>NW_004567112.1:27602213-27610492 GCF_000260355.1 Condylura cristata | reverse complement strand
TGGTAGCCTCTGGGGCAGGTGGGAATCGAACTCATGCGGAAGTGGCTTTAGCTTCTTAGTGCTGTGCTTTAACCCGCTGTGCCACCAGGGAGGGCCAATCGTTACTTTTTTTAATGAAAAATCTAAAATCAAAAACACTGGCTCTTCTCCAGTGAAGTGAGGCTAGCGCTGTGGTGGTGGAATTCCGAACTGGGAAGAACACTGCTGACACATAACCTTAAGAATGTTGTTTATTTAAGGTTTGGTAGCTACCCTCTATCGTGTTAGGCAATTTCCCTGCTGTTTTTTGTTTTCTACATATCATCATTAATATTATGTAAATTTGTTTTTGCATATTGTGAGGTATGCATACATTTACTCAATGTGGTCACTTACATGAAATCAAGTTAAAAAATTGTATGTTTTTATAAATAGACCCACCTTGGCCTGATTATTTTTTAAGAAATGGCTGGGTGATTTCCCATTAGTTTAGAATTTCTTTGAACTTATAATCATGAGCGAGGCTGCAGGGTTTTCCCATTTTTATGCCGTTCTCATCTGGATTTGGGTTTATGTGGTACAAGCCTCAGAATACACGTTTAGGAGTTTTCCTAATTTCTGTCTGAAATGATTTTACAGGTGAACACCATGGGCTTCTACTTGGTCACTTTTATGATATTATCCATGTCTTGAGTTTTCTGGGTGGTGAGTTTTTAAACTCTTGGTGATAAAATCTTTAACTATTTACTGAATCATGACTGAATTGTACCCAGCCACATCCAAATTCTGAAGACCTAGCCCCTCATGTGTCTGTATTTGGAGGCGGGGCCTTTAGAGGTGACTCGGGGGTTAAAGGGGGGCCTCAGGGCAGGGCCTTAAGCCTACTGGCGGTGTCCTCAGCAGAGGAGACAGGGGATGGACTCCTCTTGCAGCCGGGCACAGAGGGGAGCCCAAGGGAGGACACAGTGAGGAGCTGTCTCCCAGGAGGGCCCCACTTCTGGGCCAAAAGCTGGCTTAGAGCTTGTCTTGCTGCCTCCAAATCTGGGGGCCAATAAATCTGTGTGGTTTGATGCACCCACCTGTGGTCCTTTATGCCTGAGACCCAGGAGATGAGCACCGACGAAATCTCCCTGCTTCTGTGGCTTTTGTAAATCATTGAGATGGGAATCTGGAAGTTTGTTCACCAATTCTGGTACAAAGCTGCATTTGATTTTTATATTTTGCTCTAACTGTACATATCAATCTCATCTTATTGTCTTCTTTTATTTTATATGTTGTTTCCATCAAGACCAATTTTTTTCTGCTTGTTTAAATTTCCTCTGAATAATTTGTTGATTATATTTTGCTTATAAATTTTTTTCCTAATTTTGTCTTATCAGTATACCATGTAGTTTGCAATCTGCTATATTCAAATCCACAGTAAGGAAACAAACACAAAACTAAACAAATAACTACATCAAACTAAGAAGGTTTCACAGTAACAAAACTATTATTAAAATGAAATAGATATGACACTGAATGATAGATAATATTAATCATTCAAGCAACAAGTGCTAAGGTCAACATCTACAAAGAATTCATGGACATTGATGAAAAAAAAAATAACCCAAGCAAAAAAATGTGTAGGAGAATGAAATAGCCACATCTCCAAAGGAGACATGTCTGTGGCCAGGGCACATGAGAAAAAGCTGAACACCACTCATCAGGGCAAAGTTAGTCAGAGCCATGGGGTTGTTGAGGGGCTCTGTCATTAAACCTTGGGGGGGGGCACATCTCCAAATGACCAGACACAGCAGTTTTGGCCAGGAGCAAAGGGAAACCTCAGAGGCTTTGGTGGGACAGAACTGGGCGGGTTTGTGGAAACAATACAGAGGTTTCTCAGTGTTTCAGAAATACTCTAGCGCATGATCCAGCAAATCCCGTGTCCTGTACTCACTGCAGCTCCTCTACCATGGTACAGGTGAGAGGATTAGGAGATGTGAGGTTCACACTTACAGACACACACACACTCACACAACCCACAATGGGCCATTACTTGGCTTCAGAAAAAATGAGTGTATCCATTTGTGGTAACATGGAAGGAGCCAGAAGGGTTATGCTGAGCACAGTGAGTCAGAAAGGAGGAGACTAGGACTGGGTGGCTGTTCCCACATGTGGGATATTCAGAAACCAAAATAAGCAACAGAAAAAACTGAAGCAAAATAAACACAGAATGCAGACTGAAGCATGGAGGCCCGTGTGGAGGGAGGATGAGATGGGATGCAAAGGAGGGGGGACCAGTGGCTGTGGGTGCTCTTGTGGTGGTTGTGGTGTGACCAAGTACATTTGGAGAGGTTGAACCTAAACTCCTGATTATGTATGTTGTGAACCAATGGGTTTGAGCTCCTGCTCAGCAGCCCGATCTCCCTTCTCTGCTTTATATCTGAGAAGTGGATAAATAGTAAAGCTTGGACACTTTCCTGTAGAAGAAATAAACACGCTCTTAATTCTTCTACAATGGTGTTTCTTGTTATTGTTCCAGTCGGCCATTCCAAGACAGCATTGAGTAAATCCCCCCAAGGGTTATCACTAGGAGGGTGCTCTGAGTCAGTTTTGCAAATTTCAAGGGTTCATAGCACATAGGAATTAAAGTACAGAACAGGAAGTAGGGGCTGGCCAAAGTGTGGAAGGGAAAACCTCACAGAACTCCTGAAGCTTGTTGCCCCGAGAGCAATTCAGCTCCTCAAAGATTCTAGCTCCCTCGTCCAGATGCTATCCCAGCATCATCCCATCCCAAACTCACAGAGGCTCTCCCCTCTCCTGTGCTGGCTGTGGGTGAGGCGCCCTGTGGCCTGTCAGGTGGGTGAAGGGGCCATAAGGCCAAGCAAGGCCATGTATAAATCTTTTCAAAGTTAAAATTCATGTGACTCGTACAAGATTTCAATGCAAGTATTTCCACATTTCCTCAAACCAGGCATAAATTCTTTTTTCAAATATGGGGAGAATTGGTCATCACTATCCTTCCCCTTGAAATAATGGAGATTGAAAACCCAAATCTGCCATATTTTTCCCTTCAGTGTCTGAGAGAAGTTTCCCTGGAACATCAACAGCTCTGAAGGCTCTGGGGGCGCGGGCGGCAGCCAGTGCAGGTTCCTGAGAGGCTGCAGCGGGCACCGCGGCTGAGGCTCGGGTGTGGACCCGCCCTCCAGGGCTCATGGGCTCCGCCAGGGTGGTGTGGCTGGGTGTGGGCAGTCCCCAGACGCCTGTGCTGGGCAGAGCCCTAGGGCGCTGTGCTAAGACACTGTCGGGGTACCAGGTGGCAAATAGGAGCAATTCACCTACTCTAGGGCAATGGAGATTATGCTCTCAAATCCTTCTGAGCTTTGGGACAGTTTGGGGTCTTTGGGAAGTTGAACTTTTTGTTGGTACGCTATAGAGTGTCTTGCCTCTTAATATAACATACTCAGCTTTGGTAACCAAAATATGAATACAAAGTAAGGGAGTGAGGGAAAGAAATAGTAAAGTATTTCTTTCTGAATAAAATTTGGGAAGAAGACAAATAGTGTTTGTTTTTAAAGACATTTGGTCTTTTCCCAAAGAGCAGAATTCATCCAGAACCTGACACCTGGCTCTTGGTGACAGATGAAGACCAGCTTTTGGGTGCAGAACAGGAACCCTGGGCGCTCTACCTGGCAAGAGCAGTGTGGCTGCGGCCCATGAGCGGAGCAGGGCTCCAGGGGCCGCCTCGCTGATCGGGACACAACAACCCCGGTGACTGTACACCAAGACTCACGCGTGTCCACTAGAGATATCCTATTCTGTGGGAACCACACAGTGTGTTCCCACAGGGGCAGGGGTCATTGGCGCATCCTGGGGGCAGCCTGGAGCCGACGGATTATGGCTGGTAGAAGTGCATGGGTGTGGGAGGCTGGGATGGGGTGTGGGGAACCACCACCCCAAGCTGTTGAGAAGAACGAACTAGGAGGGTTGATGGCAGCAACGTGGGCACTCGAGCATCTTCCCACATAGGGTCCTGAATAGCGTGAAGCGTGTACCACCACTAGGAAGAAAAGCGCGGGTACGGAAATGGGAACAGAAACCTGCGGCGCTCCTGGCTCAAAGGGGCTGGGCCCAGAGGGAGCCAGATCCCAGGAATGTGGCTGCTGTGGGCAGGCTGGCAGCTCCCTTCTGTCCCCGTGTGCCCAGTATGGGCAGCTCACCCTGCAGTAGGCAGGGGGATGGAGGAGCGGTGGACAGCAGGCCTGGGGAGGGTGGACACTGGGTCTATGGCAGAGCTGCCCGGATAACGGGATCCTGCTCCTGCTGTGCCCTGAGGGCCCCTCGTTCCCTAAACAGCAGAGTCCTGCTCCCAGGAGTGTCCACTGAGCACTCAGCCTGGGTGCCATGGGGCAGCCCTGCCCGGGATTCGGGGCCCTGCTCCCAGGGACGGGGCAGTGCAGGCCACGGGCTGTGCAGCAGGAGGCATAGGCCCCGCCAGCTGGACCGGCTGCTGGGTCTGGAGGGCAGAGTTGTGCCTCCCCTTGCTCCTGTGACGACTGTGCCCTGAGGGGAGAGGCCGACACCCAGGGAGCAGCTAACAGGTCACCTGGGGAGTTGACTGGGCCAGTGCCATGCACAGGCTTGGGCACTCACCTTTATCAGTCTGTCAGTGTCTATCTATTTTTACATCATTTTGTGCCTTTTTCCATCTAGTTGTAATCATTGTGGTATCATTGTCTGGTATCACTGTCAGACCCCAGAGGGGAACATGGGGCTCTGTAGAGCTTGGCCTAGGGGCCAAGAATGGTACAAAATCACCGTTTTTTTAAAGATTTATTTATACTTACAGAGCTGGGGGTAAAGGCCAGAGGTACAGGGGCGGTGAGAGGATTCACCAGAGACAGAAAGGGGAGTAGAACAGGCCAAGTGAGGAAGTACACTTCTGAGGGGAGCAGCGGGCGGGTCAGGAGAGGTCTGCCACGCCATGTGAGTCACCTCCGGGGCAGGCGTGGTTCGAACTCATGCTGAAGTGGCTTTAGCTTTGTAGTGCTGCACTTTAACCCGCTGTGCCATCAGGGAGGGCTGGGGCACTCATCTTTTTCAAGCAAATTCTCCACAGCAAGAAGATCACATCTGGTATTAATATTACACACATAACAATTGCCTGTTGGTAAGGGCTGATATCAGGCAACTGCATGTTTCTCTTCCTGGGACTTTCTCCACATCTGGATAGTCTACTGGCTGTACATTCTGCAGTGGCACACAGCCAAGTGTTAAGGGTTGCTGTTAGGGAATGATTTGGTACACTAATTGGTAGAATGTTCTGCAGAGCGCACACAGACAGGTGGGTAGGCCAGGGCCTCCGGGACCCCACGACCAGGCATGCGCTCCAGACTCCCTGTCAGTTCACTGCCCTTATCTCAGGCTGCCACCTGGATGGACACAGGAGGGTCTAGACAGCGTCAGAGACCATGTGGAGGGGGTTCAACCCACCTCCACTTGCCCAGGCCGAGGATGGCCCAGGGCCGTCAGGAAAACCAGGTTCCAATGGAGAATGGCCGGGCCTGGGGCAGCACTACCTGACCTCGTTGCAGAGAGTCATATAAGGAAGCCTGGCAGTAACTCATGGTCCTGGCTCAATGAGTCTGTTGAGCCGTGAGCCATCTCAGCATATGTTTTCGTTATTGAAGAAAGAGGACGCACCCCAATGAATATGGGTAAAAGCAAAGAACAATGAAGGATGACGAAGTTCTGATCAGGTTACCTGGGTGATTTGGTGCCATTTGTTTTGATAGGGAATTTTGAGAAGATGGTGGTGGCTTTCTTTTTGTACCTCTGTTTACTGTTATTTTATGTGAACATGACTGTCACATGAGTCAGGAGAATCCCCTCCCTTGTAGTTGAAGGACTTTTATTTCTGAGTTTCCAGTTCTTCCTCCTCTTGAGCTATGGTTGGGTGTGTAAGGCCAACTGCCTTTGCACGCTGATGTACCACTCTGGGCCCCCAGGCCGAGCTCCGCAGAACCCCATGTTCCCCTCTGGGGTTTGACAATGATACCAGGCAGTCCTGCCCTGGCCTTTTGCTTTCCTCGGGCTTCTCATGACCCAGTCGGAACCACAACTCTGCACTTGTAGACAGACGCAGGATGGCCTGGTCTGCCTGTAAGATCTTGATGAAGGGCCAAGGGTGTAGCTGGCCCTGCTTTGGTGCTGAACCATATGAAGGACTGATAATGGGCCTCTTTGCGGGGCCAGAATAGTGCATGTCAGGCCCTGAGGACATACACCCACTGAGGAGGCTTTGCTTCTGTACAAAGGATATGTCAGTCCCTACACCATTCTTGAGAACGTCTGGAGCAACAGAAATCCGGTTCCCTGTGGCCAGCTACAAGGCGTGGGGTTGCGTGTGGCAGTGCCACTCCCTGCGTTGACCTCTGCCCCCATGGAGCAAGGAGAGATGGGCCAGAGGCAGGCGGGGAGGTGTCTCTGGGTTGATCAGATGGCCGTGCGATAGGCAGTCTTGAATATGACATCAGGTCAAAGGGCGTTTTCAGGAGGCTGCCTGGGACAGCGAGGTTTCAGCAAGTCCAACTGCACCCCACATGCTCTGAGGGAAGATCCTGCTCACCTTGGCACGAGGGCAGGACACTAGGCTGTCCCAGCTGTGAGCTCCCTGGGGCCACTCCTCCCGCAGGAGGTCCACCCGATGAGCGAGTGTGGCCAGGTGACACTGACACCTGTCTCAGAGCTCAGTTAGTGCAGCTGCCTCATTGCTTCTGTTTTCCAGGAGAGAAAACAGAGACAGAGGGAACTGTCACAGGGTTAGAGACACACAGGGGATGTGTCCTGTGCCAGATCCCAGGGCCTTCACCTGGCATTGGCCTCTTCTCTCAATAGAAGGCCAATATACCTTCCTGAGGAAGCTACCAAGCACCTGGTATAACTCAGAGCCCCAGGATTGTTTCCATTAACCCTTACTCAACTCCTGATTTTGTGGTTCTCAACTCTCAAGGAAAGTTAGGGATGAGGAAAGGGCGGGGGAGTAACTCTGAGGGAAGACAGTGCTCACAGGTCCAGCCCTGATCCCAGACCCTTGCTTGTTAACAAGCCTTGTTCTGGCCCCAGCCTCTGGGTATACAGGGGCCAGAGGAGAGGATATATCTGCAGAGGTTCTTGTCTATGCAGGGTCTCAGACTCCTGCCAGCATGGGACTAAGGAAATGGCCTTCTCAGCCCCATGGGGCCCTGAGGGGAAAGTGGGTTAGAGCCCAGATCTAGAGGTAGGGAAGTAGCAGTGGCCTGTGCTTGGACTGAGGCCTCCAGGGTTTTGAAGGTGCTGAGTCCTTGTGCTCAGTCTGCTGTGCCCAGGGCTCCCTGGCCACTATTTTTCTGGACCAACTCTGCCTGTGTCACAGAGTGTCGGTGTCTGCCTTGAACTCTTCCATCAAATGACTGTGGCAGTGCATGGCAACCTTTGACTAGAGGGCAGCTTACTAGGTCAGAGCAGGGATTGCTGGCCCAGGCTGTCAGGGGCTATGGAGAAGACACCTGTCACCTGAACTGGATCACCACAGAGACACGAGGACTGTGTTTCCCACCCGTCTATGTGTCCCATGCTGCTCAGACATTACTGCTGGGTGACTCCCTGGGACATTTCCAGAGAAACCAGGCTGTCAGGATGCCACATCGAAGGGAACTTAAAACAGCAAAGACCCATGTGTTGGATGTGGCTAGGGGGGAGTTCGCATCGTCCTCCCATCCCCAGAAGAGCCTCCGCCCATGAGGTCTGTGCATTCCCACTTTCCCTCACACTCTCAGTGACCCTACCTCTTCCAACTCCCACCACCCAGGGTCATCACTACATCCTAGGGACATCCTCAGCAAATGCCCAGAAGGTCAAGGGAGGGAAAACTACAGCTCAGAAAGGGTCCTCCAAAGACAACCAGTGGATGGGAGCACAAACATAGTTGTGTGGTGCCCTGAACCCTAATAAACAATCTTAAAGTTCATCATCTTGAACACTGCATAACGTGAATTGTCCTGTCTTGGCAACCCCAACCTAAAACTTCCCCCGGCCACCCACAGTGAGCCTGGAGGCTCAGGAAGGAGCACAGTGTCAGCTGCCTCTGACTTCTCCCCAAAATCCCCATTGCCCCGGTTTGGCTCTGTGTCCGTATTTCTTGCAGGACTGACCTGCTCAGCCCCATACTGTCCTCCTCAGGAGGGGCCTCCTGCCAGCCTGAGGTCTGAATGGCAAAACATGCCTCCTCACGGCCAAGGCAGCTCCTGGGCCCATGGGACGCAACTGTGCTGACATGACAG
>NW_004567112.1:27598935-27599883 GCF_000260355.1 Condylura cristata | reverse complement strand
GCCTGTACCCCAGTATTGTGTGCACAAATAAATATTAAAAAAAAAACAGCCTAACAAATTTGTAGAAATCTAACACTATTGTAGAAAATGTTTTAGAGAAAGTGAGTATGGCAAATTGATTAAACACATAAATATACATTTTTTCTTATATGTGCAACCTGCTTGAAAACTTCATTTGCTAAACATCATTAAGAAGGGCAGCAACATGATCAGGCTTTCAGAGAAGGCACGTGACAGAGGTCAAGGTCTGAGGTGTCTGGAAAGGCCCTGAGCACCGAGTCTCAGCAGGCACTGCCTGTGCGCTTTTTGGGGTCAGGATGCAGATTCACAACCCTCCAGGGGATCCAGTACCCCTATGGCTGTCACATATGATGAAGATTTGGGGAGAATAGACCTGGTGTGCTGCTCCTCACATTGAAAGTTCAGGGGTTCCTGTGGTTTCCATGGGGAAAACAAGGCAGAGGGGTTCTGTCTGAATTTCCGGTCCATGGAAACTGAGGTGATACAGTGGTCCTTCCTTAACAGGGAGGTTTGGGGTGGTTGGTGCTCATCCCTGGGTGAGTGGAATCCCTCCCTCACATACAACTGCACCAGTTTCCTCAATTCCAGACCCTCCATCCCTTCCAGGACCTCAGTGCTCACTCACATGGCCACTACAGCACTCTGGTCTCCAGGCAGTGACCCCATCACCCCAGGGATGTCCCTGTCTAGGCCACCCCAGCGGCTCTGGCCGTTGACAAAGACTCGGCCTCCTGGGCATATGAGTGGCCATCAGTGAGCCTCAGGATATGGGGCAAACAGAGGCTCCTCTCACAGCCCTGCAGGGATCCCGGGGCTCCCACCTGGGATGTCAACAGACAAGACAGTGAGCAGGACTGCAGGTCACGGTCGCCATGGCAACCTTCCTGGCCATCACAACACAGGGCATTATGTCTTCCATGGGTCAGG
>NW_004567112.1:27596696-27598049 GCF_000260355.1 Condylura cristata | reverse complement strand
CTGGAGAGCGCTTTGCTTTCCTGTCTCAGTGCTGTTGCTGCTCTCTCAGAATGCAACTGCTTCCTGTCTCAAGGAACAGCTGGGGTGTGCACAGCCCCCATCCTTGCTGGCCTCCTGGGGTCTCACATTGAGTCCCTCTGTTGCAAACACACAAATCCAATCACTGCCGGATATCGGCCTCATCACACGGACCAGCCCACACTGGGAAACACCCACTGGGGTTGTCATCGAGGCCGCTTGGGGGTGGGAGTAACCTGCGGACAGTTTCCCACAGAAACTCTGGCACTCAAAGACTACACCCGCTCCAATTCTTTCTCATTTTCAGGTCTGGTAGTGTGGACAACAACTGGATTTTCACCTACGAATTCGTGGAGGACATGCTCAAACTGTTTGTAAAGTATGAGCTCTCCGTGTGCCAGGGTTTACTCTGCCACACACAGGGCCCGTCCGTGAGGCTCACTGGGCATGGGAGTCTCTGGGTCAGCAACACCACGCCCTGGGGGAGTTCTGAAGCCAGAAAGAAAGACAGTTCGCTCTGGGCCCATGGCTCCAGAGGTCCCAGGGACTTCGGCTGTTTCCATAACCGGCGTCACGCCACAGTGTAGGGGACACGGACTGACTTGAGGGTGGCACAGTTCAGAACCAGGCTGACCCGTAACAGATCTGACACTGGTTTAAGTAGTTCCAAGGAAAATGAGAATGATATCATTCTTATATTAAAGAAAAAGCAAGGATTCGTGGAGAAAATGTCAAAGATATTTCCCAGAGTATGTAGACATGTGAAGAAGGACCTTTAAAATGAGGAAAGAAGGGTGACAATCCCCTCGGGAGACCCTGTGGTAGAGAGACAGTACAGGGAAGAGCAGGGCTACCTCAGGGAAGGGGGATTTGAGGCTGGGAGGAAACAGCTCATGGTCAATGTCAACAGGGCTCATTGTGCTGGCCAAGGGCCTGGATGCTGTGAGCAGCAGGAGGGGAGAGTGACTCTTGGGCAGGGTGTGAGACTACCTGGATTGTGCTCCAGAAACAGATAATTGTGGGAAACTGAGTGGGAACCAGAGCCAGGAGCAGAGGGAGCCCCTCGCGGACAGGACAGGGACCTGTAACACACACGGGGACCTGGACCCTGAGACCGGGGTCAGGGTAGGAAAGGGAGAGACAAGAGTTTGTTTAAGTGGGAGGGAGGAAGGAAACAGAGGAAAGGGGAAGGACCCTGAGTTGCCAAAAGAGCTACAGTAGAGAAGAGGCTATTCATGGACAGAGCACAGGGACCTCGACCTGGGGTGTGTGGCATGAACTGTGTGTGTGTGTGCGTGTGTGTGCGCGCGCGCGCGCGTGTGTGTGTGTGTGTGT
>NW_004567112.1:27593771-27595986 GCF_000260355.1 Condylura cristata | reverse complement strand
GTGAGGTCTGTGGGAGCAGCCCCCGAGGGAGGAAACCCCCGGGTCACCGGCCAGGGCCCCAGGGCCCAGCACCCGTGAGAGCTGCGGGGGCTCCTGGTGGGCCCCGACCTCTGGCAGCGGAGGTGCGGACTCTGCCCTGGCACGGAGTGAGCTCTGACAAAGCAGCTCGGGGATGAAAATCGCAGGGAAAGCTTGTGTCTGCGGGGTGACATGTAAGAGACGTGGGCTGCCGAGTACCTGGGGGCCTGGTTCACGGCCACGAGCTCTGTGCCAACACTGGCCCTGCCTGGCCTTTGGTCCTTCCTGTCCAGACCCTGGAGTCCGAGCTCAGCACTCAAAGCAGCTTCACTGCTCCCTTGGCACCAATCCGGGTGGACGGCTGGGTTCAAGGCCCCTCAGCATCTGAGGCAGGCAGGATGAACACGCAGGGTAATAAGAGGGTGACCTCAGACTCTCAGCCCTGCCTGTGGGGGTCAAGTGCCCACAGGGCCCCTGAGGGGCTGGCACCAGGCAGTAACACTGGCGTCCGGGTTGACATTAGCACCATCCCCCCTGCTCCCCTGGGCCTGCGGAGGGTCACACAGGCCTTTCCTGAGGACCTAGGTTCTGTGCATGAGACATTGATGGATAAAGAGACAGCCAGGGACTCTGGGCAGAGGCCATGGCTCAGCGTCCTGACCGTGGCCCCATCGCCTTGTCGGTCTCCAAGTGCAGAATGTGCCAGCCCCGGTGGGCTGTTCACTAATTTGCAACACTTCTTCCTTCCCTATACCCCTATTTTATTTACCTTTAGAAAAGCAATCCAAGAGGGTCTCAGCAAGCTGAGGAATACCGTGCCCACGGGAGACACAAACATGCAAGAAGGGTTTAAAAAGGTACAGGCAGCTAGGACTGTTGGAATTTACCCAGCCTTACAGTTGTCAAATGTTATTGTGTCATGTCAACTCCCCTTCTTGCTTGCAGGTCAATGAGCAGATGGCGGCAGCAAACCCTGGAGGTAAGACCCAAGGACGCCGATCCAAGACAGTCTTCGGGGGCTCAGCTGTCCCCACTAATGAGCTGAATCTTGAGCAAGTTTTCTGCAAATATCTGGGTCAGACCCTCATGTGTACTCAGAGGGGGGATTTGCAATCTTTGCGATCATTCTGAGAACTACGTGTGGCCTTGTTTTTATCAAGTATGAGGCAGCTACCTGCAGCTGAGCTGTGTGAAAGGGAGAGAGGTAACCCCTGCTGACCAATGCGGCATCCACATGGTGGGGCTGCCTCGCCCGCTTCATGATCTCCCTCTGGCTGACACTCCCCTTGAGCCTAAGTGGGCTCAGCGTAACAGCTGTGCCTATCTAGCACCATGTCCGCAGAGACAGAGACTGCAAGGTGGATGGTTCAGGCAGGTATATAGAGAGGTGGAGGTAAGAGAACTAGTGTGGAAAAGCATTCAGCTGGACTCAGGGACCACGCAGCCAACACTTCAACCCTAGTTTTTGACTAAATGGCCCTAAGGAGCCAGAAGACTGTCCAGGCATCCTCTGAGCCTGTCTGGTGTGACTGACTGTTCCCCTATTGATGTGCAAATGGCATCTCCTTGTCCTGTGAACTCTCTGCATCAACTCTCAGGAAAATGATTCTGTTACCTGGTAGCAGTGAGAGTCTGAAAGAAAGTCCCTAGACAGGCTCAGTCTCCTCCTTTATAAAGTGGGTGGCTGAGGTGACATCTCCCTCCAGGCCTCTGTTCCACAACCCTCAAGGCTCTCAGGAACGGGGTGCTGGGGTCTGGCAGCCTCCCAGGAGGAGGAAACTGGGGGCAGTCCATGGCCCTCTCATCTGGGTGCCTTCACTGATTAGGCCACTCCCTGCTTCTCCTCAGGAACGAAGGCTCACTCCATAGTTATCTCCTTGACTGATGGAGCTCTGTCACCTGAGACATTTGAGGCTACCAAGAACGAAGTGAATGTGGCCCAGCTTTACCAGCCTTTGCTCCCTCCACCTAGCTAGTGATTTGGGCCTGACACACTCTTTGTCTTAGGCTGAGAAGACACGACAACTGGGAGGGACTGTTTATGCTGTGGGAGTGAACGAATTTATGACACAACAGGTAATTCGTGTCAGGTACCCCTGGGAGAATAGTTCTGGAAAGCTGACCCAGAGTCATTCCCAGAGTCCCCTATGGTGGTTCTCTAACCCACACTGGATAGTTGGACAACATGTAGCCCCTG
>NW_004567112.1:27591999-27593366 GCF_000260355.1 Condylura cristata | reverse complement strand
CCCTCCAGTTACTGTGTGGGAGGTGAGAGCTCAGTCTCTACGCTAAACTCAGGACGTGCCAGTGTGTGTTGTAGTGTGCTTGCAGGTGTGTAACGGGTGGATGTCAGTGTGCAGTTTCCCGTGTGTGACGTGAGTGTTAGTGTAAATGTTCTGTATTGCCAGGGTTTAAGAGACACAGATGAGATACAGTTCTATATAACTTCAATGTATATCACATACTGGTTCGACTTAGAGAAGATATAATGATTGTTACAAGTATGTAAAATTCCACTTTAATTCAAGTAATCAACATGTAGTGAAAAATAGCAATAAATATAATTTAAGACCACTCAATAAATTACTGGAAATAAAACCCCACAGAATTTCACAAAGAAAATACTTCAGGGCCAGTTTGTTATACTCCAGAAAATCAGGCCAGATATACCAAATGAAACATCTTTGTAATTCATCCTAACAGTAAAACGAAAAAGAGAAATTGATGATTTCAGAGGATGGTGAAACAGAATTAGACACAGGTCAGAGTCCAGTGAATTAAAAGGAGCATAATTGACCAAGGTCCTTGACGCCAACGCTCCCAGTTGGCATCAGCTTGGGTATTGGGGAGGCCTGAGATTTGGCTTGAGACAAGGATGCCACTCCCCCAGTGGGCTTTGCAGCTCGTGGCGAGGAGCACCAGGTACTCCTATGAGCGGCCTCTCTCAGGCCCTGTGTGTGCAGGTTGAGTCACCCAGCCGGGTGCCTGGCACCACGGAAGCAAACCTGCCCCGGGATCCGCACAGCCTGACCCCGCTGGGTCTGGCCTGACAGCTGGGTCCACCTCTCTGTGCGCCAGCGGGTAAGGCTGGGGTACCCTAGCCAGAGGCACACAGAAGCTGCCAGCCAAGCTTCCTAGGGAAGCCTCCTAGGGAAGGGGCCCATGTTTTTGAGGACACGTCAAGGCCTATACAACTGAGCAACAGACCAAATTCTGTCAAAAGCCTTAGAATGTGTTTAATTCAAAGAACTTACAACCACTGACATGACTAAGGCTGTAGGCAGACTTGCCCCAAGAGAAATACAAGTTGCACATTTCTAGGATGTGCTCGAGGTTCTAGGTTCAGGTCCTCCTGTGACTGACCGAATCTCTGGGCCACCACACACAGAGGAACGGAATTAGCTAGATCTGAGACTGAGGCCCAGGGGGGGTCACGGACCTGGACCTGTGGCATGAAGCCTCCACAGGGTCCTGTCAAGCCCACCACCGAACCCACATGGTGCCCTCCCGTGCCCTGGGTATGAACTGCATACCCGGAAGGAGGAGGAGAACCCAGGTGTCCAGTCAAGGGGTAGCACAAGGTGCCCTAAGCACAGTGGCCCACAGCAGGAGG
>NW_004567112.1:27590135-27591609 GCF_000260355.1 Condylura cristata | reverse complement strand
TTAGCTCAGCCCTTGGGTCCTTACAGTTCTCTCTCTGGTACTGCTGGGAATTTTAGTTTCAATCACTGGAGTAGGGGTTAGAGTCCAGAAAGCTGGTGTAGGCGGTGGAGCCCACAAGACTCTGCAGAGTTCCTTTACCACATCCTTCCCCTTAACACTCTCACCTGGGACCCACCTTATTCCTGACCCCTTAGTCTGCCATAGACAGTCAGAAAGACAGGGAGGAGAAACAGTGTCACGAATGTCAACTAATTTCACAGATCTGGATTCTGAATGCCAGAGGGAAAAATGGGGCCCTGGGGAGCTGGGTCTGGGTCCTCAGGTGGCGCACATCAGCGTGCAAATCGCCACTCGGGCACATTCAGAGGTGAAAAGACCAGGGATTCGGGAGTGAGCAGTCTCCCAGCTACATTATAGGGAACTCTTTTGAGTCGTGTGACTGTCATGTTCACGTAAAATAACGGTAATCTAATGGAAAGGAAGAAAATCACAGTCGTCCTCAGAAATCACTGTCTGATAAATGGTGCCACCAACACCCAGGTAACCTGCACAAATCCGCATCCCATCCGTGACTCCTTACTTCATCCCCATGTTCTGGCTGGGGGGTCCCATTTCTTGCTGTCTCAAACATGTGGAGGCGGCTCACCCCACCCCAGACCCATTGTCCTCCTCGCTGCAACATGGCCAGGCAGTGCTGCCTCGGGGGGACACAGGCGACCCCCAACCGCAAAACCCTCTGCCCTGGGAACTCACCAGGTCTCCCCCTCCTCTGACTCACACCCAAGATGGCACCGACACACGTAACTTCTTCCTAATGAATGTCAAAACATATCTTAAGAGACAAGTCGATAAAGGACTGGAAACAGGACCTCCTAATTACAGTCGTGACCCCAACAGGATGTCAACTTATTTTCAAGCAAATACCAGCTTGGATGCACTAAATGCAGAAACATTTCAGCTTTCATGATGACAGGACACATCACACTTACACACCCCCACAGATGTGAGCTCTGGGGTCTCCTATGCCTGTAGGCCACTGCCCTTGCTGGTGGGGGAGGTGGCAGATGGCAGAGAGGAGACGCTGCGGGGCCGGGAGAGCAGCAGCTGCCCAGGGCAGGCAGACGGGGCGGGCGGTGGCTCCTGCTCTGACCCTTCCTGTGTCGTTCGCTTTAGACAAAAGAGCCAGTGAGGTGGACGACACCAGCCTGAGGTGTCCGGGACTGAAGGTGGAGGAACAAGCTGAGTAAGTGCCCATCTGGCAGGGGCAGCATTGGTGACAGGGCGAGACAGGAGGGAAACACCACGCAGCCTCCCTGGGCGCCTAGCTCTGACCACAAGGGCATCTGACCTCATGCCCAGTCCCTCACCTGTCCTGCTCATCACCGAGGGTGACCGCCTGTGCCTGGGATGGGCTCTCCCTCACTCTCTGCCTCCAGTAGCCCCAAGGGCCTGATGGTCAAAGCCATCACAGGGG
>NW_004567112.1:27587048-27588700 GCF_000260355.1 Condylura cristata | reverse complement strand
ACATCAACCCTTTGCATCTGGCCATTTGTGTGGCCATAATATTTGTCCCAGTGGGGATCTTCCTTTTATGGAAGTTTTACCTTAAGAAGGTGCGTGCCCTGGGCTATAGTACACCTGAACCAGTCAACTCCCCGGGTGACCTGTTAGCTGTTCCCTGGGTGTCTGCCTCTCCCCTCAGGGCACAGTCCTCACAGGAGCAAGGGGAGGCACAACTCTGCCCTCCTGGCCCGGCAGCCTGTCCAGCTGGCGGGGCCCCCTGCCTCCTGCTGCACAGCCCGTCGTCTGTGCTGCCCCGTCCCTGGGAGCAGGGCCCTGAATCCCGGGCAGGGCTGCCCCATGGCACCCAGGTGAATGCTCAGTGGACACTCCTGGGAGCAGGACTCTGCTTTTAAGGGAACGAGGGGCCCTCAGGGCAGAGCAGGAGCAGGATCCCGTTATCTGGGCAGCTCTGCAATAGACCCAGTGTCCACCGTCCCCAGGCCTGCTGCCCACTGCTCCTCCATCCCCCTGCCTACTGCAGGGTGAGCTCCCCGTACTGGGCACACGGGGACAGAAGGAAGCTGCCAGCTTGTCTGAAGAAGCCACATTCCCAGTGTGGGCAGCAGTTGCTACATGGCCAGCAGATGTTGGCAACATAAGGCAACCACTGCAGGAACTGGGCCCGCCCAGTATCTGAGGGCAACTTGGGTGAGGAGCAGGGAGGCGGGCAGGGCCTGGTGGCTATGGCAAGGACTCGGCTGAAGGAGCGGGAGGGGAGAGCAGAGTGGGAAAGTCACAGCCACCGGCCCAGGAGTGAGCAGGTCCTGGAAGTTACTTCACCCTCTGAGAACTGCAGAGACCAGAGCTCAGGGCCTGTATCCATCGACCACCTGGGAGGGACCCAGGAGACCCAATGTCCAGGCTGTCACTCATCCTGCCGAGCTGGGTCCCCTCCTGCCTGCGGGGACCGGCCAGAGCCAGCACAGCCCTTCATCCTCTGTTCCTCTTTCCTTTCTAGAACAAGGAGCCGGTGAGTTGTGTTTTCGTTCCTGGTGCCCACACTGACCGGCACAGAGAGGCCTCCTGAGCTGTGGGATATTTCTACTCCCACCCCAACATCTCCACCTGCCCCGACAGGCACCTGGCAGCAAGAGGGTGACAGGGCCAGGGAGGGACCTGGGAGGACCTTGGACTCACAGAGGGTCATCAGACACCACCCTCTCGGCCCCCAACCTTCTGACGGGAGCCTCCATCATATGGTCAAACAGCCAGTTCGGCAGCCACCGTGATCCATGTGACATGAACGAGGCCGTATTTGGGGTCTGGTGTGGGATTGTCAGTTCCCAAAGACTGGTAGTGGCTGAGCTTCCCTCGGTTCAGGAGCATTCGGAAGAGGAAGCTCAGATTTCCAGTACTGGTCACCACCCGAAAACGCTGACATTGGTGGTGACATGCGCTCTGGGCTTTAGAGTTTTCTGGCAGATTGAGGCATTGATTACATTTACTTTGGGGACTTCAGAGCTGAGGAGGGTGGTGGGACTCTTACCTGGCCTGAGTGGTGAAGGAGGCCCAACCCAGGAAGAGCAGGGACCAAGGGACAGCTGAGATACCTGTGGCTCTCCCAGGTGGACCCCAGCCAGGACCCATAGAATTCACACAGCAGGGCACTGGGT
>NW_004567112.1:27575136-27576009 GCF_000260355.1 Condylura cristata | reverse complement strand
GGCCCAAGCTCCTCCCAAGGCCCCTTCTCACCTCCAGGCGTCTTAAGTTGCCATCTCCACTGCACGGGACGAACACTGGGGGGGATGGTTCTATGCAGGGCTCCTAGAAGAGAAAGCTGATGTCAGGCAGTGCCAGGTGCACACAGACCAGGCGTTGGCCCAGCACGGTCAACTTCTTGACCCTCAGCTAAGGATTGTTGGTGACTCAAGCACAGTGAGCTGGCAGCGGCCTGTCCTCTAGGGAGGACCCACCAGCAGGCAGGACCAGCTCTCCATGCTTGCAAGATGACCCTTCCCCAAGGGACAGCAAGTGCTCTCCTGGCCCTGGGGTCCTCGGGTGACTTGAGAAGCCTGTTCCAGGCTGAGCACGGCGAGTTTCACGTCGGGGAGCATAGGTAGAGGCTGGTGGGCCTGGGGAGGCAGGTGCAGCCCCGGGACCACACTGCAGGGGCTCATGGTCAGGCTCCGAGGGGACCTGTCTCCTCGGGTTCCGGTATCATGACCCAGTGCCCTGTTGTGCAAATTCTATGGTTCCTGGCTGGGGTCCACCTGAGTGAGCCACAGGCAGCTCAGATGACTTTTGGTCACTGCTGTGTCTGGGCTGGGCCTCCTTCACCACTCAGGCCAGGTAAGAGTCCCGCCACCCTTCTTAGACATGAATCCCAAAGACAAACCTAACCAGTCCCTCAATCTGCCAGGAGATTCTAAGAGCCCAGTGAAATATCCCCCACAAGGTCAGCATCGTCGTAGGGTGTCCAGTACTGGAAACCTGAGCTTCCTCTTCCGAATGGGATGCTCACTCATCCCAGGGAAGCTCAGCCACTACTAGTCTTTGGGAACTGACAATCCCACACCAGACCCCAAATACAGCCT
>NW_004567112.1:27571004-27572645 GCF_000260355.1 Condylura cristata | reverse complement strand
TGTTGCCACCCTCGCGCCCCCTCTCCCCCGGCCAACTTTTGGCCTCCCAGAGCCACACTGGCACCTACCGTGTTATGCCCACATTCCTTGCCCTGGATCTTGAGCTCGTTGCTGAGGAAGCTGGCACCGTTGTTCAGGCTCACCTCAACAGTGATCGCCCTGGGGCACAGAAAAGGGTAGAGGGTGACCACAGGCAGGGAGGCTCAGTTCCTGGTGGCGGCTGAAGCCACAGCCCACATCATCCCCTTTGTTGGCTTTGACCATCAGGCCCTTGGGACTACCGGAGGCAGGGAGTGAGGGAGAGCTCATCACAGGCACAGGTGGTGAGCAGGACAGGTGAGGGACTGGGCATGAGTTCAGATGCCCTCGTGGTCAGAGCTAGGTCCCAGGGAGGCTGTGTGGTGTTTCTCTCCTGTGTCGCCCTGGGGCACCAATGCTGCCCCTGCCAGACGGGCACTTACTGAGCTTGTTCCTCCACCTTCAGTCCCGGACACGTCAGGCTGGTGTCGTCCACTTCGCTGGCTCTTTTGTCTAAAGCGAACGACACAGGAAGGGTCAGGGCAGGAGCCACTGCCCGGCCCATCTGCTTGCCCTGGGTAGCTGCTGCTCTCCTGGCCCCGTTGTGTCTCCTCTCTGCCATCTGCCACCTCCCCCACCATCAAGGGCAGTGGCCCGTGGGCATGGGAACCCCCAGAGTTCACATCTGGGGGTGGGGTGAAGGCAGACAGCTAGACACAAGGAAAGAAAGTAAAGGCCTTGAATTAAAATTGTAATGAGCATGTTCCGACCTGGATTGGAGGGAGGCAGTTGGGTGCTAGGGTCAAAGTGCTCTGTCCTGTCATCATGAAAGCTGAAATTTTTCTGCATTTAGTACATCGAAGCTGGTATTTGCTTGAAAATAAGTTGACATCATGTTGGGGTTATGATTGTAATTAGGAGGTCCTGTTTTTCAAGTCATTTTTCATCATGTCTCAAGATATATTTTGAACATTTCATTAGCAACAAGTTAAGTGTTGGTGCCATCTTGGGTGTGAGTCACAGGAGGGGGAGCCCTGGTGAGTTCCCAGGGCAGAGGGTTTTGTGGTTGGGGGTCAACTTTGTCCACCCTGAGGCAACACTGCCTGGCCATGTTGCAGCGAGGAGGAGGAAAATGGGTCTGTTTAGGGCTGAGCAATCTTTGCATGTTTTAGACAGCAAGAAATAGGACACCCCTGGCCAGAACATGGGGATAAAGTCAGGAGTCAAGGATGAGATGCAGGTTTGTGCAGGTTACATGGGTGCTGGTGGCGCCATTTATCAGACAGGGATTTCTGAGGACGACCGTGATTTCCTTCCTTTGCTGTAGTTTACCATTATTTTACGTGAACGTGACAATCACACGACTGAAAAGAGTTCCCTAAAATACAGCTGAGAGTCTGCTCACTTCTGAGACCCTGGGCTTTTCACCTCTGAATCGATGTCCCAGCTGCCTTTACATGCTGATATGCCACCGCAGGACCAAGGCACAGCAGCCCAGGGCCCATGTTTCCCGCTGGGATTCGGAATCAGAGGCCTCCCAGGTTTGACAATGTTACCAGAGAACAGTCCTGTCAGGCCTTCTGCTTTCCCTGGGCTGCTCATGACACGAGTGGAACCACAACT
>NW_004567112.1:27563745-27568644 GCF_000260355.1 Condylura cristata | reverse complement strand
TTTCTCCAGGGGCTACATGTTGCCCAACTATTCAGGGTGGGTCAGAGAACCACCCCCTGGTGACTCTGGGAATGACTCTGGGTCAGTTTTCCAGAACTATTCTCCTGGGAGCACCTATTCCATATTACCTGTTGTTTGATAAACTTGTTCACTCCCACAGCATAAACAGTCCCTCCCAGTTGTCGTGTCTTCTCAGCCTAAGACAAAGAGCGTGTCAGGCCCGAATCACTAACTAGGTGGAGGGAGCAAAGGCTGGTAAAGCTGGGCCACACTCACTTCCGGCTTGGTAGCCTCAAATGTCTCAGGCGACAGAGCTCCATCTATTAGGGAGATGACAATGGAGTGAGCCTTCTTTCCTGTGGAGAAGCAGGGAGTGGTCTGGTCAGTAAAGGTGCTCAGCTGAGAGGGCCAAAGACTGCCCCCAGCTTCCTACTCCCGGGAGGCTGCCAGACCCCAGCACCCGTTCCTCAGCGGCTAGAGGGTTTTGGAGCAGAGGCCTGGATGGAGTTGTCACCTCAGCCACCCACTTTAGAGAGGAGGTGTCTGAGCCTGGCTGTGTCTTTCTCTCAGACTCTCACTGCTACCAGGTGGCAGAACCGTTTTCCTGAGAGGTGAGACAGAGAGTTCTCTGGACTAGGAGACGACTTTCCCACAACAATGGGGAAACAGTCAAACCAGACAGGCTCAGAAGAGGCTCAGTCAGTCTGCTGGCTCCTTAGGGTCAGTTATCAGAAACCAGGATCAGAGATGCTTGGCAGAGGCCCCAGAGTCCATCTGGATTCTTTGCCCACCAGCCTCCCTGCATGGAGTCCTTTGCCAGGAGCATCCAGCCTAAAGCTCAGTCTCAGGGGACATGGTGCTGGATAGGCACAGCTGTTAGCCCTGGGTCCACATGGGCCCAAGAGGAGTGTCAGCCAGAGGGAGATCATGAAGGGGGCGAGGCAGCCCCACCAGTGGATGTGGCAGAGTGGTCAGCAGGGGTTACCTCTCTCCCTTTCACACAGCTCAGCTGCAGGTAGCTGCCTCATATTTAATAACACCAAGTATTTATGCACAGTCCCCATGTAGTTCCCAGAATCCCGAGAGTTTGGCTTTCCCGCTCTGTGCACATGGAAGGGGCTGGGTCAGTATTGCCAGAAAAAATGCTCATGAGTCAACTGGCAAATGGGGGTCAGCAAACAGCTGAGCCCAGGCCCAATTGTCCTGGTCTGACCACCCGGAAATCTGCAGGATCTTACCTCCAGGGTTTGCTGCCGCCATCTGCTCATTGACCTGCAAGCAAGAAGGCGATTTGAGATAACTCAGTAACATTCTTGCCACTATAAGGCCAGATAAATTCTGAGAATTCTAGTGAAAGACCAAACTGACGCCATGACAGGCTTCAGAATGATTCTGAACCTGCCAGGCCTAAGTTTCGGTTATCAACTCGGCCCCAAGACTGACTTTAGCTCTAAATGTCCTAATCTTGTGCATCCCATAGCAACATCCAGTTAGCAAGTAGGCGAGTAACCAGTACATATCAGGAAAGCACCAGATGTCCTAAGGCATCTGGGCCAAGTAGTAGCAAAGGTCCTTTCTTACTTACATGCATAGGTCAACCAAGTTAACACAGGTAACTTTGCTCAATGTCCACCAATCAAAGTACTGTTGAGCTAAAACTCCCCTCTGCTGGGCTGAAACTCCCCTCTTCTGTAATAAAAATCCAGCCTTCCCTGAGCTCAGTTTTCAACTTCAGCTGCTGTGTCAGTGCATGCTGGGTACCCAGGCTCGAGCTTGCAATAAAGACCCTCGTGTGCTTTGCATCGGAATCGGCTCATTGGTGGTCTTTGGGAAACTCGAAATCTGGCACAACACTAGCTGTCTGTACCTCTTTGAAACCTTCCTCCATGTTTGTATCTCCACTGGGCACGGTATTCCGAAGTTTGCTGAGACCCTCTTGTATTGCTTTTCTAAAAGTAAACAACATAGAGTTATTGAGAAGGAAGAAGTGTCACGTGCTACTGAACAGCCCACCGGGCCTGGCACATTCTGCACTTGCAGACCGACCAGGACGAGGGGGCCACGGTCAGGACGCTGAGCCATGGCCTCTGCCCGGAGTCCCGGACCATCTCTGTATCCATTGCTTTCTCAGGCACAGACCCTGGGGCCTCAGGAAGGGCCTGTGTGACCCTCCGCAGCTCAAGAGGAGCAGGCGGGATGGTGCTAATGTCAACGCGGACGCCAGCGTTACCGCCTGGTGCCAGCCCATAAGGTGCCCTGTGGGCACTTGACCCCCGCAGGCAGGGCTGAGTGTCTGAGGTCACCCTGTTACTGCCCTGCGTGTCCATCCTGCCTGCCTCGGATGTTGAGGGGCCTTGAACCCAGCCGCCCCCCCAGGATTGGTGCCAAGGAAGCAGTGAAGCTGCTTTGAGCACTGAGCTCAGACTCCAGGGTCCTGACAGGAAGGCCTAAAGCCCGGACAGGGCCAGTGCTGGCGGATGCTTGTGGCCGTGAGCCAGGCCCTCAGGTGCTCGGCAGCCCACGTCTCTTACATGTCACCCGGCAGACACAGCTTTCCCTGCAATTTCCGTCCCCATGCTCCTGTGCCAGCGCTCGCTCCGTGCCAAGGCAGAGTCTGCACCTCCGCTGCCAGAGGTCGGGGCCCACCAGGAGCCCCGACAGCTCTCATGGGTGGTGGGCCCTGAATTCCTGGCCGGAGGAGCCGGGGGTTTCCTCCCTCGGGGGCTGCTCCCACAGACCTCACCAGGCCCCTCTGGACCTCTGTCTCCTGTGACATTCCCTCCCCGAAGCCCCAGTCTGCACCTCAGCCCCCAGTGGCTCTCTCCTTAGGAACGCCGCACAGACCGATCCTGCCATCACCATGCAGGAGTGGTCCGCTCTCCCCTTCTTCTTCTGGAGCTGAGACCTGGTGTGACGCGCGGCTTCCGCTAACCCTCCCCTGAGGCAGCCGGTGCTGCCCCCTCTCAAAGTCCTAAACATTGGGCTAGATACAACCCTGGACCGGTCCACTGGGTCTGCTTTGAGGAGTAAATGGACTTACTTGTTCGAGGTGAGCTTCAATGCTGTGTGGCCCAGCGTGGAGAAGGTGACAATTGATACCCGCATGCTTGGGCTGCGAGGAAGCAGGTATGTGTGAGAGGTCAGAATCTCAGGCTCTCAACCCAGAGCAGGGGGGAGTGGTCGGGAGGTCGCAAAGGGACATGTGGGACAAGTGCCTTCACTTCCATTCTATCATGTGACGACTTCCTGGTCCCAAAGTTACGATAAATTCAGTAACGTGTGTGTGGGCAATATTGTGTGTCTTTCCAGGAGAGTGTCAGGATGGCATCCCGGTCCTTGCCAGACTCTCGGCTCTCCCCTCCTGTCTCCTTCTAGACACACACATACACACAAACACACGGTTCATGCCACACTCCCCAGGTCGAGGTCCCTGTGCTCTGTCCCTGAGTAGCCTCTTCTCTACTGTAGCTCTTTTGGCAACTCAGGGCCCTTCCCCCTTGCCTGTTTCCTTCCGCCCTCCCACCTAAACAAACTCTTGTCTCTCCCTTTCCTGCCCTAACCTAAGGGTCCCGGGCCCTGTGTGTGTTACAGGTCCCTGTCCTGTCCGCGAGGGGCTCCCTCTGCTCCTGGCTCTGGTTCCCATGTTCCTGGAGCACAATCCAGGTAATCTCACACCCTGCCCGAGAGACACTCTCCCCTCCTGCTGCTCACAGGAAACCAGGCCCTGGGTCAGCAGGATGTGCCCTTTGATCTTGACCTCGACCTGTCTCCTCCCAGACTCATATCCCTTTCCCTGAGGTATCCCCATTCTTCCCTACCACAGGGTTCTCCCCGAGGGTCTTGTCACCCTTCTTTACTCCTTTAAAGGTCCTCTTCACATGTCTACACCTGTGGGAAAGCAATCTCCCGTTTTCCCCAGGAATCCTTGTTTCTCCTTACAGTCGCTGTGAGGGTCCTTTTCCATTTTCCTTGGAATTACGTAAACCAGTGTTATTTCTGTGTTGGCGGTCAGCCTGGTTCTGACCTGTAACACCCTCAAGTCATCCATGTTCCCTACGTTGTTGGTGACGCTGGGACTGGAAACAGCCAAAGACTGTGGGACCTCTGGAGCCCATGGACCCAGAGTGAACTGTCTTTCTTTCTAGCATAAGAACTTCCCCAGGGCTTGGTGTTCCCAACCCAGAGACTCCCATGCCCAGACGGGCCCTGTGGGTGGCAGAGTAAACCCTGGCGCACGGAGAACTCATACTTTTGAAACAGTTTGAGCATGTCCTCCACGAATTCATATGTGAAAATCCAGTTGTTTTCCACACTTCCAGACCTGAAAAAAGAAAGAATTGGAGACGGCTGTAGTCTTTGAGGTGGCAGAGTTTCTGTGGGAAACCGTCCACAGGCTGCTCCCACCCCCATGCAGCCTTGATGACAAGCCCAGTGGGTTTTCCAAGTGTGGTCTGGTCAGTGTGATGAGCATGATATCGGGCAGTGAAGGGATTTGTGTGTTTGCAACTGAGGGATTCAGTATGAGACCCCAGGAGGCGAACGAGGATGGTTGGTTGTGCACAACCCAGCTGCAACCTAAGACCAGAATGGGGTGCATTATGAGAAAGCTCCTACATTCTGTTCTGACTCTCCTGGTCCTTCGTTGCCTGGAGAATAAGCATTGCCAGTGTCTGCTCCCTCCTCACCAATTAAGAGGCGGGTACAGATCACTGGAGAGCAGAGGTCCGGGCTACCGCTTCTCAGCATAGAGCTCTCTGTCCTGTCCACCGCCTCCCTTCGGCTCTGTGTAAAACTGCCGCCCTGTGATGGCGCGGTGAGGGGAGATGTGTATCCAGTGCTAGGACTGGCACTCGTCGGGGTTTATGTATTTACACGTGAGGAGACTGAGATTCTTACAGG
>NW_004567112.1:27559583-27560770 GCF_000260355.1 Condylura cristata | reverse complement strand
GTTTGGATGCCACGTATGCTGGGAGCTTCACTATTCAACTATAGGGGTCTGCACCCCCTTAATCACGTGCTTCCTTTAAACAAGGAGCACCAAGCCTCTCTGTGGTACCTATGCAGGGGCCAGAGTTGAACTGATTGCGGGTGAGGCCACCGCCGGCCAGGTGTCTGCCTGACCCATGGAGACATAATGCCCTGTGTTGTGATGGCCAGGAAGGTTGCCATGGCGACTGTGACCTGCAGTCCTGCTCACTGTCTTGTCTGTTGACATCCCAGGTGGGAGCCTGGGGATCCCTGCAGGGCTGTGAGAGGAGCCTCTGTTTGCCCCATATCCTGAGGCTCAATGATGGCCACTCATATCTCCAGGAGGCCGAGTCTTTGTCAATGGCCAGAGCCGCTGGGGTGGCCTAGACAGGGACATCCCTGGGGTGAGGGGGTCACTGCCTGGAGACCAGATTGCTGTAGTGGCCATGTGAGTGACCACTGAGGTCCTGGAAGGGATGAAGGGTCTGGAATTGAGGAAACTGGTGCAGTTGTGTGTGAGGGAGGGATTCCATTCACCTAGGGATGAGCACCAACCACCCCAAACCTCCCTGTTAAGGAAGGACCACTGTCACCTCAGTTTCCATGGACTGGAAATTCAGACAGAACCCCTCTGCCTTGTTTTCCCCATGGAAACCACAGGAACCCCTGAACTTTCAATGTGAGGAACAGCACACCAGTTCTATTCTCCCCAAATCTTCATCATATATGACAGCCATAGAGGTACTGGATCCCCTGGAGGGATTTGAATCTGCATCCTGACCCCCAGAAGCGCACAGGCAGTGCCTGCAGAGACTCGGTGCTCAGGGCCTTTCCTGACACCTCAGACCTTGACCTCTGTCACGTGCCTTCTCTGAAAGCCTGATCATGTTGTTGCCCTTCTTAATGATGTTTAGCAAATGAAGTTTTCAAGCAGTTTGCACATATAAGAAAAAATGTATATTTATGTGTTTAATCAATTTGCCATTCTCACTTTCTCTAAAACATTTTCTACAATAGTGTTAGATTTCTACAAATTTGTTAGGTTGTTTTTTTTTTTTAAAAGATTTTTTTATTCATACAGAATTGGGGTGCAGGCCAGAGATGTGGAGGGTGATAGGATTCACCAGAGACAGAGTGGGGAGCAGAACAGGCAGATCGACGAAGTAC
>NW_004567112.1:27557473-27558028 GCF_000260355.1 Condylura cristata | reverse complement strand
TTATCTGCACAAATACCATAATCTCATCTAATCATTTGTCTTCTTTTATTCTATATGTTACCCTCAGAGACGATTGTTTTTGTACTTGTTCAAGTTTTCTCCTACAATTTCTGTTGATCATACTTTGTTCGTGCCTCTGTTCTAATTTTGTTTTGTCAGCATACATCCTTGTAGTTTGCAAATCTTCTGTACTCCATCTCACAGGAAGGCCAACAACCACAGAACTAAACAAATGACCACATCAAAAAAGGAGACTTCTCACAGTGAAGAAAACTATCATTAAAGTGAAAAAGACATAGTACAGGTCAGGAGATAATGTTTATGAAGCATTCAGGCAACAAGAGACTAATGCAAAAATCTGCAAACAACTCTTAGCCATTGATGAGTAGAAAAATAACGCTAAAAGAAGATATATGTGTAGAAGGATGAAATAGCCAATTCTCCAAAGGCGACGTGCCCATGGCCAGAGGCACACGAGGCACATGCTCAGCACCACTCATCAGGGCAAAGCAAGTCAGAGCTAAGGGGGTGTGGGGGCGGCTCTGGCCTCACACC
>NW_004567112.1:27551634-27556043 GCF_000260355.1 Condylura cristata | reverse complement strand
GTGGGGGCTGCCCTTCACTGACACACCCTCCTGTTCAATCTGCAAGAGAACCCAGGGCTCTGAGAGCGGGTGGGGAAGGCAGTGCGGGCTCCCAGCCCACCTTGCAGCCACCAGGCAGGATGGACACTGTGTGGGCCTTGCCGGCCAGTGGCTGAGCCGCCAGTCCCCCTGGGCAGGCCTGGTTTCTCTCTCCCTGCAAGTTCCCCTTGGGTGAGGGAAAGTCCAGAAGCCCTTCCTGGTTCAGAGCCCAGCTTCTGGCTATGAGTATCCAGCCTATGTGCTAAGATTTGGTGCCTCTGTCTGCTCCAAGATGCCCTGTGACCCTCCTGTCAGTCTGAGGCCCCATGTGCCCATCAGCCTCCTTGGCCAGGAGGAGGCCTGTCCTGCCCGCTCAGCCCTCAGGCTAGCAGGAGGCACCTCCTGAGGAGGACGGGACAGGGCTGAGCAGGGTAGCACCACCCTGAAAGAGGGCACCCCAGAGCCAAACCTGGGGGTTGGGATATTGGTCAAGACCTCAGAGGGAGCTGACTGATCCTTCCTGATCCCCAGTCTTGGTCAACACGCGGAGCCCAGACCACAGCCCATGGTGCTGGAAGCAGGGAGGAGGGAAGAATCAGGGGGCGTCGGGAAAAAGGCTTCGCCAAGGAAACGAAGAGAAAGAGACTGGGGTGTTGAAGTGCTGAAAACATTGGTTGGAAACATTGGCATGAGAGCTGCTTTCCTCTTCTGGATCATGGAGTCCTTAGAGTCTCCTGTACAGAGTCCCATGGAGTCCCAAGGGTTAGTGCGTGGCACCAGTGAGTAGCACAGCCTGCAGGAAGAAACACAAAGGCTTCCATCCACTCCCTGCCCTGGGTGGGGGACACCAGATCAGGTCATGTCCATCCTGGCCAGGGGCATGTGAGGGCAAGCTGCAGCCCAGGCCACAGCACCCCCCTCCTGCTCATTGGGCAGGAAAGGGCAAACACCCAGAGCTGCAAGAATAAGGAGCAGTGAGGGCTGCAGGGAGCTGGAAATGCTGCCTTGGGAGCCCTGGAATGAGGGTCTCAAGGCGGGCGAGGTCTGAGCTGGTGCCGCCCTCCTCCTGGGCGTGGGTGCAGTATGCCCTAGCTCAAAGTGGTCATCAGCCTCCGGGGAAACACAACAAAAACTACATGTAATGAGAAACACCCTTCAAGTATGTTTGCTTCAAATTTCTATTTCTCCTCTTCACTGACTGTATAGGAAGCCATTTGAAAAAGGATATGATTCGAGGCTCTGCTATACGCACAAGGAGGGAGAGAAGCAGGCGTCAGCTGAGCCTCCTGAAATTGTTATAGGGCACCCCAAATCTGTTCCAGAACAGGGGGAGAGGGACACTCCTGAAGCCCCAAAATCCTGCCTGTTCTATGTGGGTTCTGCCATCCGCCGCAAGAAGACAAAACATATAACACTTTAATGAAAATGGACTTTAATACAGTGAATATACATAATACGGAACACAAAGAATATAACTTCTAAATCAAACACCTGAAGTGACCCATCCCCTCATGGGCAAAAGTCAACCCAAAAGGAATTTCCCCAAAGGAAGGCCTGACAGCCTGCCCCAAGACTAAAGCATCTTCTGGCCGGACCCATGGAAAAGGGTCAGAAATGGCCAGACAAATCTGGGAGCAAAAGAGGACAATCAAAATCAATATAAACACTGCCATAGTCACCTCCCTACAGGCATCTCACCCACATCTGCCTTAACCAGTCCAGGGTCAGGAAACAAGCCCAGTTTCTTCATCACATGCTTGCTGCTCCATGGGGCTTCCTCAGGTCTCTGTCTTGTTCTCCATCCGGCTTCCTTCCTCCTTCTCTTTTTTCTCTGCTCAGCTCCACCCTCCTGCCCCTGGGTGGGCAGGGAACCTGGAACTTCCCTTTTTCCTGGGGACCACCCTGTTACAAAATCACAGGCCCTTTGCAAATCCACGGCCTCTGGGTGTTTGTGCAGGGGTGGGAAAGTTGCAGGAGCGTAGCATTGGGAAGAGCTGCACTGTGCTTTGAAATTTGTGAAATGAAGCGGGCAGCCAGAGCTCTTGGGTGCCAAATTTCCAGACCCAGTGCTGGGACCCAGGGCCTGCCTGGGAGTCTGTAGATTTGAGCCCTGAGGAATCTGTCAGCTCTGTGTGAGTGATCTGTACCGGGGAGAGCAAAGGTTGAGGAGTGGAGAGACCTGGAGCTGGGCACTGGGCAGAGGGGAGAGTTACGATCCTGGAAGTGTGAAGCAGGTGTCGTGGCCTCTCTGGCCCTGATGTGTGGGCCACCCAGTCCTGGGGTCCTCCCTGTGCTCAGCATAACCACTCTGGCCCCGTCCATGTTACATTTTTCCTGAACCAAGTACTCGCCCTGGTGGGTTCTGTGTGTGTGAGTGTGTATGTCGGGGGTGTGAGTGTGTGCCAGCATGTATGTGTGTGTGTATCAGTTTGTGAGCGTGTGTCCGCGTGTGTGTGTGTGTGAGTGTTTGTGGACCCCACAACTCTTAGTCCTCTCACCTGTGCCCAGGCACTGAGGTCGCCACCTGACTTGGCCATGACAGAGGAGCTGCAGTGAGTACAGGACACAGGTGCCTGTTTAGGCTGAGAGGTACGTTCTTCCCGTGGATTGCTGGGGGTGATTTGCTGGCTCATGTGCTAGAGTATTTTTGAAAGGTTGAGAAACCACGTTACCTCCAAAGGATACATTTTTCCTGAAAGCCAAGTACTAGCCCGTTGTGGGGTGTGGTCCTGTGAGTGTGTGAGTGTGTCTGAGTGTGCGTGGCAGTGTGTATGATTGTGTGTCATTGTGAGTGTGTCAGTGTGTGTGTGTGAACCTCACATCTAATCCTCTCACCTGTGCCATGGTAGAGGGTGCTGCAGTGAGTACAGGACACAGGTGTCTCTTCAAGTTGAGATTCGCATTCTTCCCATGGATCGCTAGGTGGGACTTGCTGGATCGTGTGGTAGAGTATTTCTGACACGCTGAGAAACCTTTGTATTGTTTCCCCAAACCCCCCCCAGTTGTGCCCCACCAATACCTCTGAGGCTTCCCTTTGCTTCTGGCCTAAGCTCCTGTGACTGGACATTTGGCGATGTGCCCCTCCCCCCACAGGTGTGAGGCCAGAGACGCCCCCACAGCCCCATAGCTCTGACTCGCTTTGCCCTGATGAGTGGCGCTGAGCATTTTCTCATGTGCTGTTGGCCATGGGCACGACTCCTTTGGAGAAGTGGCTATTTCATCCTTCTACACAGTTTTTGACCTTAGCTTTATTTTTTTCTTCATCAATGTCCATGAGTTGTTTGTAGATTTTGAACTTAGTCTCTTGTTGCTTGAATTATAACCAAATATTACCTCCCATGCAGTACCATGTCTTTCTCACTTTAATGGTAGTTTTCTTCTCTGTGAGAAATCTCCTTTCTTGATGTGGTCATTTGTTTAGTTCTGTGGTTGTTGGCCTTCCTGTGAGTTGGAGTACAGAAGATTTGCAAACTACAAGGACATGTGCTGACAAAACAAAATTAGAACAGAGGCACGAACAAAGTATGATCAACAGAAATTGTAGGAGAAAACTTGAACAAGTAGAAATACAATCGTCTCTGAGGGTAACATATAGAATAAAAGAAGACAAATAATAAGATGACATTATGGTATTTGTGTAGATAACGCAAAATAGAAAAATCAAATGCAGCTTTGTACCAGTATTGGTGAACAAACTTCCAGATTCCGATCTCAATGATTTACAAAAGCAACAGAAGCAAAATTCCTGGGTGCTCATCTCCTGGGTCCCAGTCATAAAGGACCGCAGGTGGGTGCTTTAAAGCACACAGATTTATTGGCCCTCAGATTTGGAGGCAGCAGAAAAGCTCTAAGCCAGCTTTTGGCCCAGAAGTGGGGACTCCTGGGAGACAGCTCCTCACTGTGTCCTCCCTCGGGCTCCCCTCTGTGCCTGGCTGCAAGAGGAGTCCATCCCCTGTCTCCTCTGCTGAGGACACCGCCAGTAGGCTCAGGGCCGTGCCCTGAGGCCCCCCTTTAACCCCCTGAGTCACCTCTAAAGGCCCCGCCTCCAAATACAGGCACATGAGGGGCTATGCATTCAGAATTTGGATGTGGCGGGGTACGATTCAGCCATGATTTAGCAAATAGTTGAAGATTTTATCCCCAAGACTTTCAAAACTCATCACCCAGAAAACTCAAGACATGGATAATAACATAAAAGTGATCAAGTAGCAGCCCATGGTGTTCACCTGTGGAATCTTTTCAGACAGAAATTAGGATAACTCCCAAGAGTGTACTGTACCACCTAATATCCCCCCAAATGAACAATTTTATAGAAATCTAACAATAATATGGAAAATGTTTGAGAGACAGTGAGTTTAGCAACTTGGTTAAATATATAACTATACATTTTT
>NW_004567112.1:27545493-27547236 GCF_000260355.1 Condylura cristata | reverse complement strand
TAAGTATGAGGCAGCTACCTGCAGCTGAACTGAGTGAACCCCTGCTGACCACACACTGCCCTGTCCAAGGGGTGGCTCTGCCTCGCCCTCTTCATGATCTCCCTCTGGCTGACACTCCACTTGCACCTAGGTGGGTTCACAGGGTCACAGCTGTGCCTATCCAGCACCATGTCTCCTGAGACTGAGCTTTTTAGGCTGGATGCTCCTGGCAAAGGACTCCATGCAGGGAGGCTGGTGGGGAAAGAATCCAGATGTTCTCAGGGGCCTCTCCGCAAGCATCTCTGATCCTGGTTTCTGATAACTGACCCTAAGGAGCCAGCAGACTGTCCGAGCCTCCTCCTGGCCTGTCTTGTGTGACTGTGCCCTCGTTGTGGGAAAGGCATCTCCTAGTCCAGAAATCTCTCTGCATCACCTCTCAGGAAAACGGTTCTGCCACTTGGTATCAGTGAGAGTCTGAAAGAAAGTCCCCAGCCAGGCTCAGTCTCCACCTCTCCAAAGTAGGTGGATGAGGTGAGAGTCCTTCCAGGACTCTGCTCCACAACCCTCTAGGCTCTCAGGAACGGGTGCTGGGGTCTGGCAGCCTCCCGGGGGGAGGAAGCTGGGGGCAGTCCTTGGCCCTCTCACCTGGGTGCCTCACTGACCAGGCCACTCCTTGCTTCTCCACAGGAACAAAGGCTCACTCCATAGTTATCTCCCTGACTGATGGAGCTCTGTCGCTGAGACATTTGAGGCTACAAAGACAGTTAAATTTAAAAAAATCTATAAATTTAAACCACTAAATAAAATACTGGAAATAAAACCCCACAGCAGTTCATAAGAAATTATGCAGGGCCGATTTATACACCCAGAAAATCAGGCCAGATATACCAAATGAAAAATCCCTCTACTTCATTCCATCAAGAATATGAAGTGATGATTTCAGAGGATGATGAAACATAATTAGACACAGGTCAGTTTCAAGTGTCTTAAAAGGAGCATAATTGACCAAGGTCCTTGATGCCAACGCTCCCAGTTGCCATCAGCCCGTGTTTTGGGGAAGCCTGAGAGCTGGCCCGAGGCAAGGATGCCACTCCACCAATGGGCCCTGCAAATCGTGGAAATCGTGGAGAGGAGCGCCAGGCGCTTCTGTGAGCAGCCTCTCTCAGGGCCTGTGTGTGCAGGTTGAGTCACCCAGCCGGGTGCCTGGCACCGTGGAAGCAAACCTGCCCCGGGATCCGCACAGCCTGACCCCGCTGGGTCTGGCCTGACAGCTGGGTCCACCTCTCTGTGTGCCAGCGGGTAAGGCTGGGGCACCCTAGCCAGAGGCACACAGAAGCTGCCAGCCAAGCTCGCTGCCCCTGGCAGCCTCTTGGGGAAGGGGCCCATGTTTTTGAAGACACGTCAAGGCCTATACAACTCAGCAACAGACCAAATTCTGTCAAAAGCCTTAGAATGTGTTTAATTCAAAGCAAAGAACTTACAACCATTGACTTGACTAAGGCTGTAGGCAGACTTGCCCCAAGAGAAATACAAGTTGCACATTTCAACGATGTGCTCGAGATTCTAGGTTCAGCTCCTCGGGTGACTGACCAAATCTCTGCGCCACCACACACAGAGGAACGGAATTAGCTACATCTGAGACTGAGGCCCAGGGGGGCCGCGGACCTGGACCTCCGGCATGAAGCCTCCACAGGGTCCTGTCAAACCCACCACTGAACCCACATGGTGCCCTCCCGTGTCCCGGGTATGAACTCCAGAGTTCAG
>NW_004567112.1:27538975-27544737 GCF_000260355.1 Condylura cristata | reverse complement strand
CGTCCACGGGAGAGGTTTTCATAACGCCGGAAACAAAAACCAAGTCCTGTGTAGGTTTCGGATGAGCGACACCGTGTTTGTTGGTAAGAGCCTCCCTAGGCGTGAACACAGAACTGTTTCCACAGCACAGGGTCTCCACTGCCAACCCGGCCTCCTGGTCCCAATGCCAGCGCTGTGGGTGCTGAGGGGACAGAGGCAGCCCTGAGCATTAAGGAGGAGCCAGCAAGGTGGACGACACCAGCCTGACGTGTCCAGGACTGAAGGTGGAGGAACAAGTTGAGTAAGTGCCCGTCTGGCAGGGGCAACATTGGTGCCCCAGGGTGAGACAGGAGGGAAACACCACGCAGCCTCCCTGGGACCTAGCTCTGACCACGAGGGCATCTGACCTCATGCCCAGTCCCTCACCTGTCCTGCTCATCACCGAGGGTGTCCGTCTGTGCCTGGGATGAGCTCTCCCCATTCTCTACCTCCAGTAGCCCCAAGTGCCTGATGGTCAAAGCCATCATAGAGGGCGATGTGGGCTGTGGCTTCAGCTGCCACCAGAAACCGAGCCTCCCTGCCTGTGGTCACCCTCTGCCCTTTCTGTGCCCCAGGGCGATCACTGTTGAGGTGAGCCTGAACAACGGTGCCAGCTTCCTCAGCAACGAGCTCAAGATCCAGGGCAAGGACTGTGGGCATAACAGGGTAGGTACCAGTGAGTCTTTTGCCTGCCCGAAACCTTCCTTGGAGAGACATGGGGAAGGGAGGCAGGATTGTGGACACCAGTGCCCAGAAAGGCCAGCAGGTGCAGACAGGCTCTGGGCAGCATCACCCAGCAGGACTCCGTTAGCAAGGAGGGCTGGCAAAGAGGGTGACACACACTGTCCACTATCCACACAGCCTTGGCATCTCACCCCAGGGCAGCAGGACATAAACTGTGCTGCTCAGGTGGCTGAGACGAGGTGTTCAGGGAGCAGGGTCACAGCGTCTGATGGCCAGAGCTCAGTGTTAGCCAGCAAATGAGGGCCAGAGTGAGCTCACATCTCCTCTGTGTCTGTGCTGTGCCTGGACAACCCTCAGGTCAGCCAGAGGACTCACCCCAGCTCATCAGAAGCCCCACCAAGGCACCGCGCCTCTGTCATCAGACCCCAGAGAAAACTCGAGGGAGAATCTCAGTGTGGGCACACAGGGCTCTTCAGCAGCCCTGACATTGATTGCTGTTCTCTGTGCCACCCATTCTGGGGGGTGGGGGGGGGCAGGGTTTGGGGGCCCCTCCCTGAGTGTCCCACTCCTGGAGGGCCAGAGCAGAGCTCCCTTCCTGCAGCCCCCCACTGGCCTGGCCTGTGGCAGGACCCTCCTGACCCCATCTTCGCAAGCGCCTCTCCTGTCCTGGTCACATGCGGGAAAGGAGGCGGCCAAAGATCTAGGTACTCTGCCTGTGGCTGCAGAGGCCTCCCAGCTGGGAGCCGTTACAATTACAGGCCTTGAGTCTCCTGTCTGCTACTGCACCCCCACCTCTCAGGGGGCCAACTCACCCTCAGGGAACATTACCCATATCTCTACATTTCTGTGACCCCGCACACTCAGGCGGGGTTTGGGTGGGGACTGGCTGTTCTGCACTAAAATCTGGTTGCCCTGGCAGGGCCCTGGGCAGCCTCTGGCCAGGGGGAGTGCCAACGGGGTGCCCCACCTCAACTTGGTCTCTGACACTGTCTGGCCCCTGCCTGTGTCCGTCCAGGTGGCAGCCTGGGATAAGGGCAGGGGTCTGATGGGGACCCTGGAGCGCAGGCTGGGTCTTGGGGTCCGCAGGCCCCGCCTACCCTCCCTCCTGTGTGCCCCCTGCAGAATGTGCAGCCCGTGGACTACCCGGATGTGGCAGCGCTTCCCACGAAGAGATCTATGCAACTGCCCGACATCAACCCTTTGCATCTGGCCATTTGTGTGGTGATCTTTCTATTCTGGAGATTTTGCCTGAAGAAGGTCAGTGCCCTGGGCAATAGGACACCTGAACCAGTCAACTCCCCAGGTGACCTGTTAGCTGCTCCCTGGGTGTCTGCCTCTCCCCTCAGGGCACAGTCGTCACAGGAGCAAGTGGAGGCACAAATCTGCCCTCCAGACCTGGCAGCCTGTCCAGCTGTCGGGACCTCCTGCCTCCTGCTGCACAGCCCGTGGTCTACGCTGTCCCGTCCCTGGGAGCAGGGCCCCGAATCCCGGGCAGGGCTGCCCCATGGCACCTAGGCTGAGTGCTCAGTGTACACTCCTGGGAGGGGGACTCTGCTTTTGAAGGAATGTGGGGCCCAGGGCAGTAGAACCAGGATCCTGTCATCCGGGCAGCTTTTCCATAGTCACCAGTGTCTGCTGTGTACAGCTCTTCTATCTCCGTATCTAATGCCAGGGTGAGCTGCCCGTACTGGGCACACGGGGACAGGAAAGAAGCAGCAGCCAGCCTGTCCACATAAGCCACATTCCCAGTCTGGGGAAGTGTTGCTATGTGGGTAGCAGAGGTCTGCAAAAAAGGCCATCTCTGGGGGACGGGGAGACACCCCAGTTTCCAAGGACAACCTGGGTGAGGAGTAGGGAGGTGGGCAGGGCCTGGTGGCTGTGGCAAGGAATCTGGCCCAAATTAAAATTCCATTTTAAAACAATAATAAAAGAGTCATGGACAAACATGACGAGATTTCTGCTTCACATCCTACACGTCTCATCATCTTTCTGAATGCTGTCACCTGTACATCTACGTTCCCCTTTCTGGGCCCTGGAGGGAGTCCTGTTAACCTGAAACCAGGAGAGTGGGGGATGAGGGTGAGGACCCCCCACAGCTTCCCACCCCCAGCCCGCTCCAAAGCTCTGGCTATGAGCAGCGGACCCACAGCCAGGACCCAGGGCTGACAGGAGGGCTGGCTCCACCCGCCCCGCCCCTGCCAACCTGCCCTAGTGCAGGGTCTCCAGGGAGCCATGAGGACACCTGCCGCTCCCTGCCCTTTGCCCTCAGTCACCCACCACCTCATTCTCGGCCAACTTGGCACCTGGCTCATTGTCCCCCAGCCCAGGATCTACCATCTTGGGAAGCTCCACACCCATTGACAACCCCCCGCCCCCAACAGCAGGGATTCTTCACGCTTGGCCTTCACAGTGTCTGAGATGGGACCCAACATCTTACAATGAGAGGGAAGCTGAGCGCAAACCTTGCCCACCTTCGAAACCCCATTCCGGGGCTCCCAAGGCAGCCTTTCCAGCTCCCTGCAGCCTGCACTGCTCCTTATCTTGGAGCCCTGGGTGTTTGTCCTTTCCTGCCCAAGGAACTGGAGGGGGTGTGTGTGGCCCGGGCTGCAACTTGCCCTCAGGTGCCCTTGGCCAGGGACCTGGCCTGATCGAGCTTCCCAGCCCATGGCAGGGGATGGACAGGAGGCCCTGTGGCTCTTCCTGCAAGCTGTGCTTCCCACTGGCACCACTGCAGTACCCCAGGGCGTCTCTGCACAGTGGACTTCCTGGGCCCCGTGAGCCACAAGGAAGCAGTGGCTCTCACAGCCAGGCCGGCTGCCTCTCGGGTCGCCTCCCCTTCCTCACTCATCAAGTGGATCTCTGTGCGCTGATCCCCCACCCCCAACCCAGTGACTGCCCTAAGTCCCAGCCACCTCAGACTCAGGGCCACCATCGCCCGCAAAACCCCACAACAGCCTCCTCCATGGGGTCTGTGCATTCCCACTCTCCCTCACAGCCACAGTGCCCCGACTTTGCCCAGCTCCCACCACTCCAGAGTCATCTCCCCAACTCAGGAAGCTCATCACAGAAGACCTTAGAAGGTGGAGAGAGGGAAAACCACAATTCAGACAGGATGTTCCAAAGACAATGCGCAGATGGGAGCACAGAATGGTTGTGTGCTGCCCTGAACCCCAATAAACACTTTCTGGACCCTGACGGGTGATTTCCTTCAGCACCTCAATCCCCTAAGCTGCTGCCGGTCTGTTCCTGGGCCGGCCCCTTCCCAGGATGCTCCTGTTCTTTCCTCCTCCTTGCTTCCAGTGTATGGGGCTCAAAACTCCCCATACACTGCCACCCACAGTGTCAGCTGCTCTGAGTTCTCCCCCAAAGCCCCATTGCCCAGGTTTGGCTCTGTGTCCGTATTTCTTGCAGGACTGACCTGCTCAGCCCCATACTGTCCTCCTCAGGAGGGGCCTCCTGCCAGCCTGAGGTCTGAATGGCAAAACATGCCTCCTCACGGCCAAGGCAGCTCCTGGGCCCATGGGACGCAACAGTGCTGACATGACAGGCACACGCAACTCGGAGCCGAGAGGACCCAGGCACCCCTTCTGAGCACACATCAGCCCTGATGGACGACCTGTCTCCTCCTACTTCATGCAATCTCTTTCCCCAAAGTCACCACCAGAGGCCCTCACATTAGTCCGGTGGCACACAAGATGCCAATGTGGAGACTAGGGCAGGTCATGGGCCTGAAATGTCTCCAGCTTCATCGTGGCTGGTCAGAAGATGCCCATGGCAGGCAGACTAGGCAGGAGATCCCAGCGCGGGCACGTTCAGGTCAGCGCTGACCCGGCAAGCCAGAGTGGGCCTTCCTTGCTCCCAGTAGGGCCGGGGTCGAGACCCAGTGGTTCAGGAGCCCGGCCGCTGGCCGCGGAGGCTGTGGTGATCTCCCCCTGCTGCGCCACCACAAGTCAGTTATGGCAGTTGCTCCTCAGAGCCCAGCAACTGCCTTCGGCAGGTGCTTCTCCCTTTATGCAGCCCTGCAGCCCCTGAGGCCCAGGCAAGGACCAATCAGACGCGAGCTGTGAGCTGATTGGTGCTCAATGGTCCATGACCACAGAAACACAGTCTGGGGTGTGGAGCAAAGGACAAAACTAGCCAACATGGCAGCAGGGGATGGTGAGGGAGATGGACCAACTGGGGGCAGCTAGAGCAGGAGAGTCGGTGGCCAGTCAGGGGGCCTGGTGTGAGGATTCGATGGGGATTGATCAAATATTGTACAAAAACGAACAACACTGTATGCATACATATACGTATATATATATACATATATATATGCATGTATTTATATGTATGTATGCATGTATGTATGCGCGCGTATATATATATATAAAGTATGAACAAAGTATGATCAACAGAAACATAGGAGAAAACTTGAACAAGTAGAGTCTCTGAGGGTAACATAATAGCATAAAAGAAGACAAGTAATTAGATGAGATTATGATATTTGAACAGATAGCGCAAAATAGAAAAATCAAATGCAGCTCTGTACAGTATTGGTGAACAAACTTCCAGATTCCCATCTCAATGATTTACAAACGCCACAGAAGCAGGGAGATAACGTCGGTGCTCATCTCCTGGGTCCCAGTCATAAAGGACCACAGGTGGACGCTTCAAACCACACAGATTTATTGGCTCCCAGATTTGGAGGCAGCAAAACAAGCTCTAAGCCAGCTTTTGGCCCAGAAGTGAGGACTCCTGGGAGACAGCTCCTCACTGTGTCCTCGCTCGGGCTCCCCTCTGTGCCCGGCTGCAAGAGGAGTCCATCCCCTGTCTCCTCTGTTGAGGACACCCCCAGTAGGCTTAGGGCCGTGCCCTGAGGCCCCCCTTTAACCCCTGAGTCACCTCTAAAGGCCCCGCCTCCAAATACAGGCAACGAGGGGCTAGGTCTTCAGAATATGGATGTGGCTGGGTACAATTCAGTCATGATTCAGTAAATAGTTAAAGATTTTATCAACAACAGTTTAAAAACTCACCACCCAGAAAACTCAAGACATGGATAATATCATAAAAGTGATCCA
>NW_004567112.1:27537405-27537961 GCF_000260355.1 Condylura cristata | reverse complement strand
ACTGCCTGTGCGCTTTTGGGGGTCAGGATGCAGATTCACATCCCTCCAGGGGATCCAGTATCCCTATGGCTGTCACATCACATATGATGAAGATTTGGGGAGAATAGAACTGGTGTGCTCTTCCTCACATTAAAAGTTCAGGAGTTCCTGTGGTTTCCATGGGGAAAACAAGGCAGAGGGGTTCTGTCTGAATTTCCAACCATGGAAACTGAGGTGGTACAGTGGTCCTTCCTTAACAGGGAGGTTTGGGGTGGTTGATCCTCATCCCTAGGTGAGTGGAATCTTTCCCTCACACACAACTGCACCAGTTTCCTCAACTTCTACACCTTCCATCCCTAACAGGACTTCAGTGCTCACTCACATGGCCACCACAGCACTCTGGTCTCCAGGCAGTGACCCCATCACCCCAGGGATGTCCCTGTCTAGGCCACCCCAGCGGCTCTGGCCATTGACAAAGACTTGGCCTCCTGGGCATATGAGTGGCCATCAGTGAGCCTCAGGATATGGGGCAACGGAGGCTCCTCTCACAGCCCTGCAGGGATCCCGGGGCTCCCAC
>NW_004567112.1:27535017-27536750 GCF_000260355.1 Condylura cristata | reverse complement strand
CTCAAGCCCAGACCTCTGAGGCCTCCTTGCCCCTGAGGCAGTGGGTGGCTCGGCTTCTCCCTTGGGGTTTTGTCATTTAAGATAGAAAAAGACCCCCCTTCTCCCATCAACTGAGCACTGGGTTTTGGCTACTGTTTCATGTTTTATTTTTCTTTCTCACCCAGTGACTCCTTTATTGCTGGATTCCAGAAACAGCTGCTTGTCTCTGGCCTTCCCATAGTGCCACTGCGGGACAGTGCTTGGCTTTCCTAAGTGCTTTTGCTACTTTCTTCCACAGTGTCTCTGTTTTCTGAACACTCTAATCCTTGTATGGTCCTGAGAAAGCTGGGCTCTGCGAAAGCATTTGCCACCTCAAAGGAGAAAAGGCTGGGAGGGAGGGGTAAGAAGGGGTTCTCTCTGGAGGTCCAGGTTTCAAAGACAGTGCTATCAAGCTATCATCAGCCACTGCAGCATGAGTTAGGTCCCTGGCCAGGGAGCTGATCCACAGGGCACAGCAGACCTCTCCTGTCTGGGCCAGTGTTCTCCTCAACAGTGTATTGCAGTAGACCTCCCTATTCTGCTCCCCAGTCTGTCTCTGGTGAACCCTCTCACGCAGCACACCTTTGGGCTGCACACTAGTTTTGTATTCTTAAATAAATTATTAAAAAAAAAAAAAGAAAGAGGGTACAGAGCATGGGCTTGGAGACCCGGCTTTGGTCATTCCCAGCTCCGCTGTTGGACTGAGAATTGACTTCTCTGCTGTAGAGGCCGTGGGGTGACGTCAGTGATCCCAGGGAAGCACTTGGCTGTCCCAAGCCCTCTCTCCGCACTGTGCCAGCCTCAGGCAGGCCCGGGTGAGAGCAGGGACAGTATGTGCCATATCTTGGGAAGGGTGCGGGTTTCGGAGCTGAGGGAGTAGCTCAGAGACTCTCTGGGCGATTTATCCATTGCGAAAATATCAGGTATTGAAGTTATCTACACGTAAGTTATTTTTGCTACTTCAGACCTGTTGTATTTAGGTCTTAGATGTCAAAGCCACATACATTAAAGTTTGTATTATGGGATATGTTGACCTCATTATCACTATGGAATGACTTTGGCTCATATGAACATTGCGGCTCAACATCTGTCTCATCTTCTATGACTATCCAAGGTCGTTTGATTTCCCTTGCTTAAATTCTCTTCATTTATCCACTCTCCTTGAATCTAGTTTGTGTTTAAAGTGAAGTGTATCTGTAGGCAACACATATACAAAAGAAATTATTTTATTCAGGCTAATCACACTGCTATATTTGAAGAGTTGATGAGTTCAATATATTCAATTTGAGGTGATTATTGATATGTAAGAACATACTAATGACAAATAATTATTTCCTGAATGTGATGTATTTACATTACCTTTTTTTGTTTTTTTTTTTTCCTTCTGTTAGTGCCGTAAATTTCCACCAATTTCACAAGGACTAGGCCAGGCCGGCAGCTCAGGAGAGACCCTCGTGGTGGGGCCTGCGTGGTCTTGCTCAGATTCCCTTATGAGTGCGTACACTGGGGGAGGGAAGCCCTGCCTGCTCCCCTCAGGGAGCTTCTGGACTTAAAGGTGGGACACCCGGGACGGGACAGTTTGTGCACGTGGAGGGACCAGGTGCTGCTTTCGTGGGCTGAGTGGTTAGCGCCTGTGGCGAGAGTGCCCCAAGCTCCGCCAGCCTGCGCAGACTGACCCCCAGATACACAGTGAGCATCAGGAGACACACAGACGG
>NW_004567112.1:27532863-27534787 GCF_000260355.1 Condylura cristata | reverse complement strand
CACAGAACTGTTTCCACAGCACAGGGTCTCCACTGCCAACCCGGCCTCCAGATCCCGATGCCAGCGCTGTGGGTGCTGAGGGGACAGAGGCAGACTGAGCCTTAAGGAGGGACGTGGTGGGAGGCCGCAGTCCCCAGGGCCACTACACGGCCTGACCAGGGCTGACCTGTGAGCACGGTCTTCCCTCCCAGCTGCTCTCCTTAACTTGCCTCATCCCTCACTTTCCTTGGGAGACAAAGTCCCCAAAACCAGCACTGAGATGGAGCTGGAACATGCCCTGGGGCTGTGAGTTAAGCCAGGTGCTCAGTAGCTTTCCCAGGAGGCGATGTTCGCCTTCTACTGAGAGAGGCCAATGCCAGGTCCAGGTCTGGCATCTGGGACATCCCCTGACCCTGTGACAGTTCCCTTCCAGCAGTGTTTTCCATCCTGGAAAAAGGGAGCAAAATGGCAGCTGCACTAACTGAGCTCTGAGACAGGTGTCAGTGTTACCAGCCTGCATCTGTCTACCACACACAGTTGTGGTTCCACTCGTGTCATGAGCAGCCCAGGGAAAGCAGAAGGCCTGACAGGACTGTTCTCTGGTAACATTGTCAAACCTGGGAGGCCTCTGATTCCAAATCCCAGAGGGAAACATGGGTCCTGGGGAGCTGGGCCTGGGTCCTGCGGTGGCACATCAGCATGTAAAGGCAGCTGGGACTTCGATTCAGAGGTGAAAAGCCCAAGGTCTCAGAAGTGAGCAGACTCTCAGCTATATTTTAGGGACTCTTTTCAGTCGTGTGACTGTCACGTTCACGTTATAATGGTAAACTACTGCAAAGGAAGGAAATCACGGTCGTCCTCAGAAATCCCTGTCTGATAAATGGTGCCACCAGCACCCACGTAACCTGCACAAACCTGCATCTCATCCTTGACTCCTCCTCACTTTATCCCCATGTTCTGGCTGGGGGTGTCATATTTGTTGCTGTCTAAAACATGCTGAGATGGCTCAGCCCTCAACAGACCCATTGTCCTCCTCCTTGCTGCAACATGGCCAGGCAGTGTTGCCTCAGGGTGGACACAGGCGACCCCCAACCGCAAAACCCTCTGCCCTGGGAACTCACCAGTGCTCCCCCTCCTCTGACTCACACCCAAGATGGCACCAACATACGTAACTTATTGCTAATAAAAATGTTCAAAATATATCTTAAGAGACATGTTAAAAAAAGGACTTGAAAAACAGGACCTCCTAATTACAGTCATCACCCCAACAGGATGTCAACTTATTTTCAAGCAAATATCAGCTTGGATGCACTAAATGCAGAAACATTCAGCTTCAGGACATAGCACACTTACCCCCCCCCCCCAAATGTGAGCTCTGGGGGCTCCCATGCCCGCAGGCTGCTGTCCTAGTTGGTGGGGCAGGTGCGAGAAGGCAGAGAGGAGACACTGCGGGGACGGGAGACCAGCAGCTGCCCAGGGCAGGCAGATGGGGTGGGTGGTGGCTCCTGCCCTGACCCTTCTGTGTTGTTCGCTTTAGACACAAGAGCCAGCGAGGTGGATGACTGAAGGTGGAGGAACAAGCTGATAAGTGCCCGTCTGGCAGGGGCAGCATTGGTGCCCCAGGGCGAGACAGGAGGGAAACACCACGCAGCCTCCCTGGGTGCCTAGCTCTGACCACAAGGGCATCTGACCTCATGCCCAGTCCCTCACCTGTCCTGCTCATCACCGAGAGTGACCGCCTGTGCCTGGGATGGGCTTTTGCCTGAATCTGACTCAAGTAGCCCCAAGTGCCTGATGGTCAAAGCCATCAGAGGGGGCGATGTGGGCTGTGGCTTCAGCAGCCACCAAGAGCTGAGCCTCCCTGCCCGTGGTCACCCTCTGCCCTTTCTGTGCCCCAGGGCGATCACTGTTGAGGTGAGCCTGAACAACGGTGCCAGCTTCCTCA
>NW_004567112.1:27530889-27531888 GCF_000260355.1 Condylura cristata | reverse complement strand
GACCCCCAGCTCTCAGGGGGCCACCTCACCCTCATGAACCCTTCCCCATATCTGCGCATCTCTCAGACCTTCCACTGTCAGACAGGGTTTGTGCGGGCCTATTTCCACTGGAATCTGGTTTCCCTGGCAGGGCCCTGGGGCAGACTCTTGCCAGGGGAAGTGCCGATGGGGTGCCCCACCTCAGCTTGGTCTCTGACACTGTCTGGCCCTGCCTGTGTACGTCCATGTGGCAGCCTGGGATAAGTGCAGGGGTCTGACGGGGACCTGGAGCGCGGGCTGAGTCGTGGGGTCCGGATACCTTGGCCTACCCTCCTTCCTGTGTGCTCTCTGCAGAATATTCCACCAAGGGTGGAATACGAAGGGTGGCTAGAAACGCAGACACGCAGTTTCCCAACATCAACCCTTACCACCTGGCCGCGTGCATCCTCATCATTGTGATCCCCCTGCTTCTCTGGTTGTTCTGGAGACAACGACAGAAAAAGGTGAGTGTCCCAGCCTGCACATACCCTGACCCAGACAATCCCATGGGACCTGGGACAATCTCTGAGTCTCAGATGCTGCCCTCAAGCACAGTCTGCATGAGGAAAGGAGGCACCGACTCTGCCCTCCAGTCCAGTAGACGGTCCAGTTGGTGGGGACTCCTGCCTCCTGCCGCACAGGCCATGGCCTGTGCAACTATTTGCAAAACAGCAGCCCAGGCCCAGTGTCATGGTGTCCACCCAGGCACCAGGTGAGGACTGGATGCTCCCCAAGGGCAGGGCCCTGTGCTTCTTGCCTAGACGGCTGGCCTCTGGGTTGCGGGGCTCGGGCACCTGTCAAGAAGCATGTATAAGACAGGAGACATGGTTGGGGGCCACCCAGGTGATTCTAGACACGGGACTGTGTGATTCCCCTGGTTTTCATGCCCTTGATGACAGGACGTGACCCAGCACCTCTAGATTTATATAAAAGGCTGGAGACTGGCAGCCAGGGAGTTTCTGTGCCTCAGCCCACCCAGCA
>NW_004567112.1:27529238-27530465 GCF_000260355.1 Condylura cristata | reverse complement strand
ATCCAACCCAGTGGCCTCTCCCTGACCTCTCTCTCCCCCTCCTACAGATGAACCGATCCCGATGTGGGAAGTTGCCTCGCCTCCCCCGCTGCTGCGTCCTGCCCGGCCCCGTGTGCTGCCCCCCGAGCTGCTGCTGGCGATGCTGCCAGTGCACCCCATGCCTGTCTCCCCAACCCATATGCTACAGGCCTCCCCTGCCCGTGTGCGCTCAGCCTGCACAGCTCCTCTGCTCCAGGCTGCCCTCCAGGGTGCTGCCGGTGACCCCTGCCCCTGTGGGGACGTTTGGGGCATTCCCTTTGCCGCTCCCACCCCCATAGCCCGCCTGTCAACACCAATCCGAGCATAAGATCCCCTCAACGGACACGTGTGTGAGTCTTGGTGCACAGTCACCGGGGTTGTTGTGTCCCGATCAGCGAGGCGGTCCCTGGGGCCCTGCTCCGCTCATGGGCCGCAGCCACACTGCTCCCGCCGGGACGGAACACCCGGGGGTCGTTCAGGTCACATGGGGGAGTCCCCTCCCCATAGTGACAGTCTTCCTCTGTCACTAGGGGCTGGGCCACTTGCCATATAAATAAGTTCTACTCTTAGGAATAAACCATCTTGCCTCTTTCCCTGATTAACTCAGGCAGCGTAACCTGACAGGCCCATTCTCCCCGCTCCATTTCTTGTGTTCATTTGTCAGCTGTCTCATGCAGAGTGTGTCCCAGAGAGTGGCAAGACGCTCTACAGTTCATCAACTGCAAAGGCAACTTCCAAATACCCAAACTGCCCCAAAGCCCAGAAGGATTGAGAGCATTCTCTCCATTGCCCTAAGTCAGGTGAAACCCCCATTTGCCACCATGTACCCTGACAGGGTCTTAGCACATTGTCCAGAGCTCTGCCCAGCACAGGCATCTTGGAACAGTCCACGACCAGCCACACCTCCCTGTCTCCAGTCGGAGTCCATGAGCCCTGGAGGGCGGATCCCCACCCGAGCTTCAGCCGGCTCCTTTGTCCAGTTTGGCCCTGAAGTTCCCTATTTCATGCAGGTATTGACTAGTTCAACTCAGCGCCAACGTCCTCAGGACCCGCCTGTGGCCAGCCTGAGGGCTGAACTGGCAGGACATTCTCCTCCTGGCTCATGGACTCTGATATGAGGGTCACAGGGCAACTTCGCTTCTTGGCACAGAGGCTGAAACTCCCAGCCAGAAGCGTGGCTCAGGACCAGGAAGGGCTTCGATGACCTTC
>NW_004567112.1:27516553-27526812 GCF_000260355.1 Condylura cristata | reverse complement strand
TCCACTAGGATTGCTTTTGTGACAGATGAAGACCAGCTTTTGGGGACAGCACAGGACCCCTGGGTGCTCTGTCCTGGGGGGAGCAGTGTGGCTGCGTCCCCTGAGCAGAGCAGGGCTCTAGGACCCGCCACGCGGATTGGAAACATCCAACCCCCTTGCCTGTACACCAAGACTCGCAACTGTGATGAGTAAAGGGGTTAATCTTGGGACAGGATCTAGAGGCTGGGCGTGGGGGCGGCAGGGCAAGGGGAAGTTCCCAGAGGGGCTGGATCATTCTGTAGGAGGCGCTGGAGCAGATGGGCTGTGCAGGCCGGGGTGGGCTCCGGAGGCTCTGGCGGCAGCGTCCCTCAAGGGTCCTGGGTCACGGGCAGCAGCGAGAATAGCCAGGTGTCTTCCCACATTGGGACCCGTATGGGGCGTATCTGGGGCACCACCTCTGTGGGAGGAGAGAGAGGTCAGTGAGCAGCCACTGGACTGGGGACGTAAACCTACGGTGTCCTTGGCTCCCGAATGGACCCACAGGCTCCTCTGGGGACGCCCTTCCTCTCCTGGGTGCTGGGCGCTGCCTGGGCTCCACCCGGGTCTGTTCAGGCGTGGGGTGCGCCCAGCCTTCCAGCACCCAGGTCTCTGTCACCGAGCTTCCTGCTGGGATGGTGACCGTGGCTGCTTCCCCGACTGGGAGCCTGGGCCGTAAGGACACGTTCCCACTGACTGAGGCCCCAGGTTCCTGGTTCCAGGTGCGCGCTGAAGGGGTGAGTCCTCGTCAGGGCCAGGGGATCTCAGCCCATGGGGGGCAGCAGCTGACCACCCTGGTGCTGGGTGGGCTGAGGCACAGAAACTCCCTGGCTGCCAGTCTCCAGCCTTTTACTTAAATCTAGAGGTGCTGGGTCACGGCCTAGATTTGTCTCTGTCATCCTGGACATGAAAATCAGGAAAATCACACAGTCCTATGTCTAGACTCTGCTGTGAGGCTCCAGGCCCCCATGTCGGCCCCCATGTCCTGTCTTAGACAAGCTACTTGACTGGCACCCGAGCCCCACAGTCCAAAGGCAGGATCAAGTACCAGTGGCAAAGGGCCCTGCCCTCGGGGAGCATCCCAGTCCACTTACCTTGTGGCTGGGTGGACACCTCATCACTGGGCCCCGGTCGCGGTTTTGAATAAAATTGCATAAAGTGTCCAGTTTGTCCTGAAAAGCAGTGGGGGCGAGACGAAGCTCTGAGCAGGCTGCTGCCTCCAGCGGGACAGTGTCCCCTCCATGGTCTCCTGAAACCTGTCCCCACAAACTCCCTCACAGGACTGTGCCCTTCCCTTGTGGCAGGACACCTCCCAGCCTTTGCTGTAGGGGTGAGGATCAGTCAGGGATGATTTAGCATCTGGGGCGGATTAGCAATTTCTGAGCACAAGCCAGGAGCTACCAGTAGAGTGAAAGCACAAAGTTGGGAGGACATATGTGGAGTCATGTGGGGTACACGCGGTGCCCCCGACTCCCTGGGCAGCAGGTGGTGGAGGAAGGAGCAGAAGCCTACCCCTGGGAGGCACAGCAGGGAGGGGGGAGAATCCTTGCCCTGTCAGTGTGCAGGGTTCTGCAGAGAGAGGGTGGAGAGAGGAAAAGGCTTAGGCCCTCCTGGAGGGATCAGGGTCCCTGAAGGGATCTAGGGGTGCTCTGGACCTGCACTGCAGCTCCCAACATGGCCTGTATTTTCAGAGGGGAGCGGCCCTGGACCAGGAGCCAGCCCTGCTGAGGGCTTCCTCCTCCTCTGCAGGCAGGTGTCTGGGCACCTCTGGTGGCACCTGTGGGAGGCAGGCAGGGCTGGTCCCCTGGCGCAGGTCCCTTGGAGTAAGCAATGGCTGCCGCCAGGCCAGAGGCAGGACCGTGAGGAGGGGCAGGCCCAGGCCGGCTCTGGGGGTTTCTGTCTTCCCCTACACCAGGCATCTGGACCCTGTTCTGGTGGTGGGGTCCCCGGGGTGGGGTCGTGTCTCAGCGGTAGGGTCCCAGCACTTCCAGGGGAAGGACATTTCCCTCAGGCCCCTCCGCTGGGTGACCCCGTCTCGGGCTCCCAGGACAGGAGGACGAGGCAGCAAGTCGTCACACATGCTGACCCGGTCTGCGGGGCGGCAGTATCACCCCATCTCCATGCTGTGGGGGACAACTTGACTTCTCAATTCCTGCTGCTTTCCTTATGACCTCATGAGCCCTGAAATTTGTTTAACTCATATACCTACTTCCCAACAACCAGAACAGTTGGGGCTGATGAGAACTTCCGTATCATCACAGAGCTCAAAATGTGGGCCCCTGAGGGGAGAACCTGGACTGGAGCCCAGTGGCAAAGTGAGTGCCCGGGACCCGCCTCTCCATGCAAGCCCTGCCGGCAGGGCCCACCCTGCTGGACCAGGCGTCCCCGCCCCAACGGGCCCAAGCTCCTCCCAAGGCTCCTTCTCACCTCCAGGCATCTAAGATTGTTATCTCCATACCCGCCAAGCGGGACCACCACTGGGGGACCTGGCTGGGTACTCGGCGCCTAGGAAGAGTAAGCTGATGTCAGGCAGTGCCAGGTGCACCCACACCAGGCGTTGGCCCAGCACTGTCAATTTCTCGTCCCTCAGCTGAGGCTTGCTGGGGACTCAAGCACAGTGAGGGGGCAGTGGCCTGTCCTCTAGGGAGGCCCCACTGTCAGGCAGGACCAGCTCTCCATGCTGTGCAAGATGACCCTTCCCCAAGGGACAGCAAGTGTTCTGGTCCTGGGGTCCCCGGGTGCCTTGGAGAGGCCTGGTCCGGGCTGAGCACGGCGAGTTGCACGTCGGGGATCATCGGTAGAGGCTGGTGGGCCTGGGGAGGCAGGTGCAGCCCTGGGACCACACTCAGGGGCCCATGGCCATGCTCTGGTGGGGTTTGTCTCCTCAGGTTCCAGTACCAGAACCCAGTGCCCTGCTGTGTGAACTCTATGGGTCCTGGCTGGGGTCCACCTGGGAGAGCCACAGGTATCTCAGCTGTCCCTTGGTCCCTGCTCTTCCTGGGTTGGGCCTCCTTCACCACTCAGGCCAGGTAAGAATCCCACCACCCTCCTCAGCTCTGAAGTCCCCAAAGTAAAATGTAATCAATCCCTCAATCTGCCAGCAGACTCTGAAGCCCAGAGCGCATGTCACCACCAATGTCAGCGTTTTCGGGTGGTGACCAGTACTGGAAATCTGAGCTTCCTCTTCTGAATGCGCCCTGAACCCAGGGATGCTCAGCCAATACCAGTCTTTGGGAACTGACAATCCCACACCAGACCCCAAATACAGCCTTGGTCATGTCACGTGGATCACGGCGGCTTTTGAACTGGACACTGCTGTTTGACCATGTGATGGAGGCTCCCGTCAGGTTGGTGGCCGAGAGGGTGGTGTCTGATGACCCTCTGTCAGTCCAATGTCCTCCCAGGCCCCACCCTGACCCTGTCACCCTCTTGCTGCCAGGTGCCTGTCGGCGTAGGTGGAGATGATGGGGTGGGAGTAGAAATATCCCACAGCTCAGGAGTCCTCTCTGTGCTGGTCAGTGTGGGCACCAGGAACGAAAACACAACTCACCGGCTCCTTTTTCTAGAAAGGAAAGAGAGGAACAGAGGGTGAAAGGGCAGTGCTGGCTCTGGCCGGTCCACGCAGCCAGGAGGGGACCCAGCTCGGCAGGATGAGTGACAGCCTGGACCTGGGTCTCCTGGGTTCCTCCCTGGTGGTTTATGACTGCACGTCCCTGAGCTCTGGTCTCTGCAGCTCTCAGAGGGTGAAGTAGCTTCCAGGACCTGCTCGCTCGTGGGCCGGTGGCTGTGACTTTCCCGCTCTGCCCTCCCCTCCCACTCCTTCAGCCAAGTCCTTGCCACAGACACCAGGCCCTGCCCGCCTCCCTGCTCCTCACCCAAGTTGCCCTCAGATACTGGGCGGGCCCAGTTCCTGCAGTGGTTGCCTTATGTTGCCAACATCTGCTGGCCACGTAGCAACTGCTGCCCACACTGGGAATGTGGCTTCTTCAGACAAGCTGGCAGCTTCTTTCTGTCCCCGTGTGCCCAGTATGGGCAGCTCACCCTGCAGTAGGCAGGGGATGGAGGAGCGGTGGACAGCAGCCCTAGGGAGGGTGGACACTGGGTCTATGGCAGAGCTGCCCGGATAATGGGATCCTGCTCCTGCTGTGCCCTGAGGGCCCCTCGTTCCCTCTACAGCAGAGTCCTGCTCCCAGGAGTGTCCACTGAGCATTCACCTGGGTGCCATGGGGCAGCCCTGCCTGGTATTTGGGGCCCTGCTCTCAGGGACGGGGCAGCACAGATCACGGGCTGTGCAGCAGGAGGCAGGGGGCCCCGCCAGCTGGACAGGCTGCTGGGCCAGGAGGGCAGAGTTGTGCCTCCCCTTGCTCCTGTGAGGACTGTGCCCTGAGGGGAGAGGCAGACACCCAGGGAGCAGCTAACAGGTCACCTGGGGAGTTGACTGGTTCAGGTGTCCTATAGCCCAGGGTATGTACCTTCTTTAGGCAGAATTTCCAGAAAAGGAAGATCACCACTGGGACCAAGATTATGCCCACAAAAATGGCCAGATGCAAAGGGTTGATGTCGGGCAGTTGCATAGATCTCTTCGTGGGAAGCGCTGCCACATCCGGGTAGTCAACGGGCTGCACATTCTGCAGGGGGCACATTCGGGAGGGTAGGCGGGGCCTGCGGACCCCATGACCCAGCCTGCGCTCCAGGGTCCCCGTCAGACCCCTGCCCTTATCCCAGGCTGCCACCTGGACAGACACAGCAGGGGCCAGACAGTGTCAGAGACCAAGTTGAGGTGGGGCACCCCATTGGCACTCCCCCAGGCCAGAGGCTGCCCCATGGCCCTGCCAGGGCAACCAGATTCCAGTGGAGAACAGCCAGTCCCCACCCAAACCCCGTTAACTGTTGGGGTCACAACATGCACAGATATGGGGAAGGGGTCATGAGGTTGTGGTGGGCACCCTGAGATTTGGGGGTGCAGGAGCTCACGGGAGACCCAGGAGAGACTCATTACACATGAGGGTTTCCTGGCTGGGAGGTTCGGCAGCCTGGCGCCAAGCTGCTGGCGCCCTCTGTGCCTCGTTCCCGCATATGAGCAGGAGAGGAGAGGCGCTCGCGAGGATGGGGGTCATCAGAGTCCTGGCACAGGCCAGGCCTGTGCGTGGCTGCAGGAAGGGGGCTGTGCTCTGGCCCTCGTTGCCACCCAGCGGCGTGGTTTCAGATGGGGCTTCTGCAGACTCTGCTTAGAGCAGCAGCAGGGTGGGAGAGAGGGCTGTGCCCAGACACGGGCGGCACCGAGAACGGCAAGGTCATGGGTGCTGAACAGCCCTGTGTGCCCAGACTGAGACTACCTCGAGTTTTCTCTGGGGCCTGATGACAGAGGCGCGGTGACTTGGTGGGGCTACTTATGAGCTGGGGTGAATCCTCTGGCTGACCTGAGGGTTGTCCAAGGCACAGCACGGACACAGAGGAGATGTGAGGTCACTCTGGCCCTCATTTGCGGTCTCAACACTGAGCTATCACCATCAGACGCTGTGACTGTGCTCCCTGAACACCTTGTCTCAGCCTCCTGAGCAGCACGGTTTATGTCCTGCTGCCCTGGGGTAAGAGACCAGGCTGTGTGGGTAGTGGAGAGGGTGTGTCACCCTCCCTGCCAGCCCTCCTTGCTAGCAGACTCCTGGCTAGGCGATGCTGCCCAGGGCCTGTCTGCCCCTGCTACATGCTGGCCTGTCCACACTCCTTCCTCCCTTGCCCATCTCTCCAAGGAAGGCTTCGGGCAGCTTAGAGTCGCATTGGTACCTACCCTGGTACGCCCACAGTTCTTGCCCTGGATCTTGAGCTCGTTGCTGAGGAAGCTGGCACCGTTGTTTAGGCTCACCTCAACAGTGATCGCCCTGGGGCACAGAAAAGCAGAGGGTGACCACAGGCAGGGAGGCTCGGTTCCTGGTGGCAGCTGAAGCCACAGCCCACATGGCCATCTGTCATGGCTTTGACCATCTGACCCGTGGGGCTACTGGAGGCAGAGTCGGGGGAGAGCCCATTCAAGGCACAGGCGGTCACTCTCGGTGATGAGCAGGACAGGTGAGGAACTGGGCATGAGGTCAGATGCCTTTGTGGTCAAAGTTAGGTACCCAGGGAGGCTGTGTGGTGTTTCCCTCCTGTCTCGCCCTGGGGCACCAATGCTGCCCCTGCCAGACGGGCACTTACTGAGCTTGTTCCTCCACCTTCAGTCCTGGACACATCAGGCTGGTGTCGTCCATCTCGCTGGCTCTTTTGTCTAAAGCGAACGACACAGGAAGGGTCAGGGCAGGAGCCACCGCCCGGCCCATCTGCCTGCCCTGGGCAGCTGCAGCTCTCCCGGCCCTGCAGTGTCTCCTCTCTGCCTTCTGCCACCTCCCCCACCATCAAGGGCAGTGGCCAGTGGGCATGAGAACCCCGAGTTCACATCTTGGGGTGGGGTGAAGGCAGACAGCTAGACACAAGGAAAGAAAGTAAAGGCCTGGTAATTAAAATTGTAATGAGCATGTTCCGACCTGGATTGAAGGGAGGCAGTTGGGTGCTAGGGTCAAAGTGCTCTGTCCTGTCATCATGAAAGCTGAAATGTTTCTGCATTTAGTGCATCCAAGCTGGTATTTGCTTGAAAATAAGTTGACATCATGTCGGGGTGACTACTGTCATTAGGAGGTCCTGTTTCCAGTCCTTTTTCAACATGTCTCTTAAGATATCTTTTGAACATTCATTAGGAAGAAATTAGTGTGTTGCTGCCATCTTGGGTGTGAGTCAGAGGAGGGGGAGACCTGGTGAGTTCCCAGGGCAGAGGGTTTTGCGGTTGGGGGTCGCCTGTGTCCACCATGAGACAGCATTGCCTGGCCTTGTCGCAGCGAGGAGGACAATGGGTCTGGTGAGGGCTGAGCCATCTTTGCATGTTTTAGACAACAAGAAATAGGACAACCCAGCCAGAACATGGCGATGAAATAAGGAGTCAAGGATGAGATGCGCGTTTGTGCAGGTTACCTGGGTGTTGGTGGCGCCATTTATCAGACAGGGATTTCTGAGGACAACTGTGATTTTCTTCCTTTCCATTAGATTACCATTATTTTATGTGAACATGACTGTCACACGACTCAAAAGAGTTCCCTAAAATATAGCTGGGAGCCTGCTCATTACCGAATCCCTGGTCTTTTCACCTCTGAACGTGGCCGAGTTGTGATTTGCACGCTGATGTGCGCCACCCAAGGACCCAGGCCCAGCTCCGCAGGGCCCCATTTTCCCCTCTGGCATTCAGAATCCAGGTCCGCCTGGGTTGGACAATGATCCCGGGGGTCAGTCCTTTCCAGCCTTCTGCTCTCCCTGGGCTTCTCATGACCCGCGTCAGAACCACAACTCTGCACTTGTTGACAGACTCGGCTGGCCTGGATAGTCTGTCTGATCACGATGCCGGGCCAAGGTTTCAGCTGAGCCTACTTTGTGCTGAAACCTACAAAGGACTGATCATGGGCCTCTTCCCAGAGCCCGGATAGTGCACGTCAGGCCCTGAGCGCCTGCCCCTCAGGAGGCGGTGCTTGTGTATGAAGGATATGTCAGTCCCTACCTCACTCTAGAGAACGATAGACTAACGGAAATGTTTCCTGGGGGTCAGCTCCATGGTGTGGGGTCCTGTGTGGCAGTGCCACTCCCTGCGTTGACCTCTGCACCCATGGAGGAAGGACAGAGGGGCTAAAGGTGGGCAGGGAGGGGACTCTGTGTTTATCAGACGGCCGTGCAATAGGAAGTTCTGAGTACGACATCAGGTAAGCTGATGTCAGAAGGCTGCCTAAGACAGCTGAACCCACACACTCTGAGGGAAGATCCTGCTCACCTCAGCACAAAGGCAGGACTCCGGCCTGTTCTAGCTTGCGCTCCCTGGGGCCACTGCTCACCCAGGATTCCACCCGATACACGAGTGTGGCCAGCTAACACTGACACCTGTCTCACAGCTCCGTCAGTACAGCTGCCATACTGCTCCCATTTGCCAGGAAAGAAAACACCGCTGGAAGGGAACTGTCACAGGGTCAGGTCACACAGGGGATGTGTCTGTGCCAGATCCCAGGCCTGGACCTGGCGTTGGCCTCTCTCAGTAGAAGGCGAACATCGCCTCCTGGGAAAGCTACTGAGCACCTGGCTTAACTCACAGCCCCGGGATAGCTTCCAGCTCCATCTCAGGGCTGGTTTTGGTCTTTATCTCCCAAGGAAAGTGAGGGATAAGGCAAGTTCAGGAGAGCAGCTGGGAGGGAAGACCGTGCTCACAGGTCAGCCCTGGTCAGGCCTTGTAGTGGCCCTGGGCTCGGCTGCCTCCCACCCACGTCCCTCCTTCACTCTCAGCCTGCCTCTGTCCCCTCAGCACCCACAGCGCTGGCATCGGGATCAGGAAGCCGGGTTGGCAGTGGAGACCCTGTGCTGTGGAAACAGTTCTGTGTTCACGCCTAGGGAGGCTCTTACCAACAAACATGGTGTCGCTCATCCGAAACCTACACAGGACTTGGTTTTTGTTTCCGGCGTTATGAAAACCTCTCCCGTGGACGAGGACGTCATAGCTTTCTGCAAGGGCAACACCACAGGTGTGTGAGCTCGTGTCTGCTATCTCCTCATTGTGGCAGTCAGTTCCCCAGTGGGACCCCAAGGGCCTCCCCGGGAGGCAGGTGACTGACCCCGTCTGTGTGTCTCCTGATGCTCACTGTGTATCTGGGGTCAGTCTGCGTAGGCTGGCGGAGCTTGGGGCACTCTCGCCACAGGTGCTAACCACTCAGCCCACGAGCAGCACCTGGTCCCTCCATGGGCACAAACCCGTTTCAGGTGTCCCCACTTTAGTCCTGAGGTGCCTGAGAGGAGCGGCGGTGCTTCTAGCCCCCAACGGCCACTGTCATAGAGACGGAGCAGGACCCCGCAAGCCTCACCACCCTGGTCTTGCCTGAGCTGAGCTCCCTGGATGGTTACTTGTGAAATTAGTTGACATTTGGGGGTCTGTATCAGCGTCCTGTCTTTTTGCCTGTCTAGGGCAGACTGAGGGGTCAGGAATAAGGTGGTGCCCAGGTGATAGGAGAAAGTAGCAGCAGACCCCGAACCAACCAACCCCCCGTATAGTGAAGCTGATCCCTTAGGATGACTGTTCCACTCTTACTGAACTCACGGCCTGCTCAGCTCCTTACCTAGGGGTTCATGAAAGCTACTTCCTCCTGCTGAGTGGGTCTGTGCTTAGGGCATCTTGTGCTATCCCTTGACTAGACACCTGAGGCTGGGCCTGAACTCTGGAGTTCATACCCGGGGCACATGAGGGCACCATATGGGTTCGTGGTGGGTTTGACAGGACCCTGTGGAGGCTTCATCTCTCAGGTCCAGGTCCGTGGCCCCACCCTGTGCCTCAATCTCAGATCTAGCTAATTACATTCCTCTGTGCGTGGTGGCCAAGAGATTTGGTCAGTCACCGGAGGAGCTGAACCTAGAACCTCGAGCACATCCTAGAAATGTGCAACTTGTATTTCTCTTGGGGCAAGTCTGCCTACAGCCTTAGTCAAGTCAATGGTTGTAAGTTCTTTGCTTTGAATTAAACACATTCTAAGGCTTTTGACAGAATTTGGTCTGTTGCTCAGTTGTATAGGCCTTGACGTGTCTTCAAAAACATGGGCCCCTTCCCCAAGAGGTTGCCAGGGGCAGCAAGCTTGGCTGGCAGCTTCTGTGTGCCTCTGGCTAGGGTGCCCCAGCCTTACCCGCTGGTGCACAGAGAGGTGGACCCAGCTGTCAGGTCAGACCCAGCGGGGTCAGGCTGTGCGGATCCCGGGGCAGGTTTGCTTCCGCGGTGCCAGACACCCGGCTGGGTGACTCAACCTGCACACACAGGTCCTGAGAGAGACCGCTCATAGGAGTGCCTGGCGCTCCTCACCACAAGTTGCAGGACCCATTGAGGGAGTGGAATCCTTGCCTCGGGCCAGCTGTCAGGTCTCCCCAAAACTCGGGCTGATGGCAACTGGGATCTTTGACGTCAAGGACCTTGGTCAATTATGCTCCTTTTAAGACACTGGAAACTGACCTGTGTTTAATTCTGTTTCATCATCCTCTGAATTCATCACTTCATTTTCTTGATGGAATGAATTAGAGGGATTTTTCATTTGGTATATCTGGCCTGATTTTCTGGGTATACAAATCGACCCTGAATAGTTTCTTATGAATTGCTGTGGGGTTTTATTTCCAGTATTTTATTTAGTGGTTTAAAATTATATATTTTT
>NW_004567112.1:27515148-27516327 GCF_000260355.1 Condylura cristata | reverse complement strand
CCACCAGCTCAGCACAGCTTCTCCACCCTCGGCTGCCAGGCTGTGCTGTGCGCTCACTGCTCACCCTTCAGTGGGACCTGCCACCACCAAGGGGCTGCATCTGCTTAAAGGAACAGGTGGGGTGTCTCCCCCTACGCCCTCACCCCATGAGCGGTTTGGCACAGCACGTTTGCGAGAAACAGTTTGTGTTTCAGTGTGATATCAGGGTGTGCCCTGGTGATCCCTAATTGGCTGGAAGTGCTTTCCTTATGAAATGCTTTTGGGTGTCATTGCTAGTATTTTATTTCGGGTTTTAAAATACACTTTTTATGTTTTTTTATTAAAGTTTTGATTTTGTGATTAAAAAATGAATTATACTGGACACCTGCACCACTATGTTTATTGCTGCTCTATTTATAGTAGAGAAGAGGTGGCATCAGCCCAAATGCCACAAAACATGCCTGGATCAAGAAGATGTTGTACATACATACATGGAATATTACTCAGCAATCAAAAAAAAATAAACGATTGCCATTTGTGGCAAAGCTGATGGAGATGGATAAGATTATGCTTAGTAAATAAGCCAGAAAGAAAACGAAAAATAGTGGATGGTTTCTCTCTTAGCATGAGTATAAGGGATCAGGAGCACACACACACACACACACACACACATATAGTGATTGTAATATATATGTATGTATGCATGTGAATATATATATGTATGTGTATATATATGTATGTATGTGTGTATGATTGTAATAAGCAAAAGCAAACACCAACTAACACCTATAAACCAGAAATATTCCACAAGGGTGGAGTAGGGAACAGAGTCAAAATGAGGGAAGAACACGACGGGTCTATGGTGAGGACATATGGGTGAAGAAGTGGTGGGAAGTCAAGGGGGTAACAACTGAGATGAAAAATGTACAATATGAAGATGACGTAAAAAAAGTATATAAAATAAAAAATGTTTAAAGAATTATGCTAAATTATTGTGTTAATAATTTTACTTTTTCTAAGTCAAATTAGTATGTGATATACCTTAACTTTCAACTGTATCTCCTCTGTGTTTCCCAAACCCTGGGAACACCGAGCATTGACACTAACACGTCACACACAGGAAACTGCACACTGACATCCACCTGTTACACACCTGCAAGCACACTACAACACACACTGGCACGTCCTGAGTTTAGCGTA
>NW_004567112.1:27511570-27513900 GCF_000260355.1 Condylura cristata | reverse complement strand
GGAAGTCTGCAGGAGCTTACCTCCAGGGTTTGCTGCCGTCATCTGCTCATTGACCTGCAAGCAAGAAGCCGTGTTGAGATAACTCAGTAACATTTGAACACTATAAGGCTGGGTAAATCTGAAGGTTCTAGCTCTCTGTACCTTTTTAAATCCTTCTTGCATGTTTGTGTCTCCCGTGGGCACGGTATTTCTCAGTTTGCTGAGACCCTTTTGTATTGCTTTTCTAAAAGTAAACAAATTAGGGTTATTGAGAAGGAAGAAGCGTTGCGTGCTACTGAACAGCCCACCAGGGCTGGCACATTCTGCACTTGCAGACCGACCAGGACGAGGGGGCCACGGTCAGGACGCTGAGCCATGGCCTCTGCCCGGAGTCCCTGACCATCTCTGTATCCATTGCTTTCTCAGGCACAGACCCTGGGGCCTCAGGAAGGGCCTGTGTGACCCTCCGCAGTCCCATGGGAGCAGGCGGGTTGGTGCTAATGTCAACGCGGACGCCAGCGTTACCGCCAGGTGCCAGCCCCTAAGGGGCCCTGTGGGCACTTGATCCCGCAGGCAGGGCTGAGTGTCTGAGGTCGCCCTGTTACTGCCCTGCCTGTCCATCCCGCCTGCCTCAGACGCTGAGGGGCCTTGAACCCAGCTGCCCCCCCAGGATTGGTGCCAAGGAAGCAATGAAGCTGCTTTGAGAGCTGAGCTCAGACTCCAGGGTCCTGAGGGGAAGGCCCAAAGGCCGGGCAGGGCCAGTGCTGGCGGATGCTTGTGGCCGTGAGCCAGGCCCTCAGGTGCTCGGCAGCCCACGTTTCTCACATGTCATCCCGCAGACATAAGCTTTCCCTGCGATTTCCATCCCCGAGCTCCTGTGCCAGAGCTCACTCCGTGCCAGGGCAGAGTCTGCACCTCCGCTGCCAGAGGTCGGGGCCCACCAGGAGCCTCCGCAGCTCTCACAGGTGCTGGGCCCTGAGGCCCTGGACGAAGGAGCCAGGGGTTTCTGCCCTCAGGGGCTGCTCCCACAGAACCACACCAGGCCCCTCTGGCCCTCTTTCTCCTGTGACATCCCACAGAGCCACACCAGTGCTCTCTGGCCCTCTGTCTCCTGTGACATTCCCTCCTTAAGCCCCAGTCTGCACATCTGCCCCAAGTGGCTCTCTCTTCAGAACGCCGCACAGACTGATCCTGCCTCCACCATGCAGGAGTGGTCCGCTCTCCTCTTCTTCCTATGGGAGCTGAGACCCTGTGTCAAGCGTGACTCCTGTATACCCTCCCCTGAGGCAGCTGGTGCTGCCTCCTCTCAAAGTCCTAAACATTGGGCTGGACACAATCCTGGGGCTGTGTAGTCTTAACTGGCTTCACCCTCTCTGCATGGGGTTGCAGACTTTCTTTTATCTGTGAATCTGAGCCGCCCAGCCGTTTGGAAGGTCCAGGGCTTCCCGTGTTCAGGTGTTGGCCCGGTTCTGGGACCATCTGTGCCAGGCCTCCTCAGCAGACAGACCCCATGGTGCCAGTCCCACTCGTGCCACCCAGGAGCCAGCGCCATTCCTGGGCCCCTCATAAGTTCACCTCTGGTCCTGTCTCTGCCTCTTTCCTTCCCCGTTATGAGTGTGCTCAAGACCAGGATTCACACAGCAGCCTCATGTCTGCTCCAACAGTGTCCAGAATCCTCTCTTATCCTACACTAAGGAAGGTTAGGTCATTGAGAGGAGGACTTGGGACTAGGAAGGACAAGGCTGGAGGGCAGAGACTCTCTAGAAACACGGTCTGCCAGTGTCATTGCAGGCAGGTAGGAGGGGTGGAGGCTGGGAGTGGTCAGGTTGTTTATTGGGGAAGGCCAGGCCTGCCCAGGTTGTAAGACCGTGACTCCAGTTTGGACCTCAGGGCCCCTCCAGCAGCGCCTCCTGTTTCTGCCTCTCTCCTCTGCCTGCGCCGCTGGATCTGCTGTGACGGAGTAAAGCAGAACTTACTTGTCCGAGGTGAGCTTTAATGCGGTGTGGCCCAGCGTGGAGAAGGTGGTGATCGATACCCGCGTGTGTGGGCTGTGGAGGAAGCAGGTGTTTGTGAGGGGTCAGAATCTCAGGTTCCATGAGCCCAGAGCAGCAGGGGAGGTGTGGGAGGGGCGTGTGGGATCGGGTGGGACACATGCCGTATTTCTCTCTACTCTAGCCTGTGACCCTTGCTGGTTCCAAAGTTACCGTGAATTTAGTAAACTTTATAAGGCCAGGAAATGTGTGGCTTTCCGGGAGAGTGTCAGGATGTCATCCCGGTCCGTGACAGACTCCCGGCTCTCCCCTACTGTCTCCTCTACACACACACACACACACACACACACACACACACAC
>NW_004567112.1:27509918-27511172 GCF_000260355.1 Condylura cristata | reverse complement strand
GAGAGTCACTCTCCCCTCCTGCTGCTCACAGCATCCAGGCCCTTGGCCAGCATGATGGGCCCCTTGACCTTGACGCCGAGCTGTCTCCTTCCAGCCTCATATCCCCTTCCCTTAGGTAGCCCCGCTCTCCCCTGCACAGTCTCACTACCACAGGGGTCTCCCGAGGGGCTTGTCACCATTCTTTCCTCATTTTGAAGGTCCTTCCTCACATGTCTACACCTGTGGAAAGCAGCCTTCACATTTTCTCTAGGAATCCCTATTTTTTCGTACAGTAGCTCTGAGGGTCCTTTTCGATTTTCACTACTTAACACTACTTAAACCAGTGTTATTTCTGTGTTACTGGTCAGCCTGGTTCTGACCTGTGACACCCTCACGTCAGTCTGCCTCCTACACTGTGGAGTGATGCCGGGACTGGAAACAGCCGAATCCTCTGGGACGTCTGGAGCCCATGGACCCAAAGAAAAATCTTTCTTTCTAGCTTCAATACTCCCCCGGGGCATGGTGTTGCTGACCCAGAGACTCCCATGCCCAGTGGCCTCACGGACGGGCCCTGTGTGTGGCAGAGTAAACCCCGGCACATGGAGAACTCATACTTTACAAACAGTTTGAGCATGTCCTCCACGAAATCGTAGGTGAAAATCCAGTTGTTTTCCACACTTCCAGACCTGAAAATGAGAAAGAATTGGAGTGGGTGTAGTCTTTGAGGTGGCAGAGTTTCTGTGGGAAACTGTCCGCAGGTTACTCCCACCCCCAAGCGCCTCGATGACAACCCCAGTGGGTCTTTCCCAGTGTGGGCTGGTCAGTGTGATGAGGCCGATATCCGGCAGTGAAGGGATTTGTGTGTTTGCAACAGAGGGACTCAATGTGAGACCCCAGGAGGCCAGCGAGGATGGGGGCTGTGCACACCACAGCTGTTCCTTGAGACAGGAAGCAGTTGCATTCCGAGAGAGCAGCAACAGCACTGAGACAGGAAAGCAAGAGCTCTCCAGCAGTGGCACTATGGGAAGGCCAGAGACAACTCAGTAGCCTTCCTGTAGTCCAGCAAAAATGAAAAACAAAAGAACGTATGAAATGAAAACCCAAAACCCAGGACAGTATTAGCAAGTGCTCAGAAGGGAGCTCCGTAATCACCTGCCCTCCCACGGCTGTCAGGCCTGCAGGTCACAAGTGGGGTTGGGAGATGGAGTGTGGTTCTTTCATTCCCAGTGTGAAAGCCCAAGGGAGGAAGCCGGCCACCTACTGCCCCCGGACAAG
>NW_004567112.1:27508474-27509608 GCF_000260355.1 Condylura cristata | reverse complement strand
AGGTTTCTCCTGGCCCGACTGAGGTGGAGAGCATTTAACCAGGCCGGGGCTCTGGACTGGGACTCGCCCCTGCTTGACAGCAGAGGGGGCAGTGCCAGCAGGAGGAGGAGGACAAGCCCGGGGGTCCCGGGGCAGCTGCTCCGCATTTTCGTGGCAGCCCTGTCCGATGGAAGGGTCCCTAGCGTTTGGATGCCACGTATGCTGGGAGCTTCACTATTCAACCAATCTACAGGTGTCTGCACCCCCTTAATCAAGCACTTCCTTTAATCAAGGTGCACTAAGCCTCTCTCTGGTACCTATGGGGGGGCCAGAGCAGGACTGATTGCAGGCGAGGCCACCCACGGCCAGGTGTCTGCCTGACCCATGGAGACATAATGCCCTGTGTTGTGATGGCCAGGAAGGTTGCCATGGCGACTGTGACCTGCAGTGTAGCTCACTGTCTTGCCTGTTGACATCCTAGGTGGGAGCCCCGGGATCCCTGCAGGGCTATGAGAGGAGCCTCCGTTGCCCCATATCCTGAGGCTCACTGATGGCCACTCATATGCCCAGGAGGCCGAGTCTTTGTCAACGGCCAGAGCAGCTGGGTTGGCCTAGACAGGGAGATCCCTGGGGTGAGGGGGTCACTGCCTGGAGACCAGAGTGCTGTAGTGGCCATGTGAGTGAGCACTGAAGTCCTGTTAGGGATGGAAGGTCTAGAAGTTGAGGAAACTGGTGCAGTTGTGTGTGAGGGAGGGAATCCACTCACCCAGGGATGAGGACCAACCACCCCAAACCTCCCTGTTAAGGAAGGACCACTGTATCATCTCGGTTTCCATGGACCGGAAATTCAGGTAGAACCCCTCTGCCTTGTTTTCCCCATGGGAAAAGCTTGCAGCCTTTCTCATGATTACAGTTTCAAAGAAACTCTAAACTAATACTTGATCATCCAACCATTTTTGAAAAAATTCATCAGGCCAATTAGGTCTATTTATAAAAATTGTTTAGGTCCCTCCCTGGTGGTATAGCGGGTTAAAGCACAGCACTGAAAAGATAAAACCACTTCCGCATGAGTTCAATTCCCGCCTGCCCTGGAGGTGACCACATGGCGCGGCAGACCTCTCCTGACCCGCCCGCTGCTCCCCTCAGCAGTGTACT
>NW_004567112.1:27495467-27507707 GCF_000260355.1 Condylura cristata | reverse complement strand
AAATGAGTATGGCAAATTGATTAAACACATAAAGATACCTTTTTTCTGATATGTGCAACCTGCTTGAAAGCTTCATTTGCTAAACATCATTAAGAAGGGCAGCAACATGATCAGGCTTTCAGAGAAGGCATGAAACAGAGGTCAAGGTCTCTTGGGTGTCAGGAAAGGCCCTGAGCACCGAGTCTCAGCAGGAACTGCCTGTGCGCTTTTGGGGGTCAGGATGCAGATTCACATCCCTCCAGGGGATCCAGTACCCCTATGGCTGTCACATATGATGAAGATTTGGGGAGAATAGAACTGGTGTGCCGCTCCTCACATTGAACGTTCAGGAGTTCCCATGGTTTCCATGGGGGAAAACAAGGCAGAGGGGTTCTGTCTGAATTTCCGGTCCATGGAAACTGAGATGTTACAGTGGTCCTTCCTTAACTTAGGAGGCTGGGTAGGTTGTGCACATTACTGCAAAAGTGGGATCCCTCCCTCACACACAATTGCACCCGTTTCCTCAACTTCTAGACCCTCCATCCCTAACAGGACTTCAGTGCTCACTCACATGGCCACTACAGCACTCTGGTCTCCAGGCAGTGACCCCCTCACCCCAGGGATCTCCCTGTTTAGGCCACCCCAGCTGCTCTGGCCATGGACGAAGACTCGGCCTCCTGGGCATATGAGTGGCCATCAGTGAGCCTCAGGATATGGGGCAACGGAGGCTCCTCTCACAGCCCTGCAGGGATCCCGGGGCTCCCACCTGGGATGTCAACAGGCAAGACAGAGAGCAGGACTCTAGGTCACGGTCGCCATGGCAACCTTCCTGGCCATCACAACACAGGGCATTATGTCTCCATGGGTCAGGCAGACACCTGGCCAGCGGTGGCCTCACCCGCAATCAGTCCTACTCTGGCCCCTGAATAGGTACCAGAGAGAGGCTTGGTGCTCCTTGTTTAAAGGAAGTGCTTGATTAAGGGGGTGCAGACCCCTGTAGATTGGTTGAATAGTGAAGCTCCCAGCATACGTGGCATCCAAACGCTAGGGACCCTTCCATCGGACAGGGCTGCCACGAAAATGCGGAGCAGCTGCCCCGGGACCCCCGGGCTTGTCCTCCTCCTCCTGCTGGCGCTGCCCCCTCTGCTGCCAAGCAGGGGCGAGTCCCAGTCCAGAGCCCCGGCCTGGTTAAATGCTCTCCACCTCAGTCGGGCCAGGAGAAACCTCCACCGCCCCGTCAACCTGGACCCGGAGAGCACACAACGTGGCCACAGCCAGGAAATGGTCTCCAGAGAGAGGCGTGCAGAAGACCAGAAGCCCTGCGGGAGCAGAGTCGACCTGTACTTCCTATTGGACAGGTGAGTGGGCCCTGACCCTGGCCAGACCCTGGGGAGGACAGAGGAAGGACGACCCCAGGGACACAGTTACGTGAGGACATGGGAGGGTTTGGTCCTGCTGAGGCTCAAGCCAAGACCTGTGAGGCCTCCTTGCCCCTGAGGCAGTGGTGGCCAGGCTTCTCCCTTGGGCTTTGTCATTTAAGATAGGAAACGGTCCCCCCTTCTCCCATCAACTGGCCTATATCTGTGACCTGCAGGCTCCATAGTCCTGGGAGGGCAGCTGATTATGGGCGCTCGAGTCTGAGCTCTTGTTAACTGTGTCCTGGGTTTTGGCTCTACTGTTTCATGTTTTGTTTTTCTTTCTCACCCAATTTTTGCTGGATTCCAGAAACAGAGCTGCTTGTCTCTGGCCTTCCCATAGTGCCACTGCTGGGAGAGCGCTTTGCTCTCCTGTTGAAAGGTTTTTGCTTCTTTCTTCCACAGTGTGTCTATTTTCTGAACACTCTGTTCTGAGAAAGCTGGGCTCTTCTTTAACTATTCAGGGCCTAGGAGAATGAAAGGGGGATAGGGAACTCCTCTCTGGAGGTCCAGGTGTTAAAGACACAGTGCTATGAAGCCATCCCCAGCCACTGCAGTATGAGTTAGGTCCCTGTCCAGGGAGCTGACCCACATGGCACAGCAGACTGCTCCTGTCTAGGCCAGTGCTCTCCTCAACAGTGTATTGCAGTAGACCTCCCCAGTCTGTCTCTGGTGAATCCTCTCACCCCCACACACCTAAGGGCTGCACACTAGTTTCGTATACACTAATAAATTATTTTGGAAAAAAGAAGAAAGAAAGAGGGTACAGGGCATGGGCTTGGAGACCCGGCTTTGGTGGTTCCCAGCTTCGCTGTGAGACTGAGAATTGACTCCTCTGCAGTAGAGGCCGTGGGATGATGTCAGTGATCCCAGGGAAGCACTTGGCTGTCCCAAGCCCTCTCTCCACACTGTGCCAGCCTCAGGCAGGCCTGGGTGAGAGCAGGGACAGTATGTGCCATCTCCTGGGAAGGGTGTGGGTCTCGGAGCTGAAGGGAGTAGCCCAGAGACTCTCTGGGCGATTTATGCACTGCTAAAATATCAGGTATTGACATTATCTATAAATAAGTTATTTTTTTTCTCCTTTCAGACCTGGTATATTCATGTGGGCAGTTTTGGGAGCACATAGAGGTGTTGGCCTCATGATCATATGGGATGAGTTTGTCTCATGTAAACATTTGTGGCTCAATATCTTGTCTTTATGAATGTCCATTATTTTTTATTTCTGTTGGGTTGAAAGACCTTCTTTCAACTGTAAAGATTGAATGTAGTTTTTCTTTCATGTATATCTGTAGGCAATGTATACATAACTGGCCCTTATAATTTTCTACTTAGTTACACTGCTATTTTGATTTGTGAATTCAATATATTTAAATTTGGAGTGATTAATGAAATATAAGAACTTGCTACTGACAACTTATTAATTCCTAAATGTGGTATATGGAAATTTTTTTGAGGTTTATTTTACATCTGCATACAAGGCGGGGGTATAGGTTGAAGATGCAGGCATAAGTGGGTGAGAGGATTCACCAGAGACAGAGTGAGGAGCAGAACAGGCAATCTACTGAAATACACTGCTGAGGGGAGCAGCAGCCAGGCCAGTAGAGGTCTGCTGCACCTTGTGGGCCACTGCCCTTGCCAGGGATCACGTCTGTGCTGCAGTCGCTGTGGATAGCTTCACAGTGATGCAACTTAACACACTGTGCCACCATAGAGGCCTTCCATGTGATATAGTTAAATTAAAGCTATTTTGGGGGATTCTGCTTCTACCCACTGTTGCTGAATGAGTTTTCATCAAGTATATACTACTTCCTTTTCCAGCCTCCTGTTGTTTGTCTAAGTATTCTTACAGAAACCAAGACTGAGCTTTGAGATCACCTTTTGTGTTAACATGTAAACATGCTACGTTTGTGTAAAATTTTATCTTCACAATTATCAAGTGAATGCAGGAACACATATTTAAAATCCAACACTGTTGCGAGGTTCCCAGCAAATAATTGCGGCTCCTTGCCCACCCCCTCCACTTTGGACCCCAGTCCTCGGACAAAGCACTAGCAGATCTTCCAGACTTTTCTCCGGTGTTAGGACTTTGTTTCTCAAAATAGGCTTGAGCTGTCTTGTTTCTTGCTGCTTGACATCACATCCACTGACTCCTTTCAGTGGGAGAAGATGTTCAGTTTCCGCTGTCTTTCCCCCCTCTCCAGCCCTCCCGCCCTTCCCGTTCTGTCACCCGTCATGTCGCTCGTGTGTGGTCCTTAAGGTCTAGCTGGAGCAACCGATGTCTTTGGCCTCAGCGTGTTCACGCAGGAGCTCAGTACTAAAGCAGGTGGCAGCTCTGGGTGCCGAGGCCCTGGGGCTGTGCGCCCCTACCCCTCCTCAGAGGCCTGTCAGGACCCGGGCACACCACTGCCTTGACACTCCACTGCGTTTCTGGAATTGAGACGTTCCTCCAAAGTCACTGCAAACGCGAAACCTTCCCAAGTAGGTGGGGAGGTGGAAGATTCTTATCTCTTCATAACTCTTTGAGAAACCGTTGTACTAAGGGAAAAGAGTGAGAGGAGAGAGGAAACTGCGCCAGCAGCTGGGAAAGAAGCAGCCGTGCAGGGGCTCTGGCGAGCTTCGGCGACAACGGGCGGTGAGCAGAGCTTGGGGCGTCGCCACAGAGCCATGTCGCCCGGCGCTAGGAAGTGTCGCAGCCGAAGGCAATGGGAGAGCGTAGGTGTAGAGTAGAGCAGGGTTTAGGCCCGTGCTAGCCATGAACATTGTGGCAGATCGTGTAGCCTGTAAGAATCTCAGTCTCCTCATGTGTAAATACATAAACCCCGACGAGTGCCAGTCCTAGCACTGGATACACATCTCCCCTCACCGCGTCATCACGGGGCGGCAGTTTTACACACAGCCGAAGGGAGGCGGTGGACAGGACCGGGAGCTCTATGCTGAGAAGCGGTGGCCCGGACCTCTGCTCACCAGTGATCTGTACCCGCCTCTTAAGTGGTGAGGAGGGAGCAGACACTGGCAATGCTTATTCTCCAGGCAACGAAGGACCAGGAGAGTCAGAACAGAATGTAGGAACACCCCATTAATAATGCACCCCATTCTGGCCTTAGGTTGCAGCTGGGTTGTGCACAACCAACCATCCTCGTTGGCCTCCTCGGGTTTCACATTGAATCCCTCAGTTGAAAACACACAAATCCCGTCACTGCCGGATATCGGCCTCATCACACTGACCACACCACCCTCAGGAAGACCCACTGGGGTTGTGATTGAGGCCACTGTGTGGTGGGAGTAACCTGTGGACAGTTTCCCACAGAATCCCTGCCACCTCAAAGACTATACCCCACTCCAATTCTTTCTCATTTTCAGGTCTGGAAGTGTGGACAACAACTGGATTTTTGTCTATGAATTCGTGGAGGACATGCTCAAACTGTTTGAAAAGTATGAGTTCTCTGTGCGCCGGGGTTTACTCTGCCACACACAGGGCCTGTCTGGGCATGGGAGTCTCTGGGTCAACAACACCGAGCCATGGGGGAGTTCTGATTCTAGAAAGAAATATAGTTCACTCTGGGTGCATGCCATGAGCTCCAGAGGTCCCAGAGTCTTTGCCTGTTTCAGTCCCAGCGTAACCCAACAGTGTAGGGAACATGGATGACTTGAGGGTGTTACAGGTCAGAACCTGGCTGGCCAGTAACACAGGAATAACATGGGTTTAAATAGTTCCAAGGAAAATGGAAAAGGACCCTCACAGCGACTGTAAGGAGAAACAAGGATTCCTGGAGAAAACGGGAGGTTCTTTTCCCACAGGTGTAGACATGTGAAGAAGGACCTTTAAAGGAGCAAAGAAGGGTAACAAGCCCCTCGGGGAGACCCCTGTGGCAGGGAAGAGTGGGGATACTACAGGGAAGGTGATATGAGGCTGGGAGGAGACAGCTCGGGGTCAAGATCAAAGGGCCCATCCTGCTGACCCAGGGCCTGGTTTCCTGAGAGCAGCAGGAGGGGAGAGTGACTCTCGGGCAGGGTGTGAGACTACCTGGATTGTGCTCCAGGAACGGATAAATGTGGGAAACTGAGTGGGAACCAGAGCCAGGAGCAGAGGGAGCCCCTCGCGGGCAGGACAGGGACCTGTAACACACACGGGGCCCGGGAACCTGAGACCGGGGTCAGTGCCGGAAAGGGAGAGACAAGGGTTTGTTTAGGTGGGAGGGAGGAAGGAAACAGACCAAGAGGGAAGGACCCTGAGTTGCCAAAAGAGTTACAGTAGAGAAGAGGCTACTCAGGGACAGAGCACAGGGACCTCGACCTGGGGTGTGTGGCATGAACCGTGTGTGTGTGTGTGTGTGTGTGTGTGTGTGTGTGTGGCGCACTCTCTGCCAACAGAGATACGCCACGATATATCTTCTTCTGGACCCTTTATTCTTCTCCCTCACGCACCTCTCTCTCTCTCTAGCTTTCCTCCTCCCTGCTGCCTCCCCCCCTGCTCCTGCTTGCTTCCTTCCTTGCCTTGCTTGCCTCCTCTCTGCTGCCCCCCACCCCCAGAGTCCGTTATGGCAGTTGCTTAAATAGCATTCATTGACCAATCAGAGCACTGCTCACGTGTACAACAACCATATTTGGGCAGGACACACAACGAGCATACATTGATCATGCGGAAGCATTAACTTCCTTATACAGGTGGGTTTGGCTGCTGAATCATGGGGCTGGGGTCCCAGGCACCCCGACATGTGTGTGTGCATACGCACTTGTGTGGAGAAGGAGACAGAAGGGGAGAGCTGGGAGTCTGGCAGGGACCGGGATGCCATCCTGACACTCTCCCGGAAAGCCACACATGTCCTGGCCTCATACACGTTACTGAATTTGTGGTAACTTTGGGACCAGGAAGTCGTCACAGGCTAGAGTGGAAGTGAAGACACTTGTCACACCCGTCCCCTTCTCCTCCCTACAACCCCCCCCTGGGTTTCATGGAGTCTGAGATTCTGACCTCTCACACATACCTGCTTCCTCGCAGCCCAAGCATGCGGGTATCGATTGTCACCTTCTCCACGCTGGGCCACACAGCATTGAAGCTCACCTCGGACAAGTAAGTCCATTTACTCCTCAACGCTGACCCAGTGGACCGGCCCAGGGTTGTGTCCAGCCCAATGCTTGGGACTTTGAGAGGAGGCAGAACCGGCTGCCTCAGGGGAGGGTGAGCGGGAGCCGCGCGTCACACCGGGTCTCAGCTCCAGAGGAAGAAGGGGAGAGCGGACAACTCCTGCGTGGGGGAGGCGGGAACGGTCTGTGCGGCGTTCCTGAGGAGGGAGCCACTCGGGGCTGAGGTGCAGACTGGGGCTTCGGGAGGGAATGTCACACAGACAGAGGGCCAGAGGGGCTGGTGTGGCTCTGTGGGAGCAGCCCCCGAGGGAGGAAACCGCCGGGTCCTCCGGCCAGGGCCTCAGGGCCCAGCACCCTTGAGAGCTACGGGGGCTCCTGGTGGGCCCCGACCTCTGGCAGCGGAGGTGCGGACTCTGCCCTGGCACGGAGTGAGCTCTGGCACAGGAGCATGGGGACAGAAATCGCAGGGAAAGCTCGTGGCTGCAGGGGTAAGAGACGTGGGCTGCCGGGGGCCTGGCTCATGGCCACGAGCACTGTACCCGCCCTGTGGTCCCTGCCCAGCCTTTGGGCCTTCCCGTCAGGACCCTGGAGTCGGAACTTCGGCGCTCAAAGCAGCTTCACTGCTTCAGTGGCACCAATCCTGGGGTGGCGGCCAGGTTCCAAGGCCCCTCAGCGTCTGAGGCAGGCGGGATGGACACGCAGGGCAGTAAGAGGACGACCTCAGGGGGGTCAAGTGCCCACAGGGCCCCTTAGGGGCTGGCACCAGGCGGTAAAGCTGGCGTCCGGGTTGACATTAGCACCAACCCGCCTGCTCCCCTGGGCCTGCGGAGGGTCACGCAGGCCCTTCCTGAGGCCCCAGGGTCTGTGCCTGAGAAAGCAATGGATACAGAGATGGTCCGGGACTCTGGGCAGAGGCCATGGCTCAGCGTCCTGGCTGTTACCCTTCATCCTGGTCGGTCTGCAAGTGCAGAATGTGCCAGCCCCGGTGGGCTGTTCAGTAGCACGCAACGCTTCTTCCTTCTCAATAACCCTAATTTGTTTACTTTTAGAAAAGCAATAGAAGACAATTTCAGCAAACTGAGGAATACCGTGCCCACTGCAGACTCAAGCATTCAGGAAGGATTTAAAGAGGTACAGACAGCTAGTGTTGTGCCAGATTTCGAGTTTCCCAAAGACCACCAATGAGCCGATTCCGATGCAAAGCACACGAGGGTCTTTATTGCAAGCTCGAACCTGGGTACCCAGCATGCACTGACACAGCAGCTGAAGTTGAGAACCGAGCTCAGGGAAGGCAGGATTTTTATTACAGAAGAGGGGAGTTTCAGCCCAGAAGAGGGGAGTTTTAGCTCAGCAGTACATTGATTGGTGGACATTGAGCAAATTTATCTTGTTTTAACCTGGTTGACCTCTGCATGTAAGTAAGATATGACCTTCCTTACTACTTGGCCCAGATGCCTTAGGACATCTGGTGCTTTCCTGATTTGCACTGCTTACTTGCCTACATGCTAATTGGCTGTTCTATGGGATGCACAAGATTAGGACATTTACAGCTAAACTCAGCCTTGGGGCCAAGTTGATAACCGAAACTTAGGCCTGGCAGGTTCAGAAGCATTCTGAGGCCTGTCATGGCATCAGTTTGGTCTTTCACTAGAGCTCTCAGAATTTATAGGGCCTTATAGTGCTAAGAATGTTACTGAGTCATCTCAAATTGCCTTCTTGCTTGCAGGTCAGTGAGCAGATGGCGGCAGCAAACCCTGGAGGTAAGCTCCTGCAGACTTCCAGGTGGTCGGATCAGGACAATTGGGCCTGGGCTCAGCCGTTTGGTGACCCCCATTTGCCAGTTGACTCATGAGCATTTTTTCTGGCAATACTGACCCAGCCCCTTCCCTGTGCACAGAGGGGGAAAGCCAGACCCTCAGGATTCTGGGAACTACATGGGGCCTGTGCGTACATACTTGGTGTTATTAAGTATGCGCTAGCTACCTGCAGCTGAGCTGCGTGAAAGAGAGAGAGGTAACCCCTGCTGACCACTCTGCCGCTTCCACTGGTGGGGCTGCCTCGCCCCCTTCATGATCTCCCTCTGGCTGACACCCCCCTTGAGCCTAAGTGGGCTCAGGGTAGCAGCTGTGCCTATCCAGCACCATGTCCCCTGAGACTGAGCTTTAGGCTGGATGCTCCTAGCAAAGGACTCCATGCAGGGAGGCTGATGGGCAAAGAATCCAGATGGACTCAGGGGCCTCTCTGCAAGCATCTCTGATCCTGGTTTCTGATAACTGACCCTAAGGAGCCAGCAGAATGTCTGAGCCTCCTCTGAGCCTGTCTGGTGTGACTTTCCCCATTGTTGTGGGAAAGGTGGCTCCTTGTCCAGTGAATTCTCTGCCTCACCTCTCAGGGACCTAGTAGCAGTGAGAATCTGAAAGAAAAGTCCCCACCCAGGCTCAGTCTTCTCCTCTCTAAGGTGGGTGGCTAAGGTGACATCACCCTCCAGGACTCTGCTCCACAACCCTCTAGGCTCTCAGAAACCTGGTGCTGGGGTCTGGCAGCCTCCTGGGAGGAGAAAGCTGGGGGCAGTCCTTGGCCCTCTCACCTGGGCACCTTTACTGACCAGGCCACTCCCTGCTTCTCTACAGGAACAAAGGCTCACTCCATTGTTATCTCCCTGATTGATGGAGCTCTGTCCCCTGAGACATTTGAGGCTATGAAGATAGAAGTGAGTGTGGCCCAGCTTTACCAGCATTTGCTCCCTCTACCTAGTTAATGATTTGGGCCTGACACGCTCTTTGTCTTAGGCTGGGAAGACTCGACAACTGGGAGGGACTGTTTATGCTGTGGGAGTGAACCAATATAAGAAATATCAGGTAATTTGGAACAGGTGCCCCCGGGAGAATAGTTCTGGAAAGCTGATCCATAGTCATTCCCAGAGTCCCCTGTTGTGGTTCTCTAACCCACCCTGAATAGTTGGGCAACATGTAGCCCCTGGAGAAAGGAGTGACACTGTTGAATGAGCCTGCAGACCTAAGGAGCAGGAGAAGGAGTTTCCATTCCAGACAGACAGGTGCTGGCTGAGGCCAGGGTGGGTGCTGGGGGCTGACATGGCCTGAAGCCTGAGCCTCAGGGCTGGCGTGGAGTCCTCGGCCCCTCACCCTGCTGGGGCCCAGCCTCTGCTTCCCCTTGTAGCTCTTGGCGATTGCGGACAGCGAGGAGCACGTTGTTGGTGTGGACAGCGGGTTTTACGCGCTCAGGAGCATCGTTGGCCCAGTGAGTGAGGGGTGGTGACAGGGATGGGGGGTGGCTCATTACCGTGCCCCACTGTTCACTCTCCCTGACCCAAACCTCTCTCTGTTCCAGCTCGCAGCTAAGTCCTGCATTGAGCTGACAAGCGTGGAGCCCTCCAGTTACTGTGTGGGAGGTGAGAGCTCAGTCTCTACGCTAAACTCAGGACGTGCCAGTGTGTGTTGTAGTGTGCTTGCAGGTGTGTAACGGGTGGATGTCAGTGTGCAGTTTAATGTGTGTGACGTGAGTGTTAGTGTCAATGCTCTGTATTCCCAGGGTTTGGGAGACACAGAGGATATACTGTTCTATATAACTGCAATGTTCTATATAACTGCAATCCCATACTGGCTTGACTTAGAATTGGTAAAATAATTACCAAAACAATTTTCTATAATTCCTTTATAATTATTTTCCGTTGTATACATTCTTCACATCATCTTCATTTTGTAGATTTTTCATCTCCCTGGACCACCACCACCTCTGTACCGAGGTGTCCACACCACAGTCCCATGCTTTCCTGCCTTGTTTTGATCCTGTTCCGCTCTCCTCTCCTGTAGAATGTCTCTGAGTTATAGTTGGCAGTTGATGCTTGTTTTTATTTATTACAATCAGTACATATATACATATATACATATATATATATATATATATTTTTTTTCCTGATCACTTACACTCCTGCTTGAGTGAAACCATCCATTTTTTTCTTTTCTTTCTGGCATATCTCACTAAGCATGATCTTTTCCAGCTCCATCCATGTTACCTCAAATGGTACAAGATTGTTTTTTTTTTGATTGCTGAGTAATATTCCATGTGTATATGTACCACAGCTTCTTGATGCTGTCTTCTATTTTGGAGCATCGGGTTGATTCACATGTTCCCAATTGTAAATAGAGCAGCAAGAAACAAAGGGGTGCAGGCATCGAGCATCATTTATTTTGTAATCACAAAATCAAAGCTTAAAAAAATGCAAAGTATTTTAAACCCCAAATAAAATACTAGCAATGACACCCAATAGCATTTCATAAGGAAAGCCTTTCAGCTAATTAGGGATCACCAGGGCACACCCTGATATCGCACTGAGACATAAATTGTTTGTCACAAACATGCTGTGCAAAACTGCTCGTGGGGTGAGGGTGTAGCAAGAGACACCCCACCTGATGCTTCTAGCCCAGATGCAGCCCCTTGGTGGTGGCAGGTCCCGCTGAAGGGCGAGCAATGAGCACACAGCCTGGCAGCCGAGGGTGGAGAAGCTGTGCTGAGCTGGTGGTCTCTGGGCCTGGGACGGGGCCTGAGCCCCCCAAGTGCATCCCGCCTGGCTCCTGAGCCCAGGACACCAGCAGGGCTCCGTGCTCTCGCTGCCTCACAGCCTCAGCACCCCAGGGTCCTTGCATTCAGACCCTCCCAGGGCAGGTCACGCAGCAGGAACCTCGGGGACCACGTGGCACCTCAGCAGGAGGCTGGGCGCAGCCAGGCCGGGCTGACCGGCTGTGCTGGGGAAGGCAGGCAGGGCAGGGGTCTCTAGAGTCCCTGTGGGTGAGGGCAGTCGCTCCAGCCAGCGCGGCCTGACACCAACACCACACACCCAGGGATGACAGGGTTTCATTTCCAGAAACCATTTTGATCAGAACTTTAAAGGCAACACGCCGAGTTTCATACAAGGTATCTCATTGTTTGTGAAGCTGTGAAAGGCCTTCACACTAGTCAGCAGGCCAACTTCTGTCCTCAGCTCTAGTATCTGTTTTCCTCAAAGCGCAAAATCTATAACCATCATTTGATGAACGCTGTGGGAAGGCTTGCTTAAGAGAAATCCAAACTGCTAGGTTCAAGGTTGTGCTGGCATTTCTAGGTTAAGGTCCTCCAGTTAATTGACACACTCCACTGGGCAGCTAAAGCACAGGGCAAGGGAATTAGCGAGATCTGAGACTGAGAAACCAATGGAGGCAAATGCCGGTGACCTGCCTGAGGAAAGCCTTAATAGCTTGCAATCAAGGTGTAGGACAATTCTAAGTGTCTGAAGCATGTCATTCCCCAGGCAGCAGGAGGGGCTTTCATGATTCCACAGGAGTGGAGGTGAGCAGGCTGAGATGTTTAAGAGTGGGAACAATAGTCATCGGGGATGTGCTCAATGCTAGGGGAGGGGATCTGTGGTACGGGGTCTGCTGCTCCTTGCTCTTCTCACCTGGGACCCACCTTATTCCTGAAGAGGAGGAGAAACTGTAAATTTCAACCAATTTCACAAAGAACCAGGCCAGGTCTGCAGCTCAGGAGAGACCCTGGTGGTGGGGCCTGCGTGGTCTTGCTCAGATTCCCCTATGAGGGCATACAGTGGGGGCTGGAAGCACAGCCTGCTCCTGTCAGGGAACCTCTGGACTTAAAGGTGGGACACCTGGGATGGTTTGTGCACGCAGAGGGACCAGGTGCTGCTTTCGTGGGCTGAGTGGTTAGCACCTGTGGCGAGAGTGCCCCAAGCTCCGCCAGCCTGCGCAGA
>NW_004567112.1:27492982-27495262 GCF_000260355.1 Condylura cristata | reverse complement strand
CTATGACGTCCTCGTCCACGGGAGAGGTTTTCATAACGCCGGAAACAGAAACCAAGTCCTGTGTAGGTTTCGGATGAGCGACACCGTGTTTGTTGGTAAGAGCCTCCCTAGGCGTGAACACAGAACTGTTTCCACAGCACAGGGTCTCACCTGCCAACCCGGCCTCCAGATGCCGATGCAGCATTGTGGGTGCTGAGGGGACAGAGGCAGGCTGAGAGTGAAGGAGGGACGTGGGTGGGAGGCCGCAGTCCTCAGGGCCACTACAAGGCCTGACCAGGGCTGACCTGTGAGCACGGTCTTCCCTCCCTGTTGCCCTCCTGAACTTGCCTCATCCCTCACTTTCCTTGGGAGACAAAGTCCCCAAAATCAGGACTCAGATGGAGCTGGAAGCTGTTCTGGGGCAGTGAGTTAGGCCAGGCGCTTGGTAGCTTTCCCAGCAGGTGATGTTCGCCTTCTTTTGAGAGAGGCCAACGCCAGGCCCAGGCCTGGGATCTGGCGCAGACACATCCCCTGTGTGACCCTGACCCTGTGACAGTTCCCTTCCAGCGGTGTTTTCTTTCCTGGCAAATGGGAGCAAAATGGCAGCTGTACTGACGGAGCTGTGAAACAGGTGTCAGTGTTACCAGCCTTCATCTGTCTACAACACAGAGTTGTGGTTCCAACTCGTGTCATGAGAAGCCCAGGGGAAGCAGAAGGCCTGACAGGACTGTTCTCTGGTAACATTGTCAAACCTGGGAGGCCTCTGATTCCAAATCCCAGAGGAAAACATGGGTCCTGGGGAGCTGGGCCTGGGTCCTGTGGTGGCACATCAGCATGTAAAGGCAGCTGGGACTTCGATTCAGAGGTGAAAAGCCCAAGGTCTCAGAAGTGAGCAGACTCTCAGCTGTATTTTAGGGAACTCTTTTCAGTCGTGTGACTGTCACGTTCACATAAAATACGGTAAACTAATGCAAAGGAAGAAAATCATGGTCATCCTCATAAATCCCTGTCTGATAAATGGCGCCACCAGCACCCACGTAACCTGCACAAACCGGCATCCCATCTGTGACTCCTCCTTACTTCATTTTCATGTTCTGGCCAGGGGGTCCCATGCTGAGATGGCTCACCCCTCACCAGACCCATTGTCCTCACCATGCAGCCAGAACCCTCCCAGGACCATGAGTTCCTGCCCAACCTTCTCCTCCTCCCTGCAACAAGGCCAGGCAGTGCTGCCTCGGGTGGACACAGGCGACCCCCAACCGCAAAACCCTCTGCCCTGGGACCTCACCAGGTCTCCCCCTCCTCTGATTCACACCCAAGATGGCACCGACACACATAACTTCTTCCTAATGAATGTTCAAAATATATCTTAAGAGACATGTTGAAAAAAGGTCTTGAAACAGGACCTCCTAATGACAGTAGTCACCCCAACAGGATATTCACTTATTTTGAAGCAAATACCAGCTTGGATGCATGAAATGCAGAAGCATTTCAGCTTTCATGATGACAGGACAGAGCACCTTGACCCTAGCACCCACCCGACTCCCTCAGATCCAGGTCGCAACATGCTCATCACAATTTTAATTACCAGGCCTTCACGTTCTTTCCTTGTGTCTAGCTGTCTGTCTTCCCCCCCCCCCCACAGATGTGAGCTTTGGGGGCTCCCATGCCCGCAGACAACTGGCCTTGATGGTGGGGCAGGGGGAGAAGGCAGAGAGGAGACACTGTGGGGCCCGGAGAGCAGCAGCTGCCCAGGGCAGGCAGATGGGGCGGGTGGTGGCTCCGGCCCTGACCCTTCCCGTGTTGCTCGCTTTAGACAAAAGAACCAGCGAGGTGGAAGACACCAGCCTGACATGTCCAGGTCTGAAGGTGGAGGAACAAGCTGAGTAAGTGCCCGTCTGGCAGGGGCAGCATTGGTGCCCCAGGGCGACACAGGAGGGAAACACCACGCAGCCTCCCTGGGACCTAGCTCTGACCACAAGGGCATCTGACCTCATGCCCAGTCCCTCACCTGTCCTGCTCATCACCGAAGGTGACCACCTGTGCCTGGGATGAGCTCTCCCTCACTCTCTGCCTCCGGTAGTCCCAAGGGCCTGATGGTCAAAGCCAACACAGGGGATGATGTGGGCTGTGGCTTCAGCCGCCACCAGGAACTGAGCCTCCCTGCCTGTGGTCACCCTCTGCCCTTTCTGTGCCCCAGGACGATCACTGTTGAGGTGAGCCTGAACAACGGTGCCAGCTTCCTCAGCAACGAGCTCAAAATCCAGGGCAAGGACTGTGGGCATAACAGGGTAGGTGCCA
>NW_004567112.1:27487693-27492349 GCF_000260355.1 Condylura cristata | reverse complement strand
CTGAGACCACCTTGCCTGTGCGGCAATGACGGCAGAGCAAGCCCCCTTTCTGCGACCCCACAGGCCTGGCCAGTGCCAGGACTCTGAGACCCCCAGCCCTGCGAGCGCCTCTCCTCTCCTGCTCATAGGTGGGATCGGAGGCAGGGTGAGATCGAGAAGCTCGGCCCATGGCTTCAGAGCCTCCCAGCTGGTAGCTCCTCACGTGTAAGGGGCCTGGGTCTCCTGTCTGCTCCTGACCCCCAGCTCTCAGGGGGCCACCTCACCCTCATGAGCCCTTCCCCATATCTGCGCATCTCTCAGACCTTCCACTGTCAGACAGGGTTTGTGTGGGCCTATTTCCACTGGAATCTGGTTTCCCTGGCAGGGCCCTGGGGCAGCCTCTGGCCAGGGGGAGTGGGAACGGGGGTGCCCCACCTCCTAATGGTCTCTGACACTGTCTGGCTCCTGCCCGTGTCCGTCCAGGTGGCAGCCTGGGATAAGGGCAGGGATCTGACAGGGAGCCTGGAGCGCATGCTGGGTCGTGGGGTCTGGAGGGCCCTGGCCTACCTTCTTGTCTGCGTGCTCTCTGCAGAACATTCCACCAATTAACTTACTGAACGTGGCACCAGCAGCTGGAAACACAGACATGCAGTTCCCCGACATCAACCCTTACCACCTGGCCACTTGCCTCCTTATCATTATGATCCTCCTGCTACTCTGGTTGTTGTGGCAACTGCGACACAGGAAGGTGAGTGTCCCAGCCTGCACATACCCTGACCCAGATAATCCCGAGGGACCTGGGACAATCTCTGGGTCTCAGATGCTGCTCTCAAGCAGTCTGTGCATGGGGAAATTGAGGCACGAGCTTCCCTCCATTCCCTGCAGATGGTCCAGCTGATGGGGCCTCCTGCCTCTTGCTTGCACAGCCCATGGTCCGAGGCTACCCGTCTGTGGGAGAAGAGCCCTGAATCCTACCCGTCTGTGGGAGAAGGGCCCTGAATCCTGGGCAGGGCTGCCCCATGGCACCCAGGCTGAGTGCTCAGTGGACATGAGCTGGGAGGACTCTGCTGTTGAGGGAAAATCAAGGGGCTCAGGGCACAGCAGGAGCAGAATCTCACCATCCGGGCACCTCTTCCAGAGACCCAGTGTCCACCGCTCCCCAGGGCTGCTGTCCACTGCTCCTCCATCCCCCTGCCTAGTGCCAGGTTGAGCTGCCCAGACTGGGAACATGGGGACAGAAGGAAACTGCTGCTGGCAGCCGCTAGCTCTGGGCAGGTTTTGTGACCTGGGCAGCAGAGTTTGGCTATGAAAGGCCGCCGCTGGGGGCTTGGGTGGCCCAAGTAGCCAGGACAGCTGGATCTGGGAGCAGGGAGACCAGCAGGGGCATGGACGCGTGGTCAGGGCACTGCTGATGGAGAGGGAGGGAAGGCAGAGGGGGAATATATAGCACTAATCCAGCGGTGAGCATCCTGGAAGCTTCTTAGGCCTCAGATGTCTGCAGAGACCAGAGCTCAGGGACATGCAGCTGCTGCCACCAAATACCCGGGAGGGACCCAAGAGACCCAAGGCCCAGGCTGTCACTCATCCTGCCGAGCTGGGTCCCCCCTGCCTGCGTGGACCGGCCAGAGCCAGCACAGGCCTTTCAGCCTCTGTTCCTCTCTTTCCCTTTCTAGAACAAGGAGCCGGTGAGTTGTGTTTTCGTTCCTGGTGCCCACACTGACCGGCACAGAGAGGCCTCCTGAGCTGTGGGATATTTCTACTCCCACCCCAACATCTCCACCTACCCCGACAGGCACCTGGCAGCAAGAGGGTGACAGGGCCAGGGAGGGACCCGGGTCCCAGGGAGGGACCCGGGAGGACCTTGGACTGACAGAGGGTCATCAGACACCACCCTGTCGGCCACCAACCTTCTGACGGGAGCCTCCATCACATGGTCAAACATCGATAGCCAGTTCAGCAACTGCCCTGATCCACGTGACATGACGAGGCTGTATTTGGGGTCTGGTGTGGGATTATCAGTTCGCAAAGATTGGTATTGGCTGAGCTTCCCTGGGATGAGTGAGCATTCGGAATAGGAAGCTCAGGTTTCCAGTACTGGACACCCCCCAACGATGCTGACCTTGTGGGGGACATTTCTCCTGGCTCTTCAGAGTATGCTGGCAGATTGAGGGGCTGGTTAGGTTTCTTCTTGGGGACTTGAGAGCTGAGGAGGGTGGCTGGACATTTTTTTTTTTAAGTTTATTTTTACATATTTTTGTGCATTTTTTCTCTCAGTTGCAGTCCCCTTGGGTTTCCCATCACCAAATCACCCATGTGCCATCACCACAGTCCAGTGCATTTTCTCCCCACAGTTTTGATCCCATTCTGGGTGGCAGGACTCTTTGCTGGCCTGAGTGGTGAAGGAGGCCCAGCCCAGGAAGAGCAGGGACCAAGGGTCAGCTGAGCTGTCTGTTGTACACCCAGGTGGATCCCAGCCAGGACCCATAGAACTCACACAGCAGGGCACTGGGTCCGAGTACTGGGAGCCCGAGGACACAGGCCCCCTCAGAGCCTGGCCATGGGCCCCTGCAGTGTGGTCCCGGGGCTGCACCTGCCTCCCCAGGCCAACCAGCCTCTGCCGATGCCCCCCGATGTGCAACTCACAGTGCACAGCCCGGACCAGGCCTCTCCAAGGCACCCGGGGACCCCAGGGCCAGGAGAACACTTGCTGTCCCTTGGGGAAGGGTCATCTTGCACAGCATGGAGAGCTGGTCCTGCCTGCCGGTGGGGCCTCCCTAGAGGACAGGCCACTGCCCCCTCATTTGTGCTTGAGTCCCCAGCAAGCCTCAGCTGAGGGATGAGAAGTTGACCGTGCTGGGCCAACGCCTGGTGTGTGTGCCCGCGGCACTGCCAGACATCAGCTTTCTCTTCTAGGAGCCCTGTACACAGCCGTGTCCCCCTGGGGTGGTCCCGCATGGTGGGTATGGAGATTGCCATTTAAGACAACTGGAGGTGAGAAGGTTCCTTGGGAGTAGCTGTGGGCTCATTGGGGCTAGGACGCCAGGTCCAGCAGGGTGGGCCCTGCCTGCAGGGCTTGCATGGAGAGGCGAGTCCAGGACAGTGGACTTTGCCACTGGGCTCAGTCCAGGCTCTTCCCTCAGGGGCCCACGTTTTGTGGTCCGTGACTACACAGACGTTCTCAGCAGCCCCAACTGTTCTGGTTGTTGGGAAGTAGATATATGAGTTGAACAAAATCTCAGGGCTCATGAGGTCATAAGAAAAGCAGCAGGAATTGCTGAGTCAAGGTGTCCCCCACAGTGTGGAGATGGGGTGATCCTGCCGCCCAGCTGGCCGGCTTAGTGTGAGGGACTTCCTGCTGCCTCGTCCTCCTGCCCTGGGATCCAGAGACGGGGTCACCCAGCGGAGGGGCCTGAGGGAAATGACCTTCCCCTGGAAGTGCTGGGACCCTCCCGCTGAGACATAACCCCACCCCGGGGACCCCACCACCAGAACAGGGTCCAGATGCCTGGTGTAGGGGAAGACAGAAACCCCCAGAGCCGGCCTGGCCCTGCCCCTCCTCCTGGTCCCACTCTGGCCTGGTGGCCGCCATTGCTTCCTCCAGGGGATCTGGCACCAGGGGACCAGCCCTGCCTGGTGCCACCAGAGGTGCCCAGACACCTCCCCCCACACCCTCCAGAGGAGGAGGAAACCCTCAGCAGGGCTGTCTCCTGGTACAGGGCAGCTACCTCTCTGAAAATACAGGCCAGGGCAGGAGCTGCAGTGCAGGTCCAGAGCACCTCTAGATGCTTGTCGGGACCCGGGTCCCTCCAGGAAGTCCTGCACTGCCTCCTCTTCCTACCCTCTGTCCATAGAACCCCGCACACTGACAGGGCAGGGACCCTCATCCCCTTCCCTGCTGTGCAACCCACGGGCAGGCCTCCACCCCTTCCTTCTCCACCTGCTGCCCAGGTAGTCGGGGACACCTCAAGTCCCCACTCTCCACAGATGTCCTCCAAACCTTGTTCTTTAATTCTGGTGGTAACTCCTGGCTCATCATCAGTAATTTCTAATTTGTTCTAATATCCCTGATCCACATCCTCACCCCTAAAACGAAGGCTTTCAGTGACCTCCCCGCAAGAGAAAGGTACATGCCTGTCCTGGAATTTTTGGGGGACAGAGTTTAGGTGACTTGGGACCCAGAGGGGACACTGTCCCGCTGGAGGCAGCAATCTTCTCAAAGCCTCTTTGGGGCCCTCTGCTTTTCAGGACAAGCTGGATACACTGCGCATACACATCCTGTGCAAGTATTTGCAAAACGACAACCGAGACCCAGTGTCACGGTGTCCACCCAGGCACCAGGTGAGGACTGGATGCTCCCCAAGGGCAGGGCCCTGTGCTTCTTGCCTAGATGGCTGCCCTCTGGATTGCGGGGCTCGGGCACCTGTCAAGAAGCATGTATAAGACATGAGACAGGGTCTTGGGAGCCAGCCAGCTGATTCTAGAAACAGAACTGTGCTATTTCCCTGATTTTCATGCCGTTGATGACAGGATGTGACCCAGAACCTCTAGATTTATATAAAAGCCTGGAGACTGGCAGCCAGGGAGTTTCTGTGCCTCAGCCCACCCAGCAGCTGCTGCCCCCCATGGGCTGAGGTCCCCTGGCTATGATGAGGACACCCCCCTTCAGCGCACACCTGG
>NW_004567112.1:27486275-27487563 GCF_000260355.1 Condylura cristata | reverse complement strand
ACCCCACGCCTGAACAGACCCGGGTGGAGCCCAGGCAGCGCCCAGCACCCAGGAGAGGAAGGGCGTCCCCAGAGGTCCCTGTGGGTCCAGCCGGGAGCTGAGGACACCGTAGGTTTACGATCCCAGTCCAGTGGCCTCTCCCTGACCTCTCTCTCCCCCTCCTACAGATGAACCGATCCCGATGTGGGAAGTTGCCTCGCCTCCCCTGCTGCTGCCTCCTGCCCGGCCCCGTGTGCTGCCCCCCCGAGCTGCTGCTGGCGACGCTGCCAGTGCACCCCATGCCTGTCTCCCCAACCCACATGCTACAGGCCTCCCCTGCCCGTGTGCGCTCAGCCTGCACAGCTCCTCTGCTCCAGCTGCCCTCCAGGGTGTTACCAATGACCCCTGCCCCTGTGGGGACGTTCAGGGCACTCCCTTTGCCGTTCCCACCCCCATATCCTGCCTGTGCCATAATAGAATCCCCTTATTGGACACGTGTGTGGGTCTTGGTGTGCAGTCAACGGGGTTGTTGTGTCCTGATCTGACACAAGCTATGCAACGGCTATTGTCTGACAGATTCTGGGTAGTTTGGGAAAAGCTCTGAAAAATCAGAATTTCCACTGCTAACTTATGTTATGACCTCCCTTTTTTGTATAATCGTAATATCAAAAAATATTGTAGCAACATCAGTTTGTAACTGGCTTGCCTTAGCTCTAAATTGGCTACCTGGCCTGGGCAAAGTACAAGCTGAGCTGCTCCTGGGCAGGAAATTCCTTTACCTGAAGACAAAAGGCAAGCTCCTGGAGAGATAAGACCCCAGAGCATCAAGACTCCTGGAAAGCTTCTTTGGTCTTTTGACAAAAAGCGATTCTTAGATAACTCTCAGGACATAAGGACCCATGGACAATTTCCTAACATTATCAACACAGGTTTTGCTTAATGCATAACTATGTGACTTCTTAATTTACTCTTTTCCTAAAATAATCACTAACTACTCTCTGCTAGTCTTATTTAACCTCTTCCTAAAACAAACACTAGCTACTCTCTGCTAACCTTAAGTTACCATTAGCTTCTCTTTAGACTATCACTGACGACTCTGCTAACACAATTTATTCCTTCCCTAGGATTCCTAAATCCTTTGCTAACAGCTCATCCTTTCCCAGACCCTGATCCTTTGAAGTCATAGTTAAACATCCGTATACATGAAATTTATCACAAAGATGTATAGTATAGTGTGCCATAAAGTAGCAGGAAGAGGATGCATTTTTCCCCCTCTTCCTTTAGAACTTTTATGCCGATTTCTTATTAA
>NW_004567112.1:27467523-27468926 GCF_000260355.1 Condylura cristata | reverse complement strand
CAAGACTGAGCTCTGGCCATCAGGCGCTGGGAGCCTGCTCCCTGCACACCTCGTCTCAGCCTCATGATCAGCAGTTTATGCCCTGCTGCGCTGGGGGAAGGTGCCCAGGCTGTGTGGATAGTGGAGACGGTGTGTCACCCTCCTTGCCAGCCCTCCTTGATTGCGGACTCCTGGCTGGGCGATGCTGCCCAGGGCCTGTCTGCACCTGCTACCTGCTGGCCTGTCCTGGGCTCAGTCCCCTCTGTTGACACCCTCGCGCCCCCTCTCCCCCCGCCACATTCTGGCCTCCCAGAGCCACACTGGCACCTACCGTGTTATGCCCACAGTCCTTGCCCTGGATCTTGAGCTCGTTGCTGAGGAAGCTGGCACCGTTGTTCAGGCTCACCTCAACAGTGATCGTCCTGGAAAGGGCAGAGGGTGACCACAGGCAGGGCGGCTCGGTTCCTGGTGGCAGCTGAAGACACAGCCCACATCGCCCCCTGTGATGGCTTTGACCATGAAGCCCTTGGGGCTACTGGAGGCAGAGTCGGGAGAGAGCCCATCCCATGCACAGACGGTGACCCTCGGTGATGAGCAGGACAGGTGAGGGACGGGGCATGAGGTCAGATGCCCTCGTGGTCAGAGCTAGGTCCCAGGGAGGCTGCGTGGTGTTTCCCTCCTGTCTCGCTCTGGGGCACCAATGCTGCCCCTGCCAGACGGGCACTTACTGAGCTTGTTCCTCCACCTTCAGTCCCGGACACACCAGGCTGGTGTCATCCACCTCACTGGCTCTTGTGTCTAAAGCGAATGACACAGGAAGGGTCAGGGCAGGAGCCACCACCCTGCTCATCTGCCTGCCCTGGGCAGCTGCTGCTCTCCCGGCCCCACAGCGTCTACTCTCTGCCATCTGCCACCTCCCCCACCAGCAAGGGCTGTGGCCTACAGTCATAGGATACCCCAGAGCTCACATCTGGTGGGGGGGGAGTAGGTGTGCTATGTCCTATGATCATGAAAGCTGAATGTTTCTGCATTTAGTGCATCCAAGCTGGTATTTGCTTGAAAATAAGTTGACATCCTGATGGGGTGACGACTGTAATTAGGAGGTCCTGTTTCAAGTCATTTTAAATCATGTCTCTTAAGATATATTTTGAACATTTTCATTAGCAATAAGTTAAGTGTGTTGGTGCCATCTTGGGTGTGAGTCAGAAGAGGGGGAGCCCTGGTGAGTTCCCAGGGCAGAGGGTTTTGTGGTTGGGGGTTGCCTGTGTCCACCCTGAGGCAACACTGCCTGGCCATGTTGCAGCGAGGAGGAGGAAAATGGGTCTGTTGAGGGCTGAGCCATCTCAGCATGTTTTAGACAGCAACAAATATGACACCCCCGGCCAGAACATGGGGATAAAGTGAGGAGGGGTCGAGGATGAGAT
>NW_004567112.1:27465076-27466638 GCF_000260355.1 Condylura cristata | reverse complement strand
GGGATCAGGAAGCCGGGTTGGCAGTCGAGACCCTGTGCTGTGGAAACAGTTCTATGTTCACGCCTAGGGAGGCTCTTACCAACAAACACGGTGTCGTTCATCCGAAACCTACACAGGACTTCGTGTTTGCTTCTGGCATTAAGAAAACCTCTCCCGTGGACGAGGACATCGTAGCTTTCTGCAAGGGCAACACCACAGGTGTGTGAGGAGGCGGAGCTTGTGTCTGCTATCTCCTCACTGTGGCAGTCAGTTCCCCAGTGGGACCCCAAGGGCCTCCCTGGGAGGCAGGTGACTGACCCCGTCTGTGTGTCTCCTGATGCTCACTGTGTATCTGGGGGTCAGTCTGCGCAGGCTGGCGGAGCTTGGGGCACTCTCGCCACAGGTGCTAACCACTCAGCCCACGAAAGCAGCACCTGGTCCCTCCACGTGCACAAACCGTCCCGGGTGTCCCACCTTAAAGTCATGAAGCTCCCTGAGGGGAGCAGGCTGGGCTTCCCGCCCCCACTGTTCACACTCATAACGGAATCTGAGCAAGACCACGCAGGCCCCACCACCAGGGTCTCTCCTGAGCTGTGGGCCTGGCCTGGTTCCTCGTGAAATTGGTTGAAATTTATGGTTTCTCCTCCTCCTCAGGAATAAGGGGGGTGCCAGGTGAGAGGAGCAAGGAGCAGCAGACCCCATACCACAGAACCCCCTCCCCTAGCAGTGAGCACATCCCTGAGGATGACTGTTGTTCCCACTCTTACTGACCTCTGGGCCTAATCACTTGCTAATTAGGGTTCATGAAAGCCCCTCCTGCTGCTTGGGGAGTGACTTGCTTCAGACACTTAGAATTGTCCTACACCTCGATCGGAAGCTATGAAGGCTTTCCTCGGGGTGGTCACCATCATTTGCCGCCATCGGTTTCTCGTCTCAGATCTCGCTAATTCCCTTGCCCTATGCTTCAGCTGCCCAGTGATTGTAATAAGTAAAAACAAGCATCAAGTGCCAACTGAAACTCAGAGACATTGTAGAGGGGAGGAGAGCGGAAAAGAATCAAAACAAGGTGTGAGATCACGAGACTATGGTGAGGACACCTGGGTGGAGAGGTGGTAGAGGTCGAGGGGTTACCGGGGAGATGAAATCTACAAAATGAAGATGATGTAAAGAATGTATACAACAGAAAATAATTATAAAGGAATTGTAGTAAATTATTATGGTAATTATTTTACCAATTCTAAGTCTAGTCAGTATGGGACACACCTTAAACGTACACAGAACTATATCTCCTCTGTGTCTCCTAAACCCTGGGAATACAGAGCATTTACACTGACACTCACGTGACACACAGGAAACTGCACACTGACATCCACCTGTTACACACCTGCAAGCACACTACAACACACACTGGCATGTCCTGAGTTTAGCGTACAGACTGAGCTCTCACCTCCCACACAGTAACTGGAGGGCTCCACGCTTGTCAGCTCAATGCAGGACTTAGCTGCGAGCTGGAACAGAGAGAGGTTTGGGTCAGGGAGAGTGAACAGTGGGGCACGGTAATGAGCCGCCCCCATCCCTGTCAC
>NW_004567112.1:27462004-27463956 GCF_000260355.1 Condylura cristata | reverse complement strand
CTGCATGGAGTCCTTTGCCAGGAGCATCCAGCCTAAAGCTCAGTGTCAGGGGACATGGTGCTGGATAGGCACAGCTGTTAGCCCTGGGTCCACATGGGCCCAAGAGGAGTGTCAGCCAGAGGGAGATCATGAAGGGGGCGAGGCAGCCCCACCAGTGGATGTGGCAGAGTGGTCAGTAGGGGTTACCTCTCTCCCTTTCACACAGCTCAGCTGCAGGTAGCTGCCTCATTTAATTACACCAAGTATGTACGCATAGGCCCCAAGTAGTTCCCAGAATCCCGAGGGTCTGGCTTTCCTGCTCTGTGCACAGGGAAGGGGCTGGGTCAGTATTGCCAGAAAAATGCTCATGCGTCTACTGGCAAATGGGGGTCACCAAACGGCTGAGCCCAGGCCCAATTGTCCTGATCCGACCACCTGGAAGTCTGCAGGAGCTTACCTCCAGGGTTTGCTGCCGCCATCTGCTCATTGACCTGCAAGCAAGAAGGCGAGTTGAGATAACTCAGTAACATTCTTAGCACTATAAGGCCAGATAAATTCCAAGAGTTCTAGTAAACAGCAAACTGACGCCATGACAGGCTTCAGAATGCTTCTGAACCTGCCAGGCCTAAGTTTCGGTTATCAACTTGGCGCCAAGGCTGAGTTTAGCTCGTCCTAATCTTGTTCATCCCATAGCAACATCCAGTTAACAAGTAGGCAAGTAAGCAGTGCATAGCAGGAAAGCACCAGATGTCCTAAGGCATCTGGGCCAAGTAGTAGCAAAGGTCCTTTCTTACTTACATGCATAGGTCAACCAGGTTAACACAAGGTAACTTTGCTCAATGTCCACCAATCAATGTACTGCTGAGCTAAAACTCCCCTCTTCTGGGCTGAAACTCCCCTCTTCTGTAATAAAAATCCAGCCTTCCCTGAGCTCGGTTCTCAACTTCAGCTGCTGTGTCAGTGCATGCTGGGCACCCAGGCTCGAGCTTGCAATAAAGACCCTCGAGTGCTTTGCATCGGAATCGGCTCATTGGTGGTCTTTGGGAAACTCGAAATCTGGCACAACACTAGCTGTCTGTACCTCTTTGAAACCTTCCACCATGTTTGTGTCTCCTGTGGGCACGGTATTTCTCAGCTTGCTGAGACCCTCTTGGATAGCTTTTCTAAAAGTAAACAAAATAGCGTTATTGAGAAGGAAGAAGTGTCACATGCTACTGATCAGCCCACCCAGGCTGGCACATTCTGCACTTGCAGACCGACCAGGACAAGGGGGCCACGGTCAGGATGCTGAGCCATGGCCTCTGCCCAGAGTCCCTGACCAACTCTGTATCCATTGTTTTCTCAGGCACAGACCCTGGGGCCTCAGGAAGGGCCTGCGTGATCCTCCGCAGGCCCAGGTGAGCTGTCAGGATAGTGCTAATGTCAACCCGGACGCCAGCGTTACCACCTGGAGCCAGCCCCTAAGGGCCCTGTGGGCACTTGACCCTGCAGGCAGGGTTGAGTGTCTGAGGTCGCCCTGTTACTGCCCTGCATGTCCATCCTGCCTGCCTCAGATGCTGAGGGGCCTTGAACCCAGCTGCCCCCCCAGGATTGGTGCCAGGGAAGCAGTGAAAGTGCTTTGAGAGCTGAGCTCAGACTCCAGGGTCCTGACGGGAAGGCCCAAAGGCCAGGCAGGGCCAGTGCTGGCACAGAGCTCGTGGCCGTGAGCCAGGCCCCGAGTGCTCAGCAGCCCACGTCTCTTACATGTCACCTGGCAGACACAAGCTTTCCCTGCGATTTCCGACCCCGTGGTCCTGTGCCAGAGCTCACTCCGTGCCAGGTCAGAGTCCGCACCTCCGCTGCCAGAGGCCGGGTTCCGCCAGGAGTCCCTGCAGCTCTCACGGGTGCTGGGCCCTGAGGCCCTGGCCGAGGAGCCGGGGGTTTCCTCCCTCGGGGCTGCTCCCACAGAGCCACAACAGGCCCCTCTGGCCCTC
>NW_004567112.1:27460195-27461789 GCF_000260355.1 Condylura cristata | reverse complement strand
GGCTCCCGCTCACGGTCCCCTGAGGCAGCCGGTGCTGCCTCTTCTCAAAGTTCTAAACATTGGGCTGGACACAACCCTGGGCCGGTCCACTGGGTCTGACTTGAGGAGTAAATGGACTTACTTGTCCGAGGTGAGCTTCAATGCCGTGTGGCCCAGCGTGGAGAAAGTGACAATCGATACCCGCATGCTTGGGCTGCGAGGAAGCAGGTATGTGTGAGAGGTCGAATATCAGGCTCCATTCAACCCAGAGCAGGGGGGAGTGGTTGGGAGGTCGCAAAGGGACATGTGGGAAATTGTCTTCACTTCCATTCTAGCCTTTGACGACTTCCTGGTCCCAAAGTTACCATAAATTCAGTAACGTGTGTGAGGGCAATATTGTATGTCTTTCCAGGAGAGTGTCAGGATGGCATCCCGGTCCTCGCCAGACTCCCGGCTCTCCCCTCCTGTCTCCTTCTCCACACACACACACGCGTGCCCGCACACACCCACAAACACACATGGTTCATGCCACACACCCCAGGTGAAGGTCCCTGTGCTCTGTCCCTGAGTAGCCTCTTCTCTACTGTAACTCTTTTGGCAACTCAGGGTCCTTCCCCCTTGGTCTGTTTCCTTCTCCCTTCCACCTAAACAAACCCTTGTCTCTCCTTTTCCTGCCCTGACCCCGGTCTCAGGGTCCCGGTCCCAGTGTGTGTTACAGGTCCCTGTCCTGTCCGCGAGGGGCTCCCTCTGTTCCTGGCTCTGGTTCCCACGTTCCTGGAGCACAATCCAGGTAGTCTCACACCCTGCCCGAGAGTCACTCTCCCCTCCTGCTGCTCTCAGGAAACCAGGCCCTGGGTCAGCAGGATGGGCCCTTTGATCTTGACCCGGAGCTGTCTCCTCCCAGCCTCATATCCCTCTTCCCTGAGGTATCCCCACTCTTCCCTGCCACAGGGTTCTCCCCGAGGGGCTTGTCACCCTTCTTTACTCCTTTAAAGGTCCTTCTTCACATGTCTGCACCTGTGGGAAAGCAACCTCCCGTTTTCCCCAGGAATCCCTGTTTTCCTTATAGTCACTGTGAGGGTCCTTTTCCATTTTCCTTGGAACTACGTAAACCAGTGTTATTTCTGTGTTCCCGGTCAGCCTGGTTCTGACCTGTAACACCCTTAAGTCATCCATATTCCCTACATTGTTGGGTGACGCTGGGACTGGAAACAGCCAAAGACTCTGGGGCCTCTGGAGCCCATGGACCCAGAGTGAACTGTCTTTCTTTCTAGCATAAGAACTTCCCCAGGGCTTGGTGTTCCCGACCCAGAGACTCCCATGCCCAGACGGGCCCTGTGTGTGGCAGAGTAAACCCCGGCGCACAGAGAACTCATACTTTTGAAACAGTTTGAGCATGTCCTCCACGAATTCATTTGTGAAAATCCAGTTGTTGTCCACACTTCCAGACCTGAAAATGAGAAAGAATTGGAGGGGGGTGTGGTCTTTGAGGTGGCAGAGTTTCTGTGGGAAACCGTCCACAGGCTGCTCCCACCCCCAAGCAGCCTCGATGACAAGCCCAGTGGGTCTTTCCCAGTGTGGTCTGGTCAGTGTGATGAGCATGATATCGGGCAGT
>NW_004567112.1:27445194-27459005 GCF_000260355.1 Condylura cristata | reverse complement strand
CCGCAATTATTTGCCGGGAGCCTCGCAACAGTGTTGGATTTTAAATTTGTGTTCCTGCATTCACTTGATAATTGTTAAAATAAAATTTTACACAAACACGTAGCATGGCTGCATGTTAACAAAATCGCAGATTTCAAAGCACAAATAATGGTTTTCCCACAGAAACATTCCACAAACAACCAAAGGCCAGAAATGAAATCAAAATATATATGATCAAAGCCTAATCTGAAATTAACAGCACTAACAGAAGGAAAAAAAAAAACAGAAAAAGGTAATGTAAATACATCACATTCAGGAAATAATTATTTGTCGTTAGTATGTTCTTACATATCAATAATCACCTCAAATTGAATATATTGAACTCATCAACTCTTCAAATATAGCAGTGTGATTAGCCTGAATAAAATAATTTCTTCTGTATATGTGTTGCCTACAGATACACTTCACTTTAAACACAAACTAGATTCAAGGAGAGTGGATAAATGAAGAGAATTTAATCAAGGGAAATCAAACGACCTTGGATAGTCATAGAAGACGAGACAGATGTTGAGCCGCAATGTTCATATGAGCCAAAGTCATTACATAGTGATAATGAGGTCAACATATCCCACAATACAAACTTTAATGTATGTGGCTTTGACATCTAAGACCTAAATACAACAGGCCTGAAGTGGCAAAAATAACTTACGTGTAGATAACTTCAATACCTGATATTTTCGCAGTGGATAAATCGCCCAGAGAGTCTCTGGGCTACTCCCTCAGCTCCGAGACCCGCACCCTTCCCAGGAGATGGCACATACTGTCCCTGCTCTCACCCGGGCCTGCCTGAGGCTGGCACAGTGCGGAGAGAGGGCTTGGGACAGCCAAGTGCTTCCCTGGGATCACTGACGTCACCCCACGGCCTCTACAGCAGGGAAGTCAATTCTCAGTCCAACAGCCGAGCTGGGAATGACCAAAGTCGGGTCTCCAAGCCCATGCTCTGTACCCTTTCTTTTCTTTTTTTTTTTTAATTATTTAAGAATACAAAACTAGTGTGCAGCCCAAAGGTGTGCTGTGTGAGAGGGTTCACCAGAGACAGACTGGGGAGCAGAATAGGGAGGTCTACTGCAATGCACTGTTGAGGAGAGCACTGGCCCAGACAGGAGAGGTCTGCTGTGCCCTGTGGGTCAGCTCCCTGGCCAGGGACCTAACTCATGCTGCAGTGGCTGATGATAGCTTGATAGCACTGTCTTTGAAACCTGGACCTCCAGAGAGAACCCCTTCTTACCCCCTCCCTCCCAGCCTTTTCTCCTTTGAGGTGGCAAATGCTTTCGCAGAGCCCAGCTTTCTCAGGATCACACAAGGATTAGAGTGTTCAGAAAACAGATACACTGTGGAAGAAAGTAGCAAAAGCACTTAGGAAAGCCAAGCACTGTCCCGCAGTGGCACTATGGGAAGGCCAGAGACAAGCAGCTGTTTCTGGAATCCAGCAATAAAGGAGTCATTGGGTGAGAAAGAAAAATAAAACATCAAACAGTAGCCAAAACCCAGTGCTCAGTTGATGGGAGAAGGGGGGCCTTTTTCTATCTTAAATGACAAAACCCCAAGGGAGAAGCCGAGTCACCCACTGCCTCAGGGGCAAGGAGGCCTCAGAGGTCTGGGCTTGAGTCTCAGCAGGACCAAGTCCTCCCTTATCCTCATGCAGCTGTGTCTGGACTCGTCCTGCCTCGGTCCTCCCCAGAGACAGTCGCCCCCCGCACTCTGGCCAGGGTCGGGGTCCACTCACTTGTCCAAAAGCAAGTACAGGTCGACATTGCTCTGGCAGGGCAGCTGGTCTTCTGCACGCTTCTCCCTGGACATGGTTTCCTGGCTGTGGCCATGTTGTGTGTCCAGGTTGACGGGGCGGTGGAGGTTTCTCCTGGCCCGACTGAGGTGGAGAGCATTTAACCAGGCCGGGGCTCTGGACTGGGACTCGCCCCTGCTTGGCAGCAGAGGGGGCAGCGCCAGCAGGAGGAGGAGGACAAGCCCGGGGGTCCCGGGGCAGCTGCTCCGCATTTTCGTGGCAGCCCTGTCCGATGGAAGGGTCCCTAGCGTTTGGATGCCACGTATGCTGGGAGCTTCACTATTCAACTATAGGGGTCTGCACCCCCTTAATCAAGTGCTTCCTTTATTCAAGGAGCACCAAGCCTCTCTCTGGTACCTATGCAGGGGCCAGAGTAGGACTGATTGTAGGCGAGGCCACCGAGGGCAGGTGTCTGCCTGACCCATGGAGACATAATGCCCTGTGTTGTGATGGCCAGGAAGGTTGCCATGGCGACCGTGACCTGGAGTGTTGCTCTCTGTCTTGCCTGTTGACATCCCAGGTGGGAGCCCCGGGATCCCTGCAGGGCTGTGAGAGGAGTCTCCTTTGCCCCATATCCTGAGGCTCACTGATGGCCATTCATATGCCCGGGAGGCCGAATCTTTGTCAATGGCCAGAGCAGCTGGGGTGGCCTAGACAGGAACATCCCTGGGTGAGGGAGTCACTGCCTGGAGACCAGAGTGCTGTAGTGGCCATGTGAGTGAGCACTGAAGTCTTGGAAGGGATGGAGGGTCTAAAACTTGAGGAAACTGGTGCAGTTGTGTGTGAGCGAGGGATTCCACTCATCCAGGGATGAGCACCAACCTCCCCAAACCTCCTTGTTAAGGAAGGACCACTTTATCTTCCAGGACTATGCATTCCTGCCCAACTTCCTCCTCCTCTCTGCAACCCACCCGACCCCCTCCATTCCATGTTCCAACATGCTCATCACAATTTTAATTCCTGTGCCTTCATTTTCTTTCCTGTGTTTTGCTGTCGGCCTTTCCTCCCCTCCTACAGATGTGAGCCCTCAGGGGCTCCCATGCTGCAGGCCACTGCCCTTGCTGGTGTGGCAGGTGCGAGAATGCAGAAAGGAGACGCTGCGGGGCCCGGAGAGCAGCTTTTGAATGCGCACAGTGGGCACCAGCTTCAGAGTTTCTGTTAGGTTTTTTCATTTCCTACTTTGCCGGCCCCTCCTTCCTGTCTCTGGTACCCAAATTTCCATGAATCACCTGTCACCACCTTGATCTGGAGCTTCTGGGGCCTAGCTCTGGGTCTCTGGGTGGCCAGCCACCCCACAGTCTGTAGGAGACGGATGGCGGCTTACAGGAAAACAACAGAGGAGTGATGTCTCCTGCCAGATGGAGGAGCTTGTTTCCTTCAGTTTGTTTCTTCAGGCACTATAACCTGCATGGTGGCCTAGGCTCCTGCCAGTGTGCAGCACCTGGACTCTGCCTTTTGAAAGCCTGCAGGTGCATTGTTCTGACCTGCACCTGCCTCTGGTGTTACTTCATGGACTAGCCAGTCTGTCCAAAGATGCCAAAGAAGTTCAGGGATCCTGAACTGAATCGACCCTTCCACAGCCCGACTCCAACCACAACCCGGAAGCTGGTTGGTCAACACGCAGTGGAAGCTGGGGAACATCAGATGGGTGTTCACAAACTATTGGACTGAACCCAGTGTTGCTAGTTTTTCCTGTTTCCCCTTTGGTTTGAACTTTCTTGTTAAATTAGCTTATTGCCTGCGCTGACAAAAGTCTGGGGGCAGGCCCCTTTTGTTTTGGGCTGTGGTCAGCAATGTTTCTGTGTCTTACGCACTTGTATCCAAGGTCTGGTTCTTCTCCATGTGCTCCCAATGGAAACGTTTGTTTGCTCCATGGTATCTACACACGCATAATTACGCCTGATGTCTCTGCACGCTTATTTTACCCCTCCCTGAGTTCAAACTTCTGTCAGGTGAACAAGCTACCCAATGTTCACGTACTGGCCCTGGCCATTGTTCAAAACGTATCCAGCCCTGGCCATCCCACTGTTTGTGGCCCTTGGTGTTTCTTCTGGGATAGGCTTGGGAAGGCCGGTCTCAGGTTGCCTCTCCTGACAAGTCAATGGAGATCTAAGTTGTGACCCAGTCCAGATCAAATTACTCTTTACCAGCTATTGTTCTCCAGAACCATAGGGGCCGGTACCTGCTCACAGCCAGCCAATGTGGCCCTCTGCTTGCATCTAAATTAAGACTCTTGTTTCTATGCCAACAAGTTGGGTGTTGTGGATGAGTCCTTATGCTGATATTCCCTAGCACTTAAGTAGGAATATCAGAATGGGGAAATGAAGCAGGACATTTCCCACGTCTGCTACTTCCCCAGGCCTGCTGCTGGGGGGAGTCTGTTGCTTAGATTCTACTGCTTGCTGGAGCAGAAAGTTCCTGCATTGTGCTGCTTGTCCACAGTAGTAGCTATGTCCACACCTTGGCCACCTTCCTAAACAAAATGCTTATACTATGACGGATAGGGTGACAAGGTTCTCATACAAGCTGTATAAAATGCTATCATTCCTGTAATTTGGGGCTCAGCCTTTTGGCAATGATCCCACTGAGCCTGCCAGTGTGACAGATAAATCTCACCACCTCTTTGAGAGCTGTCTAAATTCTCTTGAAAATTGCTCTAACAGGTAAGCAATGTACCTGGCATGAAGGACCCACAGATTGAGAAGAGTTCCCCTCCACTTCTGGGGTGCCCTCATGTGGCAATGTCAAGGGATGTATGGGGGGCTCAACAGTGAGGAGCCCCCAACCACACAGGTATTTTCTATGAGCCGAGGCCATTGAGGCTGGGTTATCTCCTAGCTCTGGGGTCCCCCAGAAAGGAACTCTGAGGAGCTAGAGCTGATACCTGCAGGAGGCACACCAGGATCCTCTCCAGGTAGCCGCTTGTGTCTGCCTGAATGTCTTCCTCCAGTCTGGACCCGTATTCTGCAAGGGAACAGGACCAGTTTTCCTTCTCCTAGTTTGTTTCCCCCACTTTTCTGATTCAAGTCTTCTAGGAAGGATGAGTCCCTGGCGTGGGGAGTGGACGCAGCGCCCGGTTGTCTGAGGCGCAGAGGTACCATCACCCCTGGTAGTTCAGAACCAGTACATGGCATGCAGTCACGCACTTGAGGCACCAAGCGGTTGGGCGAGAGAGCCCAGCCTGGGCTGCCCAAGCTGTGCCCAGGTTCCAGTGTGGTAGTGCCACAGGTCTTCGGCAGCTCTTCACCAGCTCACTCAGGTATAAATGCTTTTGAGGTTGAAGTCATGTGACTTAGGGAATTCATGCAATGGAATCCCCATATCCATTTCCCCAGACCTTGGCAATTTTTTTCAAATATGGAGAAATTAGTCATTGCTATTTTCCACTTGAATAAATACAGATTGAAAGCCCAAACCTGACATATTTTTTCCTTTAGTATCCTCATTGGTGCCAGGGTGGTGTGGATGGGTGTGGGCAGTCCCCAGATGCCCATGCAGAAGAGCCCCAGAGCAGAGTGCTAAAACACTGTTGGGGTACCAGGTGGCAAATGGGGGGGATTCACCTTCTCTTAGACAAAAAAAATCCTCTCAAGTCCTTCTGACTTGGGGGCAGTGAGGGTATTTAGAATAGTTGCATTTTTAGTTGGTGAACTATAGAGTGTCTTGCTCTCTATATATTCATATATGTGTATATATATATATGTATTTTACATATATATATATATATATATTCATATATTTAGATATTCAGCTTGTGGTAACCAAAATATGAATGCAAAATAGGGGAGTGAGGAAAAGAAGTAGTCAAGCAATTCTGTCTGCATAAAATTGGAGGGAGATAGGTTGTATACGATTTTAAAAGACATTTGGCCTTTTCCCAAAAGAGCAGATTTCACTTAGAACCTGACACCTGGCTTTTGTGATAGATGAAGACCACCTTTTGGGGACAGCACAGGACCCCTGGGTGCTTTGTCCTGGGGGGAGCAGTGTGGCTGCGTCCGCTGAGCAGAGCAGGGCTCCAGGACCCGTCTCACGGATCAGGAAACATCCAAACCCCTTGCCTGTACACCAAGACTCACACACGTGACGAATAAAGGGGTTAATCTTAGACAGGATCTAGAAGCTGCCGATGGGGGCGGGAGGGCAAAGGGAAGTTCCCAGCGGGGCCGGATCATTCTGCAGAAGGGGCTGGAGCAGATGGGCTGTGCAGGCCGGAGCCTCCGGGTGGGCTCCGGAGGCTCCGGCAGCGGCCCTTGAGGCCAGGGTGGGCTCTGGAGGCTCCGGCAGCGGCCCTCGAGGGTCCTGGGTCACGGGCAGCAGCGAGGATAGCCAGGTGTCTTCCCACATCGGGACCCGTATGGGGAGTAGCTGGGGCACCACCTCTGTGGGAGGAGAGAGAGGTCAGTGAGCAGCCACTGGACTGGGATCGTAAACCTATGGGGTCCTCGGCTCCCGGCTGGACCCACAGGGACCTCTGGGGACGCCCTTCCTCTCCTGGGTGCTGGGCGCTGCCTGGGCTCCACCCGGGTCTGTTCAGGCGTGGGGTGCGCCCAGCCTTCCAGCACCCAGGTCTCTGACACCGAGCTTCCTGCTCGGATGGTGACTGTGGCTCCTTCCCCAACTGGGAGCCTGGGCCGTAAGGACACGTTCCCACTGACTGAGGCCCCAGGTTCCTGGTGCCCAGGTGTGCGCTGAAGGGGGGTGTCCTTGTCACTGCCAGGGTGCGTCAGCCCATGGGGGGCAGCAGCTGAACACCCGGTGCTGGGTGGGCTGAGGCACAGAAACTCCCCAGCTGACTGGCTGACTGCCGGGCTCCTGCCTTTTATATAAATCTAGAGGGGCTGAGTCACACCCTAGGTTTGTCTATGTCATCAAGGGCATAAAACTCAAAGAAATCACACAGTCCTATGTATAGAAACATCTGTGCAGCTCCCGGCCCCCATGTCCTGTCTTAGACAAGCTACTTGACTGGCACCCGAGCCCCGCAGTCCAAAGGCAGGATCAAGTACCAGTGGCAAAGGGCCCTGCCCTCAGGGAGCATCCCAGTCCACTTACCTTGTGGCTGGGTGGACACCTCATCACTGGGCCCGGGTTGCAGTTTTGAAAAAAGTTACATAAAGTGTCCAGTTGGTTCTGAAAAGCAGTGGGGGCGAGACGAAGCTCTGAGCAGGCTGCTGCCTCCAGCGGGACAGTGTCCCCTCCATGGTCTCCTGAAACCTGTCCCCACAAACTCCCTCACAGGACTGTGCCCTTCCCTTGTGGCAGGACACCTGCCAGCCTTTGCTGTAGGGGTGAGGATCAGTCAGGGATGATTTAGCATCTGGGGCAGATTAGCAATTTCTGAGCACAAGCCAGGAGCTACCAGTAGAGTGAAAGCACAAAGTTGGGAGGACATATGTGGAGACATGTGGGGTACACGTGGTGCCCCCGACTCCCTGGGCAGCAGGTGAAGGAGGGAAAAGAAGTCTATCCCTGGGAGGCACAGCAGGGAAGGGGGGAGGGCCCCTGCCCTGTCAGTGTGCAGGGTCCTGCAGACAGAGGGTGGGGAGAGGACGAGGCGCAGGACTTCCTGGAGGGACCAGGTACTATGGGCATCTAGGGGTGCTCGGGACCTGCACTGCAGCTCCCAACCTGGCCTGTATTTTCAGAGGGAAGCTGCCCTGGACCAGGATCCAGCCCTGCTGAGGGCTATTTCCTCCTCCTTTGGGGGTGAAGGGGGAGTTGTCTGGGCACCTCTGGTGGTACCCGTGGGAGGCAGTCAGGGCTGGTCCCCTGGCGCAGGTCCCCTGGAGGAAGCAATGGCGGCCACCAGGCCAGAGGCAGGACCGGGAGGAGGGGCAGGCCCAGGCCGGCTCTGGGGGTTTCTGTCTTCGCCTACACCAGGCATCTGGACCCTGTTCTGGTGGTGGGGTCCCCGGGTTGGGGTCGTGTCTCAGCGGGAGGGTCCTAGCACATCCTGGGGAAGGACATTTCCCTCAGGTCCCTCCTCCGCGTGACCCTGTCTCTGGCTCCCAGGACAGGAGGACGAGGCAACAAGTCGTCACACATGCTGACCCGGCCTGCGGGGCGGCGGGATCTCCACACTGTGGGAGACACCTTGACTCAGCAATCACTGCTGCTTTTGTTATGACCTCATGAGCCCTGAGATTTTGTTTAACTCATATACCTACTTCCCAACAACCAGAACAGTTGTGGTTGATGAGAACTTCTGTGTAGTACGGACCCAAAACGTGGGCTCCTGAGGGGAGAGCCTGGACTGGAGCTCAGTGGCAAAGTGAGTGCCCGGGACCCGCCTCTCCATGCAAGCCCTGCCGGCAGGGCCCACCCTGCTGGACCAGGTGTCCTCGCCCCAACGGGCCCAAGCTCCTCCCAAGGCCCCTTCTCACCTCCAGGCGTCTTATGTTGCCATCTCCACTACACGGGACCATCACTGCGGTGCACGGTTCTGTACAGGGCTCCTAGAAGAGAAAGCTGATGTCTGGCAGTTCCAGAGTACACAACACACAATGTGTTGCCCTGGCACTGTGAACTTCTGCCCATTCAGCTAAGACTTGTTGGAGTATGTAAGTACAACTCAGGGGCAGCGGCCTGTCCTCTAGGGAGGCCCCACCGGCAGGCAGGACCAAATCTTCATGCTGTGCAAGATGATCCTTCCCCAAGGGACAGCAAGTGCTCTCCTGGCCTTGGGGTCTGTGTGTGCCTTGGAGAAGCCTGGTCTGGGCTTAAAACTGTGAGGTGCACACCAGGGAGCATCGGTAGAGGCTGGTGGGCCTGGGGAGGCAGGTGCAGCCCGGGGAGCACACTGCAGGGTCCCATGGCCAGGCTCAGAGGGGGCCTGTGTCCTCGGGCTCCCAGTACTGGGGCCCAGTGCCCTGCTGTGCGAATTCTATGGGCCCCGGCAGGGTCCACCTGAGTGAGCCACAGGCAGCTCAGCTGACCCTTGGTCGCTGCTGTGTCTGGGCTGGGCCTCCTTCACCACTCAGGCCAGGTAAGAGTCCTGCCACCCTCCTCAGACATGAATCCCAAGGACAATCCTAACCAGTCCCTCAATCTGCCAGGAGACTCTAAGAGCCCAGAGAAATGTCCCCCACAGGTCAGCATCGTCGGGGGGTGTCCAGTACTGGAAACCTGAGCTTCCTCTACTGAATGATCACTCATCCCAGGGAAGCTCAGCCAATATGAGTCTTTGGGAACTGACAATCCCACACCAGACCCCAAATACAGCCTCGTTCTTGTCACGTGGATCACGGCGGCTGCCCAACTGGCCACCACTGTTTGACCATGTGATGGAGGCTCCCGTCAGAAGGTTGGGGGCCGAGAGGGTGGTGTCTGATGACCCTCTGTGAGTCCAAGGTCCTTCTGGATCCCTCCCTGGCCCTGTCACCCTCTTGCTGCCAGGTGCCTGTCGGCGTAGGTGGAGATGGTGGGGTGGGAGTAGAAGTAATCCCACAGCTCAGGAGGCCTCTGTGTGCCGGTCAGTGTGGGCACCAGGAACAAAAACACAACTCACCGGCTCCTTGTTCTAGAAAGGGAAAAAGAGGAACAGAGGGTGAAAGGGCTGTGCTGTCTCTGGCCGGTCCCCTCAGGCAGGAGGGGACCCAGCTCGGCAGGATGAGTGACAGCCTGGACCTGGGTCTCCTGGGTCCCTCCCTGGTGGTTTATGACTGCTCGTCCCTGAGCTCTGGTCTCTGCAGCTCTCAGAGGGTGAAGTAGCTTCCAGGACCTGCTCGCTCCTGGGCCGGTGGCTGTGACTTTCCCGCTCTGCTCTCCCCTCACGCTCCTTCAGCCGAGTCCTTGCCACAGCCACCAGGCCCTGCCCGCCTCCCTGCTCCTCACCCGGGCTGTCCTCGGCTACTGCTCTGCATCGTCAGGGCAGCCGTCCCCCAGCAGGTGGCCTGTTGTCGCCAACCACTGCTACCCAGGTCGCAACAGCTGCCCAGAATGGAATGTGGCTGGTCCTTGCTTCCATCTCTCCCATGTGCCCAGTATGGGTGCTCACCCTGGCTCTACATAGGGGCATAGAAGAGCTGTGATAGCAGCCCTGGGGAGGGGTGGATACTGCGTCTATGGAACAGCATACTAGCTGAGGGATCCTTCTCCTGCTGTACCCTGAGGGCTCCGCAACAGCAGAGTCCTCTTCCTAACTGGTGCCCACTGAGCACTCAGCCTGGGTGCCATGGGGCAGCCCTGCCCGGGATTCGGGGCCCTGCTCTCAGGGACGGGGCAGCGCAGACCACGGCCTGTGCAGCAGGAGGCAGGGGGCCCCGCCAGCGGACCGGCCGCCGGGACAGGGGGGCAGAGTTGTGCCTCCCCTTGCTCCTGTGACAACTGTGCCCTGCCCAGGGAGCAGCTAACAGGTCACCTGGGGAGTTGACTGGTTCAGGTGTCCTATAGCCCAGGGAACGCACCTTCTTTAGGCAAAATTTCCAGAAAAGGAAGATCCCCACTGGGACCAAGATTATGGCCACACAAATGGCCAGATGCAAAGGGTTGATGTGGGGCAGTTGCATAGATCTCTTCGTGGGAAGCGCTGCCACATCCGGGTAGTCCACGGGCTGCACATTCTGCAGGGGGCACACAGGCGGGAGGGTAGGCGGGGCCTGCGGACCCCACGACCCAGCCTGCGCTCCAGGGTCCCCGTCAGACCCCTGCCCTTATCCCAGGCTGCCACCTGGACGGACTCTGGCAGGGGCCAGACAGTGTCAGAGACCAAGTTGAGGTGGGGCACCCCGTCGGCACTCCCCCAGGCCAGAGGCTGCCCCAGGGCCCTGCCAGGGCGACCAGATTCCAGTGGAGAACACACAGTCCCCGGCTGACTGTTGGGGTCACAGACATGCACAGATATGGGGGAGGGGTCCTGAGGTTGTGCACCCCCTGAGATTTGGGGGTGCAGGAGCTCATGGAAGACCCCAGGATCATTACACGTGAGGGGCTGCCTGGCGGGAGGTTCGGCAGCCTGGCGCCGAGCTGCACCATCCCTCTGTGCCTCGTTCCCGCATATGAGCAGGAGAGGAGAGGCTCTTGCGAGGATGGGTGTCATCAGAGTCCTGGCACAGGCCAGGCCTGTGCGTGGCTGCAGGGAGGGGGCTGTGCTCTGGCCCTCGTTGCCACCCAGCGGTGTGGTTTCAGATGGGGCTTCTGCAGACTCTGCTTAGAGCAGCAGCATGGTGGGAGAGAGGGCTGTGCCCAGACACGGGCGGCACCGAAAACAGCAAGGTCAGGGCTGCTGAACAGCCCTGTGTGCCCAGACTCAGACTCTCCCTAGAGTTTTCTCTGGGGCCTGATGACAGAGGCGCGGTGCCTTGGTGGGGCTCCTGATGAGCTGGGGTGAGTCCTCTGGCTGATCTGAGGATTGTCCTGGCACAGCGCAGGCACAGAGGAGTTGTGAGCTTGCTCTGATCCTCATGTGTGGGCTCAAGACTGAGCTAAGGCCATCAGGTGCTTTGACCCTGCTCCCTGAACACCTCGTCTCAGCCTCCTGAGCAGCACAGTTTATGTCCTGCTGCAATGGGATAAGGAGCCCAGGCTGTGTGGATAGTGGAGACGGTGTGTCACCCTCCTTGGCAGCCCTCCTGCTGGGCGATACTGCGCAGAGCCTGTCTGCACCTGCTACCTGCTGGTCTGTCCACATCCTGCCTCCCTCGCCCATCTCTCTCCAAGGAAGGTTTCGGGCAGCCCAGAGTCACACTGGTACCTACCCTGTTTCTCCCACATTCTATGCTTTGGGCCTTGAGCTCGTTGCTGAGGAAGCTGGCACCGTTGTTCAGGCTCACCTCAACAGTGATCGTCCTGGGGCACAGAAAGGGCAGAAAGTGACCACAGGCAGGGCGGCTCGGTTCCTGGTGGCGGCTGAATTCACAGCCCACATCTACCCCTGTGATGGCTTTGACCATCAGGCACTTGGGGCTACCAGAGGCAGAGATTGGGGAGAGTCCATCCCAGGCACACGGGGTCGGTGATGAGCAGGACAGGTGAGGGACTGGGCATGAGGTCAGATGCCCTTGTGGTCAGAGTTAGGCACCCAGGGAGGCTGCGTGGTGTTTCCCTCCTGTCTCGCCCTGGGGCACCAATGCTGCCAGACGGGCACTTACTGAGCTTGTTCCTCCACCTTCAGTCCCGGACACGTTAGGCTGGTGTCGTCCACCTCACTGGCTCTTGTGTCTAAAGCGAACGACATATGAATGGTCAGGACAGGAGCCACCAACTGGCCCCATCTGCCTGCCCTGGGCAGGGGAAAGCCCTGGTGAGTACCCAGGGCAGAGGGTTTTGCGGTTGGGGGTCGCCTGTGTCCACCCCGAGGCAGCACTGCTTGGCCTTGTTGCAGCGAGGAGGGCAACGATGGGCAGAATCTCATGGTCCTGGGACGGTTCTGGCTGTATGGTGAGGACAATGGTCTGTCGAGGGGTGAGCCATCTTAGCATGTTTTAGACAGCAAGAAATGGGACCCCCCTAGCCAGAACATGGGGATGAAGTAAGGAGGAGTCAAGGATGGGATGCGGGTTTGTGCAGGTTACCTGGGTGCTGGTGGCGCCATTTATTGAGACAGGGATTTCTGAGGACGACCGTGATTTTCTTCCTTTGCATTAGCTTACTGTTATTCAACGTGAACATGACAGTCACACGACTGAAAAGAGTTCCCTAAAATATAGCTGAGAGTCTGCTCACTCCCAAATCCCTGGTCTTTTCACCTCTGAATCAAGGCTGAGTGGCGAGGGTCCCACTGCCTTTACATGCGGATGTGCCACCCCAGGACACTGCCAACTCCCAGGGTCCCTTGTTCCCCTTGGAGTTAAGGATATAGGGCCCTGGTTTGTGAATGGTGCTAGAGGTCTGTCCTTTCCTGGCCTCCTGCTTTTCCTGGGCATGTCATAACCTGAGTGGGAACAGCACCTGTGCACTCGTAGAGAGGTGCTGCTGGGCCTGGTTTATTGGTAGAATCATAATCATAAAGTGGCTCAGTTGACCCACTTTGGGGAAGACACAACCAAAGCAACGGAATAGCCCTCTTTTCAGAGCCAGGATAGTACATGTAAGGACATGGACCCACTGAGGAGGCGCTTCTATATGAAGGTGATCTCAGCATGAGGGCAGGACACCGGGCTGTACCAAGCTGTCCTTGGAGTCATTCACCCGCCGGAGGTCAACCTGATGCACGAGTTGGCCTGGTAACACTGACACCTGTCTCAGAGCTCAGCTCATACAGTTGCCAAGTTGCTCCCATTTTCCAGTAGAGAAAACAGAGCCGGGAGGGAACTGTCACAACATCAGAGTCACATAGGCGATGTGTCTGTGCCAGATCCCAGGCCTGGACCTGGCATTGGCCTCTCTCAATAGAAGGCGAACTGCCCCTCCTGGGAAAGCTACTGAGCCCCTGGCCTAACTCATAGCCCCGGGACAGCTTCCAGCTCCATCTCAGTGATGGTTTTTGGTCTTTGTCTCCCAAGGAAAGTGAGGGATGAAGCAAGGTCAGGGGAGCAACTGGGAGGAAGATCCTGCTCACAGGTCAGCCCTGGTCAGGCCTTGTAGTGGCCCTGGTGACTGCGGCCTCCCACCCACGTCCCTCCTTCACTCTCAGCCTGCCTCTGTCCCCTCAGCACCCACAGCGCTGGCATCGGGACCAGGAGGCCGGGTTGGCAGTTGAGACCCTGTGCTGTGGAAACAGTTCTGTGTTCATGCCTAGGGAGGCTCTTACCAACAAACATGGTGACGCTCATCTGAAACCTACACAGGACTTCGTGTTTGCTTCTGGCATTAAGAAAACCTCTCCCGTGGACGAGGACGTCATAGCTTTCTGCAAGGGCAACACCACAGGTGTGTGAGGAGGCGGAGCTCGTGTCTGCTATCTCCTCACTGTGGCAGTCAGTTCCCCAGTGGGACCCCAAGGGCCTCCCCGGGAGGAGAGGTGACTGACCCCGTCTGTGTGTCTCCTGATGCTCACTGTGTATCTGGGGGTCAGTCTGCGCAGGCTGGCGGAGCTTGGGGCACTCTC
>NW_004567112.1:27441351-27443894 GCF_000260355.1 Condylura cristata | reverse complement strand
AAGTCAATGGTTGTAAGTTCTTTGCTTTGAATTAAACACATTCTAAGGCTTTTGACAGAATTTGGTTTGTTGCTCAGTTGTATAGGCCTTGACGTGTCTTCAAAAACATGGGCCCCTTCCCCAAGAGGCTGCCAGGGGCAGCGAGCTTGGCTGGCAGCTTCTGTGTGCCTCTGGCTAGGGTGCCCCAGCCTTACCCGCTGGCGCACAGAGAGGTGGACCCGGCTGTCAGGCCAGATCCAGCGGGGTCAGGCTGTGCGGATCCCGGGGCAGGTTTGCTTCCGCGGTGCCAGGCACCCAGCTGGGTGACTCAACCTGCACACACAGGCCCTGAGAGAGACCGCTCATAGGAGTTCCTGGTGCTACTCGCCACGAGCTGCAAAGCCCATGGGGGATTGGCCAAATCTCAGGCCTCCTCAATACCCAAGCTGATGCCAACTGGGAGCGTTGGCGTCAAGGACCTTGGTCAATTATGCTCCTATAAAGTCACTGGACTCTGACCTATGTCTAATTCTGTTTCATCATCCTCTGAAATCATCAATTTCTCTTTTTCATTTTACTGATTGGATGAATTACAAAGATGTTTCATTTGGTATATCTGGCCTGATTTTCTGGAGTATACCAAACTGGCCCTGAAGTATTTTCTTTGTCAAATTCTGTGGGGTTTTATTTCCAGTAATTTATTGAGTGGTCTTAAATTATATTTATTGCTATTTTTCACTAAATGTTGATTACTTGATTTAAAGTTGAATTTTACTTACTTGTAACAATCATTATATCTTCTCTAAGTCAAACCAGTATGGTTTTCCACACACAGGAAACTGCACACTGACATCCACCTGTTACACACCTGCATGCACATTACAACACACACTGGCACGTCCTGAGTTTAGCGTAGAGACTGAGCTCTCACCTCCCACACAGTAACTGGAGGGCTCCACGCTTGTCAGCTCAATGCAGGACTTAGCTGCGAGCTGGAACAGAGAGAGGTTTGGGTCAGGGAGAGTGAACAGTGGGGCACGGTAATGAGGCACCCCCCATCCCTGTCACCACCCCTCACTCACTGGGCCAACGATGCTCCTGAGCGCGTAAAACCCGCTGTCCACACCAACCACGTGCTCCTCGCTGTCTGCTATTGCCGAGAGCTACAAGGGGAAGCAGAGGCTGGGCCCCAGCAGGGTGAGGGGCCGAGGACCCCACGCCAGCCCTGAGGCTCAGGCTTCAGGCCAGGTCAGACTCCAGCACCCACCCTGGCCTCGGCCAGCACCCATCTGTCTGGAATGGAAACTCCTTCTCCTGCTCCTCAGGTCTGCAGGCTCATTCAACAGTGTCACTCCTTTCTGCAGGGGCTACATGTTGTCCAACTATCCAGTGTGGGTTAGAGAACCACCCCCTGGTGACTCTGGGAATGACTATGGGTCAGCTTTCCAGAACTATTCTCCCAGGGGTACCTGTTCCAAATTACCTGTTGTGCCATAAATTCGTTCACTCCCACAGCATAAACAGTCCCTCCCAGTTGTCGTGTCTTCTCAGCCTAAGACAAAGAGCGTGTCAGGCCCAAATCACTAGCTAGGTGGAGGGAGCAAAGGCTGGTAAAGCTGGGCCACACTCACTTCGTTCTTGGTAGCCTCAAATGTCTCAGGCGACAGAGCTCCATCAGTCAGGGAGATAACTATGGAGTGAGCCTTCGTTCCTGAGGAGAAGCAGGGAGTGGCCTAATCAGTAAAGGCATCCAGGTGAGAGGGCCATGGACTGCCCCCAGTTTCCTCCTCCTGGGAGGCTGCCAGACCCCAGCACCCTGTTCTTGAGAGCCTTGAGGGTTGTGGAACAGAGGCCTGGAGGGAGATGTCACCTCAGCCACCCACTTTATAAAGGAGGAGACTGAGCCTGTCTGGGGACTTTCTTTCAGACTCTCACTGCTACCAGGTAACAGAATCATTTTCCTGAGAGTTGATGCAGAGAGTTCACAGGACAAGGAGATGCCATTTGCACATCAGTAGGGGAACAGTCAGTCACACCAGACAGGCTCAGAGGATGCCTGGACAGTCTTCTGGCTCCTTAGGGCCATTTAGTCAAAAACTAGGGTTGAGGTGTTGGCTGCATGGTCCCTGAGTCCAGCTGAATGCTTTTCCACACTAGTTCTCTTACCTCCACCTCTCTATATACCTGCCTGAACAATCCACCTTGCAGTCTCTGTCTCTGCGGACATGGTGCTGGATAGGCACAGCTGTTACGCTGAACCCACTTAGGCTCAAGGGGAGTGTCAGCCAGAGGGAGATCATGAAGCGGGCGAGGCAGCCCCACCATGTGGATGCGGCATTGGTCAGCAGGGGTTACCTCTCTCCCTTTCACACAGCTCAGCTGCAGGTAGCTGCCTCATACTTGATAAAAACAAGGCTGCACGTAGTTCTCAGAATGATCGCAAAGATTGCAAATCCCCCCTCTGAGTACATATGAGGGTCTGACCCATATATTGGCAGAAAACTTGCTCAAGATTCAGCACATTAGTGGGGATAGCTGAGCCCCCGAAGACTGTCTTGGATCGG
>NW_004567112.1:27438629-27441212 GCF_000260355.1 Condylura cristata | reverse complement strand
TACCTTTTTAAACCCTTCTTGCATGTTTGTGTCTCCCGTGGGCACGGTATTCCTCAGCTTGCTGAGACTCTTTTGGATTGCTTTTCTAAAAGTAAACAAATTAGGGTTACTGAGAAGGAAGAAGCGCTGGGTGTTATGAACAGCCCACCCGGGCTGGCACATTCTGCACCTGCAGACCGACCAGGACGAGGGGACCACGGTCAGGACGCTGAGCCATGGCCTCTGCCCAGAGTCCCTGACCAACTCTGTATCCATTGCTTTCTCAGGCACAGACCCTGGGGCCTCAGGAAGGGCCTGCGTGACCCTCCGCAAGCCCAGAGGAGCAGGTGGGATGGTGCTAATGTCAACCAAGATGCCAGTGTTACCGCCTGGTGCCAGCCCCTAAGGGCCCTGTGGACACTTGACCCTGCAGGCAGGGCTGAGTGTCTGAGTTCGCCCTGTTACTGCCCTGCGTGTCCATCCTGCCTGCCTCAGACACTGAGGGGCCTTGAACCCAGCCTCCCCCCCAGGATTGGTGCCAAGGAAGCAGTGAAGCTGCTTTAGCGCTGAGCTCAGACTCCAGGGTCCTGACGGGAAGGCCCAAAGGCCGGGCAGGGCCAGTGCTGGCACAGTGCTCGTGGCCGTGAGCCAGGCCCTCAGGTGCTCGGCAGCCCACGTCTCTTATATGTCACCTGGCAGACACAAGCTTTCCCTGCGATTTCCGTCCCCGTGCTCCTGTGCCAGAGCTCACTCCGTGCCTGGGCAGAGTCCGCACCTCCGCTGCCAGAGGTCGGGGCCCGCCAGGAGCCCCAGCAGCTCTCACGGTTGCTCAGCTGAGGCCCTGGCTGGAGGAGCCGAGGGTTTTCCTCCCTTGGGGGCTGCTCCCACATAGCCACACCAGGTCCCTGTGGCCCTCTGTCTCCTGTGATATTCCCTCCCGAAGCCCCAGTCTGCACCTCAGCCCCCAGTGGCTCTCTCCTCAGGAACGCCGCACAGACCAATCCCGCCTCCACCATGCAGGAGTGGTCCGCTCTCCCCTTCTTCCTCTGGAGCTGAGACCTGGTGTGACCCGCGGCTCCCGTTCACCCTCCCCTGAGGCAGCCGGTGCTGCCCCCTCTCAAAGTCCTAAACATTGGGCTGGGCACAACCCTGGGCCGGTCCACTGGGTCTGCTTTGAGGAGTAAATGGACTTACTTGTCCGAAGTGAGCTTCAATGCCGTGTGGCCCAGCGTGGAGAAGGTGACAATCGATACCCGCATGCTTGGGCTGTGGACGAAGCAGGAGTTTGAGAGTAGTGAGAATCTCAGGCTCCATGAAACCCAGATCAGTGTGGTGGCTGAGGTTGGGGTGGGGGGAGGGGAGGCCGGGGGACATTAGGGGTACAAAAAATGCTGTATTCACCTCCACTCTACTCTGTGACCACTTCCTGGTCCCAAAGTTACCATAAATTCAGTAATGTGTATGAGGGCAGGAAATGTGTGGCTTTCCAGGAGCGTGTCAGGATGGCATCCCGGTCCCTGCCAGACTCCTGGCTCTCCCCTTCTGTCTCCTTCTCCACAAACCCAAACGCACACACACAGCACACACACACACACACACATACACGGTTCATGCCACACACCCCAGGTCGAGGGCCCTGTTTGGCAACTCAGGGTCCTTCCCCCTTGGTCTGTTTCCTTCCTCCCTCCCACCTAAACAAACTCTTGTCTCTCCCTTTCCTGCCCTGACCCCAGTCTCAGGGTCTGGGCCCCGTGTGTGTTACTGGTCCCTGTCCTGTCCACGAGGGGCTCCCTCTGCTCCTGGCTCTGGTTCCCACTCAGTTTCCCACAATTATCCATTCCTGGAGCACAATCAGGTAGTCTCACACCCTGCCTGAGAGTCACTCTCCCCTCCTGCTGCTCTCAGCATCCAGGCCTTTTGCCAGTAGGATGGGCCCCTTGACCTTGACCCCGAGCTCTCTCCTCTAAGCCCCGCTCTCCCGTGCATACTCTATCACAGGGGTCTCAAGAGGGTCGTCACCCCTCTTTCCTCATTTTAAAAGTCCTTCTTCACATGTTTACACACTGTGGAAAATATCCTTGACATTTTCTCTGTGAATCCTTGCTTTTTCTTTAATATAACAATGATGTTATTCTCATCTTCCTTGGAATTACTTAACCCAGTGTCAGATCTGTTACGAGTCAGTCTGGTTCTGAACTGTGACATCCTCAAGTCAGTCCGTGTCCCCTACACTGTAGCGTGACACCGGAACTGGAAACAGCCGAAGTCCCTGGGACCTCTGGAGCCCATGGAGTTTCTGGCTTCAGAACTCCCCCTGGCCGTGGTGTTGCTGACACAGAGACTCCCATGCCCAGTGAGCCTCACGGACAGGCCCTGTGTGTGGCAGAGTAAACCCTGGCACACGGAGAGCTCATACTTTACAAACAGTTTGAGCATTTCCTCCACGAATTCGTAGGTGAAAATCCAGTTGTTGTCCACACTTCCAGACCTGAAAATGAGAAAGAATTGGAGGCGGGTGTAGTCTTTGAGGTGGCAGAGTTTCTGTGGGAAACTGTCCGCAGGTTACTCCCACCCCCAAGCGCCTCGATGACAACCCCAGTGGGT
>NW_004567112.1:27436744-27437471 GCF_000260355.1 Condylura cristata | reverse complement strand
CCTGCTCACTGTCTTGCCTGTTGACATCCCAGGTGGGAGCCCCGGGATCCCTCTAGGGCTGTGAGAGGAGCCTTTGTTTGCCCCATATCCTGAGGCTCACTGATGGCCACTCATATGCCCAGGAGGCACAGGCAGTGCCTGCTGAGACCTGGTGCTCAGGGCCTTTCCAGACACCTCAGACCTTGACTACTGTCACGTGCCTTCTCTGAAAGACTGATCATGTTGCTGCCCTTCTTAATGATGTTTAGCAAATGAAGTTTTCAAGCAGGTTGCACATATCAGAAAGTATGTATCTTTATGTGTTTAATCAATTTGCCATACTCATTTTCTCTAAAACATTTTCTACAGTAGTGTTAGATTTCTACAAATTTGTTAGGTTGTTTTTTTTTTAAGATTTATTTGTGCATACAGTACTGGGGTACAGGCCAGAGGTGCAGGGGTGGTGAGGATTCACCAGAGACAGAGCCCTTCCCCCTTGGTCTGTTTCCTTCCTTCCTCCCACCTAAACAAACTCTTGTCTCTCCCTTTCCTGCCCTGACCCGGTCTCAGGTTCCCGGGCCCCGTGTGTGTTACTGGTCCCTGTCCTGTCCGCGAGGGGCTCCCTCTGCTCCTGGCTCTGGTTCCCACTCAGTTTCCCACAATTATCCGTTCCTGGAGCACAATCCAGGTAGTCTCACACCCTGCCCGAGAGTCACTCTCCCCTCCTGCTGCTCTCAGCATCCAGGCC
>NW_004567112.1:27435230-27435755 GCF_000260355.1 Condylura cristata | reverse complement strand
TAAATCATTGAGATGGGAATCTGGAAGTTTGTTCACCAATACTGGTACAAAGCTGCATTTGATTTTTCTATTTTGCGTTATCTGCACAAATACCATAATCTCATCTAATTACTTGTCTTCTTTTATTCTATATGTTAGCCTCAGAGACTCTACTTGTTCAAGTTTTCTCCTATGTTTCTGTTGATCATACTTTGTTCGTGCCTCTGTTCTAATTTTGTTTTGTCAGCATATGTCCTTGTAGTTTGCAAATATTCTGTACTCCAACTCACAGGAAGAGCAAAAACCACAGAACTAAACAAATGACCACATCAAAAAAGGAGATTTTTTACAATGAAAAAAACTATCATTAAAGTGAAAAAGACATAGTACAGGTCAGGAGATAATGTTTATGAATCATTCAGGCAACAAAAGAGTAATGCAAATATCTACAAACAACTCTTGGACATTGATGAGTAGAAAAATAACGCTAAAAAAATTATATGTGTAGAAGGATGAAATAGCCAATTCTCCAAAGGCGACGTGCCC
>NW_004567112.1:27403660-27408492 GCF_000260355.1 Condylura cristata | reverse complement strand
AGCACACATCAGCCCTGATGGACGACCTGTCTCCTCCTACTTCATGCAATCTCTTTCCCCAAAGTCACCACCAGAGGCCCTCACATTAGTCCGGTGGCACACAAGATGCCAATGTGGAGACTAGGGCAGGTCATGGGCCTGAAATGTCTCCAGCTTCATCGTGGCTGGTCAGAAGATGCCCATGATGGGGCAGAGTAGGCAGCAGATCCCAGCGTGGCCACAATCAGGTCAGTGCTGACCTGGCAAGCCAGAGTGGGCCTTCCTTGCTCCCAGTAGGGCCGGGGTCGAGACCCAGTGATTCAGGAGCCCGGCCGCTGGCCGCGGAGGCCGTGGTGATCTCCCCCTGCTGCGGCACCACAAGTCAGTTATGGCAGTTGCTCCTCAGAGCCCAGCAACTGCCTTCGGCAGGTGCTTCTCCCTTTATGCAGCCCTGCAGCCCCTGAGGCCCAGGCAAGGACCAATCAGACGCGAGCTGTGAGCTGATTGGTGCTCAATGGCCCATGACCACAGAAACACAGTCCCGGGATGTGGAACAAAGGACAAAAGTAGCCAACATGGTAGCAGAGGATGGTGAGGGAGATGGACCAAATGAGGGCAGCTAGAGCAGGATAGTCGGTGGCCAGTCAGGGGGCCTGGGGTGGGGATTTCATGGGGATTGATCAAATATTGTACAAAAACGAACAACGCTGTATGCATACATATACGTATATATATGTATGTGTATGTATGTGTATGCATTTGTGTATATATATATATGAAGTAAAAAAAAAAAATGTTCCAATGAGTCCTGTGGGTGGAGAAGCCTGAAGGAAGTTACAGCCACAGTCTGATGGTATGTCATGAGAAGCCCAGGGGACACAGAAGGCCTGACAGGACTGTTCTTTGGTAACATTGTCAAACCCGGGAGGCCTCTGATTCCAAATCCCAGAGGGAAACATGGGCCCTGGGGAGCTGGGCCTGGGTCCTGCAGTGGCACATCAGCATGTAAAGGCAGCTGGGACTTCGATTCAGAGGTGAAAAGTCCAAGGTCTCAGAAGTGAGCAGACTCTCAGCTGTATTTTAGGGAACTCTTTTCAGTCGTGTGACTGTCATGTTCACGTAAAATAATGGTAAACTACAGCAAAGGAAGGAAATCACGGTCGTCCTCAGAAATCCCTGTCTGATAAATGGCGCCACCAGCACCCACGTAACCTGCACAAACCCGCATCCCATCCTTGACTCCTCCTTACTTTATCCCCATGTTCTGGCCAGGTGGGGGGGTGGGTCCTATTTGTTGCTGCCTAAAACATGCTGAGATGGCTCAGCCCTCACCAGACCCATTGTCCTCCTCCTCGCTGCAACAAGGCCAGGCAGTGCTGCCTTGGGGTGGACAGAGGCGACCCCCAACCGCAAAACCCTCTGCCCTGGGAACTCACCAGGTCTCCCCCTCCTCTGACTCACACCCAAGATGGCACCAACACACGTAACTTCTTCCTAGTGAATGTTCAAAAGATATCTTTTTTTTTTTTAAAGATTTATTTATTTGTGCATACAGAACTGGGGTACAGGCCAGAGGTGCAGGGACAGTGAGAGGCTTCACCAGAGACAGAGTGGGGAGCAGAACAGGCAGATTGATGAAGTACACTGCTGAGGGGAGCAGAGGGCCGGTCAGGAGAGGTCTGCCACGCCATGTGGTCACCTCCAGGGCAGGCGGGGATCGAACTCATTCGGAAGTGGCTTTAGCTTCTCAGTGCTGTGCTTTAACCCGCTGCGCCACCAGGGAGGGCCTCAAAAGATATCTTAAGAGACATGTTGATAAAGGACTGGAAACAGGACCTCCTAATTACAGTAGTCAACCCAACAGGATACCAATTTATTTTCAAGCAAATACCAGCTTGGATGCCCTGAATGCAGAAACATTTCAGCTTTAATGATGACAGGATAGAGCACACTTCCACCACCCCAGATGTGAGCTCTGGGGGCTCCCATGCCCGCAGGCCACTGCCCTAGTTGGTGGGGCAGGTGCGAGAAGGCAGAGAGGAGACGCTGCGGGGCCGGGAGAGCAGCAGCTGCCCAGGGCAGGCAGACGTGGCGGGCGGTGGCTCCTGCCTGACCCTTCCTGTGTCATTCGCTTTACACAAAAGAGCCAGCGGGGTGGACTGCACCAGCCTGAAGTGTCCGGGACTGAAGGTGGAGGAACAAGCTGAGTAAGTGCCCGTCTGGCAGCATTGGTGCCCCAGGACATGCGCAGGATGTGGCCCCCTCTGCTGGGCAGCATGAGAGGTGCCCTGGGCGTTGTGTGGGTCATCTTCCTGACCTGCCCATCTCTGGGCTCCCCTGAGGTTCTCAGAGATCTGCTCTGCTGCAGCCCTCCTGAGCACAGGGACTTGGCAGGGTGCTGCCCAGGGAGGCTCCTCTACTCCTAGCAACCTCCAGAGCTGACCCACCTCTATGTAAACACACACGAGTCAAGAGGGAGGCACCACGCAGCCTCCCTGGGCGCCTAGCTCGTGACCACAAGGGCATCTGACCTCATGCCCAGTCCCTCACCTGTCCTGCTCATCACTGAGGGTGACCGCCTGTGCCTGGGATGGGCTCTCCCCCGACTTTGCCTCCAGTAGCCCCAAGGGCCTGATGGTCAAAGCCATCACAGGGGGCGATGTGGGCTGTGGCTTCAGCAGCCACCAGGAGCCGAGCCTCCCTGCCTGTGGTCACTTTCTGCCCTTTCTGTGCCCCAGGACGATCACTGTTGAGGTGAGCCTGAACAACGGTGCCAGCTTCCTCAGCAATGAGCTCAAGATCCAGGGCAAGGACTGTGGGTGTAACAGGGTAGGTGCCAGTGTGGCTCTGGGAGGCCGGAAGGTGGCTGGGGGAGAGGGGGTGCGAGGGAGGCAACAGAGGGGACTGGAGCCGTAGCTGCTTCCCCGACTGGAGCCTGGGCCGTAAGGACATGTTCTGACTGACTGAAGCCCCAGGTTCCTGGCATCCTAGGACACCTGGAGGTGAGAAGGGGCCTTGGGAGGAGCTTGGGCCCGTTGGGGCGGGGACGCCTGGTCCAGCAGGGTGGGCCCTGCCGGCAGGGCTTGCATGGAGAGGCGGGTCCCGGGCACTGCACTTTGCCACTGGGCTCCAGTCCAGGCTCTCCCCTCAGGGGCCCGCATTTTGGGGTCCATGACTACACAGAAGTTCTCAGCAGCCCCAACTGTTGTGGTTGTTTTATATGAATTGAACAAAATCACAAGGCTCATGAGGTCATAAGAAAAGCAGCAGGAATAATTGAATAAAAGTGTCCTCCACAGCGTGGAGATGGGGTGATCCTGCCATCCCAAAGGCCAGCTCAGCGTGAGGGACAACCCGCTGCCTCGTCCTCCTGTCCTGGGAGCCAGAGTCGGGGTCAAGCGGAGGAGGGGCCTGAGGGAAATGTCCTTCCCCAGGATGTGCTAGGACCCTCCCGCTGAGACACGACCTCACCCCGGGGACCCCACCACCAGAACAGGGTCCAGATGCCTGGTGTAGGGGAAGACAGAAACCCACAGAACCACCTGGCCCTGCCCCCCTCCTGATACTGCCTCTGGCCTGGTGGCGCCAGGAGACCAGCACTGCCTGCCTCCCACGGGTGCCACCAGAGGTGCCCAGACATCTCACCGCCCCCACCCCCAGAAGAGGAGGACAGCCCTCAAGTGGGCTGTCTCCTAGTCTGGTGCTACTCTCTCTGAACAGTGCAGGTCCAGAGGACCCTTAGATGTCCACAGGACCCCGGTCCCTCCATGAAGTCCTGTGTCGCCTCTGCCCCCCCACCCTTGTCCAGAGGACCCCACACACTGACAGAGCAGGGACCCTCCCCCACTTTCCTGCTGTGCCTCCCCGTGCAGGCCTCTGCCCCTTCTCCACCTGCTGCTCAGGTAGTCGGGGCACCTCATGTCTCCACATATGTCCTCCCACTTTGAACTTTCACTCTACTGGTATCTCCTGGCTTGTGGTCAGAAATTGCTCATCTTTTCAAGATGCTAGAAAATCCCTGACCCACACCCTTACCCCACAAAACGCAAGAGGCTTATGGGCCGCTTGCCACAAGTGAAGGACACAATTCATCATAGAGTTGGGACTGAGCTCAGCTGACTTTGGAACCCGGAGGGGACACGGTCCCGCTGGAGGCAGCAGCCTGCTCAGCTTCCTCGCGGCCCCTCTGCTTATCAGGACAAACTGGACACACTGTGTGTGTACATCCAGTGCAGCTTCTTTGAAAACAGCCCCCAGCGCCCAGTGATGTGGAATCAACGCAGGTGCAAGGTAAGTGGGACAGGGACGCTCCCAAGGGCAGGGCCTTTTGCTTCTTGCCCTTCTCCCAGTGCACACCTGGGAGCCCGGAACCCGGCCTCAGTCAGTGAGAACGTATCCTTATGGCCCAGGCTCCCAGTCGGGGAAGCAGCCACGGTCACCATCCGAGCGGGGAGCTCGGTGTCAGAGACCAGGGTGCTGGAAGGCTGGGCGCACCCCACGCCTGAACAGACCCGGGTGGAGCCCAGGCTGCACCCAGCACCCAGGAGAGGACCCGCCTCACGGATCAGAAACATCCAACCCCCTTGCCTGTACACCAAGACTCGCAACTGTGATGAGTAAAGGGGTTAATCTTGGGACAGGATCTAGAGGCTGGGTGTGGGGGCGGGAGGGCAAGGGGAAGTTCCCAGAGGGGCTGGATCATTCTGCAGAAGGGGCTGGAGCAGATGGGCTGTGCAGGCCGGGGTGGGCTCCGGAGGCTCCGGCAGCGGCCCTCGAGGGTCCTGGGTCACGGGCAGCAGCGAGGATAGCCAGGTGTCTTCCCACATTGGGACCCGTATGGGGCGTATCTGGGG
>NW_004567112.1:27398360-27402845 GCF_000260355.1 Condylura cristata | reverse complement strand
GTTCTGAAAAGCAGTGGGGGCGAGACGAAGCTCTGAGCAGGCTGCTGCCTCCAGCGGGACAGTGTCCCCTCCATGGTCTCCTGAAACCTGTCCCCACAAACTCCCTTACAGGACTGTGCCCTTCCCTTGTGGCAGGACACCTGCCAGGGGTGTCCTGGCAGGGGTGAGGGTGCGTCAGGGATGATTTAGCATCTGGGGCAGATTAGCAATTTCTGAGCACAACCCAGGAGCTACCAGTAGAGTGAAAGCACAAAGTTGGGAGGACATATGTGGAGACATGTGGGGTACACGTGGTACCCCTGACTCCCTGGGTAGCTGGTGGTGAAGGAAGGAGCAGAAGCCTACCCCTGGGAGGCACAGCAGGGAAGAGGGGAGGGCCCCTGCCCTGTCAGTGTGCAGGGTCCTGCAGACAGAGGGTGGGGAGAGGAGGAGGCTCAGGACTTCTTGGAGGGATCAGGGTCCCTGCGGGGATCTAGGGGTGCTCTGGACCTGCACTGCAGCTCCCAACATGGCCTGTATTTTCAGAGGGGAGCTGCCCTGGACCAGGAGCCAGCCCTGCTGAGGGCTTCCTCCTCCTCTGCAGGCAGGTGTCTGGGCACCTCTGGTGGCACCTGTGGGAGGCAGGCAGGGCTAGTCCCCTGGCACAGGTCCCTTGGAGTAAGCAATGGCTGCCGCCAGGCCAGAGGCGGGACCGGGAGGAGGGGCAGGCCCAGTCTGGCTCTGGGGGTTTCTGTCTTCCCCTACACCAGGCATCTGGACCCTGTTCTGGTGGTGGGGTCCCCGGGGTGGGGTCGTGTCTCAGTGGGAGGGTCCCAGCACATTTCCCTCACACTTCCTCCGCGTGACCCCGTCTCTGATTTCCAGGACAGGAGGACAAGACATTGTGTTGTTACTCACGCTGACCCGGCCTGCGGGGTGGCAGGATCACCCAATCTCCATGCTGTGGGGGACACCTTGACTTCGCAATTCCTGCTGCTTCATTATGACCTCATGAGCCCTGAGATTTTGTTTAACTCATATACCTACTTCCCAACAACCAGAACAGTTGGGGCTGATGAGAACTTCCGTGTCGTCACGGACACCAAAACGTGGTCCCCCGAGGGGAGAACCTGGACTGGAGCCCAGTGGCAAAGTGAGTGCTCGGGAGCCGCCTCTCCATGCAAGCCCTGCCGGCAGGGCCCACCCTGCTGGACCAGGCGTCCCCGCCCCAACGGGCCCAAGCTCCTCCCCAGGCCCCTTCTCACCTCCAGGCATCTAAGATTGTCATCTCCATACCCGCCAAGCGGGTCCGCCACTGGGGGACCTGGCTGGGTACTCGGCGCCTAGGAAGAGAAAGCTGATGTCAGGCAGTGCCAGGTGCACCCACACCAGGCGTTGGCCCAGCACTGTCAACTTCTCGTCCCTCAGCTGAGGCTTATTGAGGAAAGAGAGGAACAGAGGGTGAAAGGGCAGTGCTGGCTCTGGCCGGTCCCCGCAGGCAGGAGGGGACCCAGCTCGGCAGGATGAGTGACAGCCTGGGCCTTGGGTCTCCTGGGTCCCTCCCCGGTGGTCGATGGCTGCTCGTCCCTGAGCTCTGGTCTCTGCAGCTCTCAGAGGGTGAAGTAGCTTCCAGGACCTGCTCGCTCCTGGGCCGGTGGCTGTGACTTTCCCGCTCTGCCCTCCCCTCCCGCTCCTTCAGCCGAGTCCTTGCCACAGACACCAGGCCCTGCCCGCCTCCCTGCTCCTCACCCAAGTTGCCCTCAGATACTGGGCAGGCCCAGTTCCTGCAGTGGTTGCCTTATGTTGCCAACATCTGCTGGCCACGTAGCAACTGCTGCCCACACTGGGAATGTGGCTTCTTCAGACAAGCTGGCAGCTTCCTTCTGTCCCCGTGTGCCCAGTACGGGGAGCTCACCCTGCAGTAGGCAGGGGATGGAGGAGCGGTGGGCAGCAGGCCTGGGGACGGTGGACACTGGGTCTATGGCAGAGTTGCCCAGATAATGGGATCCTGCTCCTGCTCTGCCCTGAGGGCCCCTCGTTCCCTTAAAAGCAGAGTCCTGCTCCCAGGAGTGTCCACTGAGCATTCACCTGGGTGCCATGGGGCAGCCCTGCCCGGGATTCAGGGCCCTGCTCCCAGGGACGGGGCAGCACAGACGATGGGCTGTGCAGCAGGAGGCAGGGGGCCCCGCCAGCTGGACAGGCTGCTGGGCCAGGAGGGCAGAGTTGTGCCTCCCCTTGCTCCTGTGAGGACTGTGCCCTGAGGGGAGAGGCCGACACCCAGGGAGCAGCTAACAGGTCACCCGGGGAGTTGACTGGTTCAGGTGTACTATAGCCCAGGGCACGCACCTTCTTTAGGTAAAACTTCCATAAAAGGAAGATCCCCACTGGGACAAATATTATGGCCACACAAATGGCCAGATGCAAAGGGTTGATGTCGGGCAGTTGCATAGATCTCTTCGTGGGAAGCGCTGCCACATCCGGGTAGTCCATGGGCTGCACATTCTGCAGGGGGCACACAGGGGGGAGGGTAGGCGGGGCCTGCGGACCCCACGACCCAGCCTGCGCTCCAGGGTCCCCGTCAGACCCCTGCCCTTATCCCAGGCTGCCACCTGGACGGACTCTGGCAGGGGCCAGACAGTGTCAGAGACCAAGTTGAGGTGGGGCACCCCGTCGGCACTCCCCCAGGCCAGAGGCTGCCCAGGGCCCTGCCAGGGCAACCAGATTCCAGTGGAGAACACACAGTCCCCGGCTGACTGTTGGGGTCACAGACATGCACAGATATGGGGAAGAGGTTGTGCACTCCCTGAGATTTGGGTGTGCAGGAGCTCACGGGAGACCCAGGATCATTACACGTGAGGGGCTGCCTGGCGGGAGGTTCGGCAGCCTGGCGTCGAGCTGCACCATCCCTCTGTGCCTCGTTCCCGCATGTGAGCAGGAGAGGAGAGGCGCTCGCGAGGATGGGGGTCATCAGAGTCCTGGCACAGGCCAGGCCTGTGCGTGGCTGCAGGGAGGGGGCTGTGCTCTGGCCCTCGTTGCCACCCAGCGGCGTGGTCTCAAGTGGGGCTCCTGCAGACTCTGCTTAGAGCAGCAGCAGGGTGGGAGAGAGGGCTGTGCCCAGACACGGGCGGCACTGAGAACGGCAAGGTCATGGGTGCTGAACAGCCCTGTGTGCCCAGACTCAGAATCTCCCTAGAGTTTTTTCTGGGGCCTGATGACAGAGGCGCGGTGCCTTGGTGGGGCTCCTGATGAGCTGGGGTGAGTCCTCTGGCTGACCTGAGGGTTGTCCAGACACAACGCAGACACAGAGGAGTTGTGAGCTCGCTCTGGCCCTCATTTGCGGGCTCAACACTGAGCTCTGGCCATGAGAGGCTGTGCCCTGCTCCCTGAACACCTCGTCTCAGCCTCCTGAGCAGCACGGTTTTATGTCCTGCTGCCCTGGGTTAAGGTGCCCAGGCTCTATGGGTAGTGGAGAGGGTGTGTCACCCTCCCTGCCAGCCCTCCTTGCTTGCGGACTCCTTGCTGGGCGATGCTGCCCAGAGCCTGTCTGCCCCTCTTGCCTTTCTGGGCACTGGTGTCCACGCTCCTGCCTCCCTTCCCCATCTCTCCAAGGAAGGCTTAGGGCAGCCCAGAGTCGCACAGGTACCTACCCTGGTACTCCCACAGTCCTTGCCCTGGATCTTGAGCTCGTTGCTGAGGAAGCTGGCACCGTTGTTCAGGCTCACCTCAACAGTGATCGCCCTGGGGCACAGAAAGGGCAGAGGGTGACCACAGGCAGGGCGGATCGGTTCCTGGTGGCAGCTGAAGCCACACCCCACTTTGCCTGCTGTGATGGCTTTGACCATCAGTCCCTTGGGGCTACTGGAGGCAGAGAGTGAGGGAAAGCCCTTCCCAGGCACAGGCGGTCGCCCTCAGTGATGATCAGGACAGTTGACGGACTGGGCATGAGGTCAGATGCCCTTGTGGTCAGAGCTAGGTCCCAGGGAGGCTGCATGGTGTTTCCCTCCTGTCTCGCCCTGGGGCACCAATGCTGCCCCTGCCAGACGGGCACTTACTGAGCTTGTTCCTCCACCTTCAGTCCTGGACACCTCAGGCTGGTGTCGTCCATCTCGCTGGCTCTTGTGTCTAAAGCGAACGACACAGGAAGGGTCAGGGCAGGAGCCACCACCCTGCTCATCTGCCTGCCCTGGGCAGCTGCTGCTCTCCCGGCCCCGCAGCGTCTCCTCTCTGCCATCTGCCACCTCCCCCACCAGCAAGGGCTGTGGCCTGCGGGTATGGGAGCACCCAGAGTTCACATCTGGGAGGGGGGGGGGAGAAGGCAGACAGCTAGACACAAGGAAAGAAAGTAAAGGCCTCGAATTAAAATTGTAATGAGCATGTTCCGACCTGGATTGGAGGGAGTCAGTTGGGTGCTAGGGTCAAAGTGCTCTGTCCTGTCATCATGAAAGCTGAAATGTTTCTGCATTTAGTGCATCCAAGCTGGTATTTGCTTGAAAATAAGTTGACATC
>NW_004567112.1:27396153-27396940 GCF_000260355.1 Condylura cristata | reverse complement strand
CATACTGCTCCCATTTGCCAGGAAAGAAAACACCGCTGGAAGGGAACTGTCACAGGGTCAGGTCACACAGGGGATGTGTCTGTGCCAGATCCCAGACCTGGACCTGGCGTTGGCCTCTCTCAGTAGAAGGCGAACATCACCTCCTGGGAAAGCTACCGAGCACCTGGCCTAACTCACAGCCCCGGGACAACTTCCAGCTCCATCTCAGTGCTGGTTTTTGGTCTTTGTATCCCAAGGAAAGTGAGGGATGAGGTAAGTTAAGGAGAGCAGCTGGGAGGGAAGACCGTGCTCACGGGTCAGCCCTGGTCAGGCCTTGTAGTGGCCCTGGGGACGGCGGCCTCCCACCCACGTCCCTCCTTCACTCTCAGCCTGCCTCTGTCCCCTCAGCACCCACAGCGCTGGCATCGGGATCAGGAGGCCGGTTTGGCAGTCGAGACCCTGTGCTGTGGAAACAGTTCTGTGTTCACGCCTAGGGAGGCTCTTACCAACAAACATGGTGACGCTCATCTGAAACCTACACAGGACTTCGTGTTTGCTTCTGGCATTAAGAAAACCTCTCCCGTGGACGAGGGCATCGTAGCTTTCTGCAAGGGCAACACCACAGGTGTGTGAACTCGTGTCTGCTATCTCCTCATTGTGGCAGTCAGGACATGTCAGGCTGGTGTCGTCCACCTCACTGGCTCTTGTGTCTAAAGCGAACGACATATGAATGGTCAGGGCAGGAGCCACTGCCCTGCCCGTCTGCCTGCCCTTGGCAGGGGAAAGCCCTGGTGAGTACCCAGGGCAG
>NW_004567112.1:27380468-27381064 GCF_000260355.1 Condylura cristata | reverse complement strand
CAGAGGAGGGCGGGCAGCTGCTAGTTGGCTCCGCCTTGGGGACCCACCGCCTGCGCTGCTCTGAGACCTGACGGTGTTCACGGCGCAGACCGGACACCCAGACAGAACTTCCTTCCTTCCACGGCCCTCCAGCCCCTATTACTGAGGACCTCCTGGCCCTGCCTGGCTTGACTCACCCTGCCTGTGCACCTTGGGTGAGGGAAGGACATAGGAGTCCTTCCTGGTCCTGATCCAAGATCCTGGCTGGGAGTTTCCAGCTTCTGTGCTAAGATTTGGTGCCTTTGTCTCTCTGCTGAAGTTGCCCTGTGAACTCCTGTACAGTCTCTGAGGCCTCAGGTGTCCATGAGTCCCCTTGGACAGCAGAGGGCCTGTCCTGCCTGCTCAGTCCCCAGGCTGGCCAGAGGTGTGTCCTGAGGATGTTGTCACCGGGTTGAACTGGGCAGCACCTGCATAAAATATGGAACCTCACTCAGAGCCAAACCTGGGGAGTCAGGATTGTGGTCAAAGTCCTTTGAGGCACCTAACATGCTGCCCCTTCTGAATACCAGGCTCACTAAGGGCGGCAAGAAGAATTATCAAACCTGGAGGCAGTGCCC
>NW_004567112.1:27371136-27376613 GCF_000260355.1 Condylura cristata | reverse complement strand
GTGGGTTGTCACTCACGCTGACCCGGCCTGCGGGGCGGCAGGATCACCCCATCTCCACGCTGTTGTGGAAACCTTGACTCAGCAATTCCTGCTGCTTTCCTTATGACCTCATGAGCCCTGAGATTTTGTTTAACTCATGTATCTACTTCCCAACAACCAGAATAGTAGGGGCTGATGAGAACTTCCGTGTCGTCACGGACCCCAAAACGTGGTCCCCCGAGGGGAGAACCTGGACTGGAGCCCAGTGGCAAAGTGCAGTGCCCGGGACCCGCCTCTCCATGCAAGCCCTGCCAGCAGGGCCCACCCTGCTGGACCAGGCGTCCCCGCCCCAACGGGCCCAAGCTCTTCCCAAGGCCCCTTCTCACCTCCAGGCGTCTAACGTTGCCTTCTCCATTACATGGGACCACCACTGCGGTGCACGGCTGTGTGCAGGGCTCCTAGAAGAGAAAGCTGATGTCAGGCAGTGCCAGGTGCACACACACCAGGCATTGGCCCAGCACTGTCAATTTCTCGTCCCTCAGCTGAGGCTTGCTGGGGACTCAAGCACAGTGAGGGGTCAGCGGCCTGTCCTCTAGGGAGGCCCCACCGGCAGGCAGGACCAGCTCTCCATGCTGTGCAAGATGATCCTTCCCCAAGAATCAGCAAGTGGTCTCCTGGCCCTGGGGTCCCCGGGTGCCTTGGAGAAGCCTGTTCCGGGCTGAGCATGGCGAGTTGCACATTTGGGGGCATCGGCAGAGGCTGGCTGGCCTGGGGAGGCAGTTGCAGCCCTGGGACCACACTGCATGGCCAGGCTCGGAGGTGGCCTGTTTCCTTGGGCTTCCAGAACTGGGGCTGAGTGCCCTGATGTGCGAATTCTATGGGTCCTGGCTGGGGTCCAATTGAGTGAGCCACAGGCAGCTCAGATGACCCGTGGTCGCTGCTGTGTCTGGGCTGGGCCTCCTTCACCACTCAGGCCAGGTAAAATTCCCTCCACCCAAAATGGGATCAAAACAGTGGGGGAAGGGAATTGCACTGGACTATGGTGATGGCACCTGGGTGATTTGGTGATGGGAAACCCAAGGGGATTGCAACTAGATAGAAAAATGCAAAAAAGTGTGTAATAATAAACTTAAAAAAAAAAAAAAAGTCCAGCCACCCTCCTCAGCTCTGAAGTCCCCAAGAAGAAATTTAACCAGTCCTTCAATCTTCCAGCAGACTCTGAAGAGCCAGGAGAAATGTCTCCCACAAGGTCAGCATCGTTAGGGGGTGTCCAGTACTGGAAACCTGAGCTTCCTCTTAGGAATGCTCACTGATCCCAGGGAAGCTCAGCCAATACCAGACTTTGGGAGCTGACAGTCCAACACAGGACCCCAAATACAGCCTCGGTCATGTCACGTGGATCACGGCGGCTGCCCAACTGGCCACCGCTGTTTGACCATGTGATGGAGGCTCCTGTCAGAAGGTTGGGGGCCGAGAGGGTGGTGTCTGATGACCCTCTGTCAGTCCAAGGTCCTCCCGGGTCCCTCCCTGGCCCTCTTGCTGCCAGGTGCCTGTCGGCATAGGTGGAGATGTTGGGGTGGGAGTAGAAATATCCCATAACTCAGGAGGCCTCTCTGTGCCGGTCAGTGTGGGCACCAGGAATGAAAACACAACTCACCAGCTCATTGTTCTAGAAAGGAAAGAGAGGAACAGAGGCTGAAAGGCCTGTGCTGGCTCTGCGGGTCCCCGCAGGCAGGAGGGGACCCAGACGGCAGGATGAGTGACAGCCTGGACCTTGGGTCTCCTGGGTCCCTCCCGGGTATTTGGTGGCAGCGGCTGCATGTCCCTGAGCTCTGGTCTCTGCAGACCCAAGACGCTTCCAGGATGCTCACCACTGGATTAGTGGTATATCTTCCCCATCTGCTCTTCCCTCCCTCTCCATCAGCAGTGCCCTGACCACGCGTCCATGCCCCTGCTGGTCTCCCTGCTCCCAGACCCGCTGTCCTGGCTACTTGGGCCACCCAAGCCCCCAGCGGAATCCTTGTATAGCCAAACTCTGCTGCCCAGGTCACAAAATCTGCCCAGACCAAGCAGGTGCCCACAGCAGTTTCCTTCTGTCCCCATGTGCCCAGTCTGGGCACTCAACCTGGCACTAGGCAGGGGGATGGAGGAGCAGTGGACAGCAGCCCAGGGGAGGGGTGGGCACTGCGTCTCTGGCATAGGTGCCCAGCTGACAGGATCCTGCTCCTGCTGTGCCCTGAGCCCCTTGTTTTTGCCTCAACAGCAGAGACCTCCCAACTTATGTCCACTGAGCACTCATTTGGGTGCCATGGGGCAGCCCTGCCCAGGATTCGGGACCTTCTCCCAGGAACGGGGTAGCCTTGGACCACCGCTGTGCAAGCAAGAGGCAGGAGGCCCCATCAGCTGGACCATCTGCCAGGAATGGAGGGCAGCTCGTGCCTCAATTTCCCCATGCATAGACTGCTCGAGGGCAGCATCTGAGACTCAGAGATTGTTGCAGGTCCCTTGGGATTGTCTGGGTCAGGGTATGTGCAGGCTGGGACACTCACCTTTTTCTGTCGTTGTCGCCACAACAGCCAGAGAAGCAGGGGGATCACAATGATGAGGAGGCACACGGCCAGGTGATAAGGGTTGACGTTGGGGAACTGCGTGTCTGCGCTTTTAGCTGCTGGTGCCATGTTCAATAAATTAATTGGTGGAATGTTCTGCAGAGAGCACACAGACAAGAAGGTAGGCCAGCGCCCTCCGGGACCCCATGACCCAGCCTGTGCTCCAGGCTCCCCGTCAGACCCCTGCCCTTACCCTAGGCTACCACCTAGATGGACACAGGCAGGCGTCAGACAGTGTCAGAGACCAAGAGGAGGTGGGGCATCCCCGTCCCCACTGCCCCTGGCCAAAGGCTGCCCCAGGGCTCTGTCAGGGAAAACAGATTCCAGTGGAAATAGGCCTGCACAAACCCTGTCTGACAGTGGAGGGTCTGAGAGATGCGCAGATATGGGGAAGGGTTCATGAGGGTGAGGTGGCCCCCTGAGAGCTGGGGGTCGGGAGCAGACAGGAGACCCAGGCCCCTTACAGGTGAGGGGCTACCAGCTGGGAGGCTCTGAAGCCATGGGCCGAGCTTCTCGATCTCACCCTGCCTCCGATCCCACCTATGAGCAGGAGAGAAGAGGCGCTCGCAGGGCTGGGGGTCTCAGAGTCCTGGCAAAGGCCAGGCCTGTGGGGTCGCAGAAAGGGGGCTTGCTCTGCCGTCATTGCCGCACAGGCAAGGTGGTCTCAGGGTGGATCCCCGAGGGTCTGCTGCGAGGCAATAGCAGGGGTGGGAGCGAGGGCCTGTGCCCAGACATGGGGTGGCACAGAGAATGGCAAGGTCAGGGCTGCTCACCGGCACTGGCAGTGGCAGGGCCAGCCCCACGCCTCTCCTGAGAACTTTCTTGTGGGGCCTGATGACAGGGGAGCGGTGCCTTGGTGGGGCTTCTGATGCGCTCTGGCTCACCTGCGGACGTCCAGACACAGCGGAGAAAGACACAGAGGAGATATGAGCTCACTGTGGCCCTCACATGAGTACAAGACTGAGCTCTGGCCATCAGGCGCTGGGAGCCTGCTCCCTGCACACCTCGTCTCAGCCTCATGATCAGCAGTTTATGCCCTGCTGCCCTGGGGTAAGGTGCCCAGGCTGTGTGGATAGTGGAGATGGTGTGTCACCCTCCCTGCCAGCCCTCCTTGCGAGAGGAGTCCAGGCCGGGAGATGCTGCCCAGAGCCCGCCTGCACCTGCTACCTGCTGGCCTGTCCTGGGCTCAGTCCCCTCTGTTGCCACCCTCGCGCCCCCTCTCCCTTGCCCACCTTCTGGCCTCCCAGAGCCACAATGGCACCTACCGTGTTATGCCCACAGCCCTTGCCCTGGATCTTGAGCTCGTTGCTGAGGAAGCTGGCACCGTTGTTCAGGCTCACCTCAACAGTGATCGTCCTGGGGCACAGAAAGGGCAGAGGGTGACCACAGGCAGGGCGGCTCGGTTCCTGGTGGCTGCTGAAGCCACAGCCCACATCGCCCCCTGTGATGGCTTTGACCATCAGGCCCTTGGGGCTACCAGAGGCAGAGAGTGGGGGAGAGCCCATCCCAGGCACAGACGGTCACCCTCGGTGATGAGCAGGACAGGTGAGGGACTGGGCATGAGGTCAGATGCCCTTGTGGTCAGAGCTAAGTGCCCTGGGAGGCTGCGTAGTGTTTCCCTCCTGTCTCGCCCTGGGGCACCAATGCTGCCCCTGCCAGACGGGCACTTACTCAACTTGTTCCTCCACCTTCAGTCCCGGACACGTCAGGCTGGTGTCGTCCACCTCGCTGGCTCTTGTGTCTAAAGCGAACGACACAGGAAGGGTCAGGGCAGGAGCCACCGCCCATTTGCTTGCCCTGGGCAGCTGCTGCTCTCCCGGCCCCGCAGCGTCTCCTCTCTGCCACCTGCCACCTCCCCCACCAGCAAGGGCTGTGGCCTGTGGGTATGGGAGCACCCAGAGTTCACATCTGTGGGGGTCAGGCGGGAGGAGTATGCTCAGTCCTGTCATCAAAAGCTGAAATGTCTCTGCATTTAGTGCATCCAAGCTGGTATTTGCTTGAAAATAAGTTGACATCCTTGGGGTCACTACTGTAATTAGGAGGTCCTGTTTCAAGTCCTTTATCAACATGTCTCTTAAGATATCTTTTGAACATTTTCATTAGCAATAAGTTACGTGTGTTGGTGCCAACTTGGGTGGGTGTCAGAGGAGGGGAAAGCCCTGGTGAGTTCCCAGGGCAGGGGGTTTTGTGGTTGGTGGTCGCCTGTGTCCACTGTTGAGGGCTGAGCCATCTCAGCATGTTTTAGACAGCAAGAAATAGGACCCCCCCCTCCGACCAGAACGTGGGGATAAAGTAAGGAGGGTTCAAGGATGAGATGCGGGTTTGTACAGGTTACGTGGGTGCTGGTGGCTCCATTTATCAGACAGGGATTTCTGAGGACGACCGTGATTTCCTTCCTTTGCTGTAGTTTACCATTATTTTACGTGAACGTGACAGTCACACGACTGTAAAGAGTTCCCTAAAATACAGCTGAGAGTCTGCTCACTTCTGAGACCTTGGGCTTTTCACCTCTGAATCGAAGTCCCAGCTTCCTTTACATGCTGATGTGCCACCGCATGACCCTGGCCCAGCTCCCCAGGGCCCATGTTTCCCTCTGGGATATGGAATCAGAGGCCTCCCGGGTTTGACAATGTTACCAGAGAACAGTCCTTTCAGGCCTTCTGCTTTCCCTGGGCTGCTCATGACACGAGTGGAACCACAACTCTGTGTGGTAGACAGATGCAGGCTGGTAACACTGACACCTGTCTCAGAGCTCAGTTAGTGCAGCTGCCATTTTGCTCCCTTTTTCCAGGATGGAAAACACTGCTGGAAGGGAACTGTCACAGGGTCAGGGGATGTCCAAGATGCCAGACCTGGACCTGGCGTTGGCCTCTCTCAGTAGAAGGCGAA
>NW_004567112.1:27365296-27370156 GCF_000260355.1 Condylura cristata | reverse complement strand
CCTCCCCTAGCAGTGAGCACATCCCTGAGGATGACTGTTGTTCCCACTCTTACTGACCTCTGGGCCTAATCACTTGCTAATTAGGGTTCATGAAAGCCCCTCCTGCTGCTTGGGGAGTTACTTGCTTCAGACACTTAGAATTGTCCTACACCTCGATCGGAAGCTATGAAGGCTTTCCTCGGGGTGGTCACCGTCATTTGCCGCCATCGGTTTCTCGTCTCAGATCTTGCTAATTCCCTTGCCCTATGCTTCAGCTGCCCAGTGATTGTAATAAGTAAAAACAAGCATCAAGTGCCAACTGTAACTCAGAGACATTCTAGAGGGGAGGAGAGGGGAACAGGATCAAAACAAGGTGTGAGATCACGAGACTATGGCGAGGAAACCTGGGTGGAGAGGTGGTAGAGGTCGAGGGGTTACTGGGGAGATGAAAAATCTACAAAATGAATATGATGTAAAGAATGTATACAACAGAAAGTAATTATAAAGGAATTGTAGTAAATTATTATGGTAATTATTTTACCAATTCTAAGTCAAGCCAGTATGAGACAAACCTTCACCATACACAGAACTGTATCTCCTCTGTGTCTCCCAAACCTTGGGAATACAGAGCATTGGCATTAACACTCACATCACACACGGGAAACCGCACACTGACATCACCCGTTACACACCTACAAGCACACTGCAACACACACTGGCACGTCCTGAGTTTAGCGTAGAGACTGAGCTCTCACCTCCCACACAGTAACTGGAGGGCTCCACACTTGTCAGCTCAATGCAGGACTTAGCTGCGAGCTGGAACAGAGAGAGGTTTGGGTCAGGGAGAGTGAACAGTGGGTCACGGTAATGAGCCGCCCCCCATCCCTGTCACCACCCCTCACTCACTGGGCCAACGATGCTCCTGAGCGCATAAAATCCTCTGTCCACACCAACCACCTGCTCCTCGCTGTCTGCAATCGCCGAGAGCTACAAGGGGAAGCAGAGGCTGGGCCCCAGCAGGGTGAGGGGCCGAGGACGCCACGCCAGCCTCGGCCAGTACCCATCTGTCTGGAATGGAAACTCCTTCTCCTGCTCCTCAGGTCTGCAGGCTCATTCAACAGTGTCACTCCTTTCTCCAGGGGCTACATGTTGTCCAACTATTCAGGGTGGGTTAGAGAACCACCCCCTGGTGACTCTGGGAATGACTCTGGGTCAGCTTTCCAGAACTATTCTCCCGGGGGCACCTGTTCCGAATTACCTGTTGTTTGATGAACTCGTTCACTCCCACAGCATAAACAGTCCCTCCCAGTTGTCGTGTCTTCTCAGCCTAAGACAAAGAGCGTGTCAGGCCCGAATCACTAACTAGGTGGAGGGAGCAAAGGCTGGTAAAGCTGGGCCACACTCACTTCCGGCTTGGTAGCCTCAAATGTCTCAGGCGACAGAGCTCCATCTATTAGGGAGATGACAATGGAATGAGCCTTCTTTCCTGTGGAGAAGCAGGGAGTGGCCTGGTCATAAAGGTGCCCTGGTGAGAGAGCCAAGGTCTGTCACCAGCTTCCTCCTCCCGCGTGGCTGCTAGACCCCAGATCTCGTTCCTGAGATTCTAGAGGGTTGTGGAACAGAGGCCTGGAGGGAGTCATCACCTCAGCCACCCACTTAAGAGAGGAGGTATCTGAGCCTGGCTGGGGACTTTCTCTTAGACTCTACTGCTACCAGGTGGCAGAACTGTTTCCCAGAGAGGTAAGACAGTGAGTTCTCTGGATTAGGAGATACCGTTCCCACAACAGTGGGGAACAGTCACACCAGATAGGACAGGATGAGGCTCGGACAGTCTGCTGGCTCCTTAGGGCCAGTTATCAGAAACCAGGATCAGAGATGCTTGGGGAGAGGCCCTTAAGTCTATCTGGATTCTTTCCCCACCAGCCTCCCTGCATGGAGTCCTTTGCCAGGAGCATCCCGCCTAAAGCTAGTCTCAGGGGACATGGTGCTGGATAGGCACAGCTGTGACCCTGTGAGTCCACCTAGGTGCAAGTGGAGTGTCAGCCAGAGGGAGATCATGAAGAGGGCGAGGCAGAGCCACCCCTTGGACAGGGCAGTGTGTGGTCAGCAGGGGTTCACTCAGTTCAGCTGCAGGTAGCTGCCTCATACTTAGTAACACCAAGGAAATATGAACAGGCCCCATGAAGTTCCCACAATGGTAACAATGGTTGGATTTCCCCCATTATGTGGGAAATGGGCTGACCCTATATTGGTAGGAAACTTGCTCAAGAATCAGCTCATTAGTGGGGGCCTGCAAATGGCTGAACTCCCAACCGACTGTCTTGGATCGGCGTCCTTGGGTCTTACCTCCAGGGTTTGCTGCTGCCATCTGCTCATTGACCTGCAAGCAAGAAGGGGAGTTGACATGACACAATAACATTTGACAACTCTAAGGCTGGGTAAATTCCAATAGTCCTAGCTGTCTGTACCTTTTTAAACCCTTCTTGCATGTTTGTGTCTCCCGTGGGCACGGTATTCCTCAGCTTGCTGAGACCCTCTTGGATTGCTTTTCTAAAAGTAAACAAATTAGGGTTACTGAGAAGGAAGAAGCGCTGGGTGTTATGAACAGCCCACCCGGGCTGGCACATTCTGCACTTGCAGACCGACCAGGACGAGGGGGCCACGGTCAGGACGCTGAGCCATGGCCTCTGTCCGGAGTCCTGGACCAACTCTGTATCCATTGCTTTCTCAGGCACAGACCCTGGGGCCTCAGGAAGGGTCTGCGTGACCCTCCGCAGGCCCAGGGGAGCAGGCGGGATGGTGCTAATGTCAACCCGGACGCCAGTGTTACCGCCAGGTGCCAGCCCCTAGGGGGCCCTATTGGCACTTGACCCTGCAGGCAGGGCAGAGTGTCTGAAGTCGCCCTGTTACTGCCCTGCGTGTCCATCCCACCTGCCTCGGACGCTGAGGGGCCTTGAACCCGGTCGCCCCCCAGGATTGGTGCCAAGGAAGCAGTGAAGCTGCTTTGAACTCTGAGCTCAGACTCCAGGGTCCTGAGGGGAAGGCCCAAAGGCTGGGCAGGGCCAGTGCTGGCGGATGCTCGTGGCCGTGAACCAGGCCCCCGAGTGCTTGTCAGCCCACGTCTCTTACATGTCACCCCGCAGACACAAGCTTTCCCTGCGATTTCCGTCCCCGTGCTCCTGTGCCAGAGCTCACTCCGTGCCAGGGCAGAGTCTGCACCTCCTCTGCCAGAGGTCGGAGCCCACCAGGAGCCCCCTCAGCTCTCACGGGTGCTGGGCCCTGAGGCCCTGGCCGGAGGAGCCGGGGGTTTCCTCCCTCGGGGGCTGCTCCCCCAGAGCCACACCAGACCCAAGTGGGCTCCAGATTGACTCTCTGCCCCTCCAGCAGAGCCTCTCGGTCTCTGCCTCTCCCCCATTGCTACACCCTAGATCTGCTTTGAGGGAGAGTGGACTTACTTGTCCGACGTTAGCTTCAATGCGGTGTGGCCCAGCGTGGAGAAGGTGACGATTGATACCCGCATATTTGGGCTGCAAGGAAGCAGGTGTTAGTGAGACACCAGAATCTCAGGCTCCATGAAACCCAGAGCAGGGGGATGGGTGGTGGGGTCACAAGGGGACAGGTGCGACAAGTGTCTTCACTTCACTCTAGCCTGTGACCACTTCCTGGTTCCAAAGTTACCATGAATTTAGTAAACTTTATAAGGACAGGAAATGTGTGGCTTTCTGGGAGAGTGTCAGGATGGCATCCCGGTCCCTGCCAGACTCCCGGCTCTCCCCTCCTGTTTCCTTCTACACACAAACACACACACACACAGCACACACACACACACACACACGGTTCATGCCACCACCCCAGGTCGAGGTCCCTGTGCTCTGTCCCTGAGTAGCCTCTTCTCTACTGTAGCTCTTTTGGCAACTCAGGGTCCTTCCCCCTTTGGTCTGTTTCCTTCCTCCCTCCCACCTAAACAAACCCTTGTCTCTCCCTTTCCTGCCCTGACCTGGTCTCAGGTTCCTGGGCCCCGTGTGTGTTACAGGTCCCTGTCCTGTCCGCGAGGGGCTCCCTCTGCTCCTGGCTCTGGTTCCCACTCAGTTTCCAACATTTATCCGTTCCTGGAGCACAATCCAGGTAGTCTCACACCCTGCCCGAGAGTCACTCTCCCCTCCTGCTGCTCACATCATTCAGGCCCTTGGCCAGCACGATGAGCCCCTTTGGCCTTGACCCTGAGCTGTCTCCTCACAGCCTCAAATCCCCCTTCCCTGATGTAGCCCCGCTCTCCCCTGTACTGTCTCTCTACCACAGGGTCTCCCGAGGGGCTTGTCACCCTTCTTTCCTCATTTTAAAGGTCCTTCTTCACATGTGTACATACTCTGGGAAATACTTTGACATTTTCCCTACGAATGTTTGTTTTTCTTTAATATAACAATGATGTCATTCTCAGTTTCCTTGGAACTACTTAAACCAGTGTCAGATCTGTTACGAGTCAGCCTGGTTCTGAACTGTGACACCCTCAAGTCAGTCCGTGTCCCCTACACTGTGACGTGATGCCAGTTATGGAAACAGCCGAAGTCCCTGGGACCTCTGGAGCCCATGGGCCCAGAGCGAACTGCCTTTCTTTCTGACTTCGGAACTCCCCCTGGCTGACCCAGAGACTCCCATGCCCAGTGAGCCTCACGGACGGGCCCTGTGTGTGGCAGAGTAAACCCTGGCACACGGAGAGCTCATACTTTACAAACAGTTTGAGCATGTCCTCCATGAATTCGTACGTGAAAATCCAGTTGCTGTCCACACTTCCAGACCTGAAAATGAGAAAGAATTGGAGCGGGTGTAGTCTTTGAGTGCCAGAGTTTCTGTGGGAAACTGTCCGCAGGTTACTCCCACCCC
>NW_004567112.1:27362755-27364346 GCF_000260355.1 Condylura cristata | reverse complement strand
GCATTTTCGTGGCAGCCCTGTCCGATGGAAGGGACCCTAGCGTTTGGATGCCACGTATGCTGGGAGCTTCACTATTTAACTATAGGGGTCTGCACCCCCTTAATCAAGCACTTCCTTTAAACAAGGAGCACCAAGCCTCTCTCTCTGGTACCTATGCATGGGCCGAGTTGGACTGATTATAGGCGAGGCCACCGCCGGCCAGGTGTCTGCCTGACCCATGGAGACATAATGCCCTGTGTTGTGATGGCCAGGAAGGTTGCCATGGCGACTGTAACCTGCAGCCTTGCTCAGTGCCTTGCCCTTGACATCCCAGGTGGGAGCCCCGGGATCCCTGTAGGGCTGTAGAGGAGCTTCTATTTGTACCTTATCCTGAGGCTTGCTGGTGACCATTCATTCATATGCCCAGGAGGCCGAGTCTTCGTCAACAGCCAGAGCAGCTGGGGTGGCCTAGACAGGGACATCCCTGGGGTGAGGGGCTCACTGTCTGGAGACCAGAGTGCTGTGGTGGCCATGTGAGTGAGCACTGAGGTCCTGGAAAGGATGGAGGGTGTAGAAGTTGGGGAAACTGGTGCAGTTGTGCGTGAGGTAGGGAATCCACTCACCCAGGGATGAGCACCAACCACCCCAAACCTCCCTGTTAAGGAAGGACCACTGTATCACCTCAGTTTCCATGGATCGGAAATTCAGACAGAAATGTGCTGCCCTGTTTTCCCCATGGAAACCATGGGAACCCCTTAATTTTCAATGTGACAAGCAGTACACCAGGTCTATTCTCCGCAAAACCTTGGCATGTGACAGCCACAGGGATGCAGGGACCCCCTGGAGAAATTTGTATCTGCATCCAGACCCCGAGAGTGCACAGGCAGTCGCAGCTGTGACTGGGTGCTCAGGGCCTTTCCTGTCACCTCAGACCTTGACCTCTGTCATGTGCCTTCTCTGGAACCTGATCATGTCGCAGACCTTGTTAATGATGTTTAAGAAAGTTTTAAAGCAGGTTGCTGATATTACAAAAAAAATGTATATTTATGTATTTAACCATTTGCTGAAGTCACTTGCTCTATAACATTTTCCCTAAAACCTTTTTATTTTAATGAAAAATCTAAAATCAAAGCACTGGCTCTTCTCCAGTGAACTGAGGCTTGCAATGTGTTGGTGGAATTCCTGACTGGGAAGAACACTGCTGACACATAACCTTAAGAATGTTGTTTATTTAAGGTTTTGGTAGCTACCCTCTGCCGGGATAGACAATTTCCCTGCTGTTTTTGTTTTCTACATATCATTATTACTATTATATAAATTTGTTTCTGCCTATTGTGAGGTCTACAAACATTTACTCATTGTGGTCACTTACATGAAATTAAGTTAGACCATTTTCATGTTTATAAATAGATCGACTTGGCCTGATATGTTTTTTAAATGACTGGATGATTCCCCATTAGTTTAGATTGTTTTTCGATTAGATGTTTTGAACCTGTAGTCATGACAGAGGCTGCAGGCATTTCCTATCTTTATGCCGTTCTCATCTGGCTTTGGCATTATGTGGTACAAGCCTCAGAATCCACACTCGGAGTTTCCTAATTTCTGTCTGAAA
>NW_004567112.1:27359302-27362509 GCF_000260355.1 Condylura cristata | reverse complement strand
AGACAGGGGATGGACTCCTCTTGCAGCCGGGCACAGAGGGGAGCCCGAGGGAGGACACAGTGAGGAGCTGTCTCCCAGGAGTCCCCACTTCTGGGCCAAAAGCTGGCTTAGAGCTTGTCTTGCTGCCTCCAAATCTGGGAGCCAATAAATCTGTGTGGTTTGAAGCGCCCACCTGTGGCCCTTTATGACTGGGACCCAGGAGATGGGCACCGACGAAATCTCCCTGCTTCTGTGGCTTTTATAAATCATTGAGATGGGAATCTGGACGTTTGTTCACCAATACTGGTACAGAGCTGCATTTGATTTTTCTATTTTGCGTTATCTGCACAAATATCATAATCTCATCTTATTACTTGTCTTCTTTTATTCTGTATTTTGTTTGTATCAGAAACAATATTTTTTTTCTGTTTTTTCAGGTTTTCTCTAAAGATTTCTTGTTGATCATAATTTTGTTCATGCATTTTGCCCTAATTGTGTGCTTTTATATATGTCCTTGTAGTTTGCAAAGGTTCTGCACTCAAATCCAAAATAAGGGCAACACCCCGCAAACTTAAGAACTGGACTACATTAGACTAATGAGTTTTTACAGTGAACAAAACTATTGTTAAAATGAGAAAGACACTGTATTGAATGGGAGATAGCATTTATTAATCATTCATCCAAGAAGAGATTATTGCTCAAGATCTATAGGAACTCATGGATGAGGAAAAAAAAAAAACCAATAAAATGTGTAGAAGGATGAAATAGCCACTTTTCTAAAGGAGATGTGCCCATGGCCAGAGGCCTCTAGAAAATCACTCATCAGGGCAAAGCAAGTCAGAGCTATGGGGGTGTGGGCGGCTCTGGCCTCACCTGTGGCAGGGAGGGTGCATCTCCAAATGACCAGACCCAGCAGCTTTGGCCAGGAATGAAGGGAAGCCTCAGAGGCTTTGGTGATGCAAAACTGGGGGGTTTGTAGAAACAATAGAGAGGTTTTTAAACATTTCAGAAATACTCTAGTGCATGAGCCAGCAGATCACCCCTAGCGATCCATGGGAAGAATGCAAATCTCAGGCTTGAAGAGACACCTGTGTCCTGTACTCACTGCAGTTCCTCTACCATGGCACAGGTGAGAGGATTAGGAGATGTGAGGTTCACACACACACTCACACACTCATACACACTGACACACATTCATACACGCACTCATACTCACTCATACACACTCACACACACACATGCGCGCACACCCCACAATGGGCGAGTACTTGGCTTTCAGGAAAAATGTAGTGTATCCGTTTGTGGTAACGTGGATGGAGCCAGAGGGGTTATGCTGGGCACAGTGGGAAGGGAGGAGACCAGGACTGGGTGGCTGTTCCCAATGCGGAATATCAGGGGAATAAACAAAGCCCCAGACAAAAGTAAAGCCAAATAAACACAGCATCCAGGCTGAAGCCTGGAGACCCCTGCAGGGGAGGGTGAGCACTGGGGCGCCAAGGAGGGAGGGGGGGAGTGGACTGTGGGGAGGGCTGTGGGTACTCAGGGGGTGGGTGTGATCGCGAGCACCTGAAGAGGTTGAACCTCATCGCCCGATCATATGAGTGTGGCCAACCGAGGTCACCCAGTAAGGAGAAAAGGCAAAATAAAATGTTGATACATTAAGACTCTGCCATTGTGTGTTTCTTCTCCCGCAACAAGGACCCTCAGGCCCTGCCCACCCTGTCCTCAGGGCTCCCCTGGGCTGGGTGTGTCTGGACAGCACAGAGGGAGCACTTCCTGGGGGGACATTTTCTTCTGGCCTGACCCTGGGCCCTGTCACCGCTCTGCGGCCATGAAGACCAGGGAGGGCTCCTGCCCTCCCCTGCTGAGCTGGCCTGTGCAGGCGGTGGGGCCCCCGATGTCTGTTAGTGCTGAGGAGCTGACATCAGCGATGGCTTCTCCCTCTGGTTCCTGATTTGCGCAGTCCTGGCTGATATTTAGTTTTGCTGCTGCTCTGCCTGCAGCCCAGGGACACACACTGACTTGGGGACCTGAGGCTGGTGTCTCTGCGCCACCAGCGCTATCTCAGCCTGGTGTCTCTGGCTGCTTGGTTTAGGCCAACAGGGATGTGGTGGGATAGCTGCACCCTCAGTCTTTGTGGGTTCCCGTGAGCACGAAGGTCAGGAGGGTGTCCATTACCCCCGGGCCAGGATTTTAATGTCTGCTAGGTCCTGTCCACATGTCCCTGGCACCCGGTGACTGAGTCTGTCCTTCTGCTGTGCCAGCTGGGGGTCAGGTCAGAGTCCCTCCCTCTGGGAGTTCTCCCCTTTAGCCCGAAATGCTTTCCTCTGGGCAATAATGAGGACATTCACCAGGAGGCGTCTTCCTTGGCTCCAGGATGAGAGAGCTTTATCTGTTCCCTGTCTGCCATTTCTGGGCACTTGACGTGTCGCCCAGCTCTTATTAATTTATCTTCTCAGATTTGGCTTGTGTGGGATTTCAAATCCAGTTGAAACAGGAGTGGGAAGGTCCCCAAAACGACAACCTGGCAGGAGTACAGATGGAAGGGTGGAATGACCACCCACTTCCCCAGGCTCTGAGACCAGAAAGCCACCAAAAAGCTCCAAAAGGTCAAAGTGCCAAAAATCAAAACCGACAGTGCCCCATAAAAAGACAGGTCACTGGGCTCCCCCTGGTGGCACAACGGGTTAAAGCACCACATTATGAAGCTCTCTGAAGCCACCGCAGCACAAATTCGCTTCCCCTGACAGGGAGCTGAAACACATGACGTGGCAGACTCTCCTGACCTGCCCGCTGCTCCCCTCAGCAGTGTATTTCAGTCCGTCTGCCTGTTCTGCTCCCCACTCTGTTTCTGGTGAATCCTCTCACCCACCACACCTCTGGCCTGCACCCCAGTTCCATAAGCATAAATAACTCTTTAAAAATAAAAAAAGGCAGGTTACTGTCTTTGGGTCATCATCCATGTGCAGAATTGCAAGGGACCTCAGGCTCCAGAAGCAGCAACCATGGGGTTTATTTTACAAAAAGGGAAAATAATGAGCTCACTGTGTCCAAGGGACTATGGTCAGGTGACAGGAGACCCAGAGGACGTGGGCAGCTATAAGTAAGTTAATCACTAAACACACGCAGCTAGTTCATTTTGAATTTGAGCTCAACGTGCTTCACCTAGTTAGTGTAACTATGTCCCATAAGGCCACATTCTAGTGGCCCTAGAAAAGTCCCTCACCT
>NW_004567112.1:27356148-27357252 GCF_000260355.1 Condylura cristata | reverse complement strand
TGCTGTATGGCTAATCCAGCACCCACTACAGAAACTTCCCTGTGCCATCCTTAGCCTGCTCCCCAGAAATAAAGGGCTCAGAAAACACTGTCCGTGGTCCCAGTTGATATCCCTTATTCTCTGCAGACCCTACAGACCCCCTACAGGGTCTCCACCCACTAATTCTCCATCAGCCCCTTCTGACCTCACCTGCAGGCTAGGGCCCACCTGGGACGCCACCCTGCTTCTCCTAGGCAGCAGCGCACTGTTGCGAGTCCAGTTCCAATCAAAAGTCTGTAGGCACCTCCCAGACAGGCAGCTTTAGAGTCCTGCACTAGCTCCCTGGGTGCCATTCCCCACGCCTCCACCCACACAGGCTGAGCCCAGCAGGCTAGAGCCAGCTGCCCAAGCAGAGGGCGGTCTGCGGAGCTGAGCGCGCTTCCAGAGGGCCGTGTTCTTGGGCTTAGGGTTCTCTGGCCAGGCAGGCTAGGAAACAGGACCCCCTGCTCGCCTCTTTCGGGTTCTGCAGCTCTTAGGGCTCCCTGGGAGAGCCGGGGGACCCGAAGCAGGAGGCGGCCCCTAGTCCGTGGCCCCGCCCAGGGGCGGGAGCATCTAGGAAGGTGGGGCCAGGTGGGTCCGGGCGGCGCGCCCCCGTTCCCGCAGGCGCTAGGTGGGGGGACCTGCAGGCTGCCGGTCCCGCCTGGTGTCAGGAGCAGCTCCGCGGAGAGCCCAGGTGAGACGCTCGCTCTGTGCTGCCGCGGGACCGAGCCACGAGGGGCGTGGGGGCCGGGAGGCAGCTTCTTGCCCCTGGCTGTTCCCCCGGGCACAGCTCACATCCCTGCCTTTGGCTCCTTTTCTCCCTGCTCGGCAGCTTTCTCCACTTACTGTCTCCTTTTCTTTTTCTCTCCTGTGCCACCCTGAACCCTTCCCTCTGCCGCTGGCTTTCGTCTTCTGTTTTTCTGTCATTCTCGCACTTTTTCCTGCTGTGTCTTCTTCATTCGCTCCTGCCCTGCCAACCCGTCCTCAGCTGGTTGCCCCAGGGGCTGCAGAGCTTTCCCTTCACCCACCAGCCCCTGAGGTGTGGTGTTCCTCAGCAGGCTCTTTCTGGGGTTCTTGTGCTGTTCT
>NW_004567112.1:27334356-27355838 GCF_000260355.1 Condylura cristata | reverse complement strand
TTTTTTTTTTTTTTTTTTTTTGACATTTTGACTTTAGGAAAAGGAACAGGCAAACACAGCAGAGAGCTCAGCCTGGTAGGAATATTTAGGACTGGGGTCGCCGCTTGTCTTCTGTGGAGACTGTGCAAGGCAGGCTTGATGTTCAGAGCTCACTTGTGGGATGGCAATAGGGAGGTCAGGGGTTTGCATTTGAAACATTTGGGGGAGAGCTAAAATCAGAAATTATCTGTAAATGACTAAAAAGTACACTTTTCAGTACTACTGATGTGCAGAGATTAAGCTATATCGTTGTTGTTAAATGCGACATTTATAGCAATTACTGTGGCATTTTAAATAAATGTTTTGTGCGTATTAGGATCGTGGTGAAATATTTCATTTTTAACATCAAAGATTGTTGTAGACATGTATTTTTGAGGAATAATGTATAATATATATATATTTGATATGTATATATCAAAGTAAATTTTTGCTTGTTAAAACCTTTGCCATAGAAACATGATTTAGTTATTTCATGATATTTTTATGTCATGTATCTATATGTTCAAAACATTTCTACATATACATAATATAAATACTAAGTTGTTAAAAAACTTTGATTTTAAAGATGCTAATTATCACTTAACACTTGGATATAAGGTTTCTTATAAAAACAATTTAACTTCTCGTTTTAGTTTTCATGATTATTATATTAATTCAACTTATTGAACTTTGCAGTAGGTATGGAAAAGGGAATTTCATAGAAGAATCCCACAGAAAATTAAATTCAGTGGAATAAGATTACAATGTATTTGTGAGTTTTTTATTTAGATCAAAAAGTGTTGGACAAATTCATACATTTATGTCTCAAACTTTAATTTGTGATGCTTCTTCCCAGACTAAAGAGCTAATTTGTCTTTTAAATTGTTTAGCCACTGACTTCCACATATTGAATTCTTGAGTGTGAGAGCATGCTATTTACGTGATTAAGAAATATCATGTCTGTTTGGCTTAGTTTTCATTTTCAGGATTCTATGGGTTCATAATTTTTCTTTAAAACAGATAGTCTTATCCATTTATTCAAGTCTAAGTTTTGAATTGTAGTGCTTTGCATTTCTGTCTTTTTGAATAGTCTGTATCTCTCCTTTCCCCCAGTGGATGTTATTGTTGGCACAGTAGATTCTGGCTAAGTGTTCTGACATACGAATCATGGACTTGTGCCCTGCAGGCTGCCACCAGCTTAGTTCTTGTGGCCAAATTGTGTTAGAACTCAGGGACCTCACTGGACTGGGGCTGCTAGAATCCTGGGATTCCCACATGTTCCTCTCCTTGAACATAGCAGGCTTCGCCGCTGGAGGGTGTGGGGATGGTGTGGGGAGAGCTGGCCATGGGGCCTGTGGGGTGAAGCAGGAAGCCCACTTCTCCCTGAGTACCATGTATAATTTTCTTAAGACTCCAGGGCCAGGAGGATGCCTAGGAAACTTGCGGGTTTCCCTTTGTGGGAAAAGCTAGAGCCTCACAATCTACAATACACATAGAAGAGGTGGACAGATGATTATCCTCTGGATTCTGCTGAGGAGTCCAGGGAACATCTCAGAGGACTGGTGCATAGGAGGTATTTTCTTTTCTCATTTGTTTCAGATGGCGAGGAAGATAGACACAGAGAGGAGCTGTCTGGAGGTGTAGCGGAGTCAGCAGTTCAGACCTGGCTTCTGAGCCATAGCGCGACAGTTGGAGGCTAGGCTGATGTGGGGTGGAGGCTACTGCAGACTCTTCAGGAACACAGTGTCATGCAACTGTTTGCTGAGAGGCCTTTCCTCTGGACATGAGAAGGAATGGAGGGGACTGTCCAGGTCAGGTGACTCCGCATGTGCTTGGTGACCCAGCATGCTCAGGCCCCTGGGAGCCTAGAAGCAGACAGAAGGGGGTCCTAAGGTTGACCACCCCTTTCGCTTATGTGAAAATTGATTCCACCTGATATTTAGTGAACCCAACTCTTTAGCACTCAGGTAATCTACCAGCTCTTCAAACCCATCTGAAAAATGGGCACCAGTGTGTTTTTATTTATTTATTTTTTTTCTCCTGACCCTAGAGGTGGTACACTAACCTCTCTCTAAAGGGATACATCAACAGGAAAGTAATATGGCAGAGCATGGCCATTTCATTCCAGGTGAAGGGGTAATTGGAGTCCGTACCCCAATAATAAACAAGCGAAAATTCACGTGCTTATAACTTGGGGTGAGTGGGGCTTCTCTCAGAATGCATTCAGTCGTTCAGATGTATTGGTCAACAGAACTCAGGAGGGTTACGAGACTGAAGTTCCCTGTGGAGAGGTCACTGGACAAGGTCAGACACTTGTGGACTTTGGGAGCTCAATTTCAAAAAGTTTTCACACATCATCACTTCAAGCTGCCATGACCCAGAGGCTTGGGAAACAGCACTTGGGGTTGAAATCCGGTTCTTTCAATAGGAAGCCCACAGGGTGAAAGATGTTTGGAGGCTCAGGGGGCTGCCTTGTGGGCTGCCTTGTTGAGCTCAGACCGGAAGGGCCACAGAGAAGGGAAAAAAAGCCCCTTTCAGGAAACTGATGTACAGTGGAAGGAGGAGTCAGTCGTGTCAGGGGCGACAGCCGGAGGAACTGAGGCATGGGAGAGAGTGAGGACAGAAAAGGCCTGTACTGCTGGGCGGGCGTGTGAACGCAAGGGCTGTGTGGGCCCCTGCCCGGGAACCAGCATCCAGTTGCCGGCGGCATTGCTAGGTCCACACGAGAAAGAAGCAGGGCAGCACCATCTAAGCCAGAACACCTTGAGGACCCAGGGGAGGCCGGTCCACCTATGTCTGAGGATGGTGGGACACACAAACAGGTGACAGGTGAGCAGAAAAGAAGCCAAGGCATTAAGATGTGCAGAGAGCCGGAGGTAGATCTGTGGCAGTAAAGAGGATGGTAACGCATTTGCACCCCACTCGGGGTTAGGCAGAGATGTCACTGCCTGCCACCCAAGGATGGGAGTGAGGGCCAAGTGAAACCTTAGACCTGCCCTATCATACCTGATTTAGGGAAATTTTCATTCCTTCTCTAAGTTCTTTGTGGTAGATCTCCTATTCCCAGGTACTTAAAATGCCCTGGTACTTCTGGAAAAAAAAATAGAACTTAGAGAAGGAATGAAAATTTCCCTAAATCAGAACGCAGATTTGCCAGCATTACCAACCAAGTGGGTCTGTTGAGACTATCTGCTGGAAGCTTCCTGTGCTGTTACTCTAGCAGGGGCTGTCTGGACAACAGGTGCCAGGCCTGCAGTACTGTGTCTTGCCTCTGGGCGGCAGCATTGTGCAGTGTGCTCCTCCCTGATGGAGTCAGGTGGTGAGAGAGGGTGAATTGTGCCTGGTAGGGTACTCAGATCTTTTTGGACGCAAACAACAATTTAACCAAGATGGTTAACTAACAGGTCATGTTGCAAGGGCAGGCGTAGGGAGAGCAGATGCCCCCCATGCCAAAGTGAGGGTGGGACGATGAAGCTTGGAAAACAGATTGAATTGCTTCAGGGAGTTTCCAAAATTCTTCAAACCGAAAGGATTTGCCTAGGGAGAATCCTGTGTAGCATAAATCCAAGCCACACCACCTGCTGTCAGCGCTAGTGCCCTAGTGGTCGCACAGTCTTCCCTTTTTATGTGCAGGCTTAAGAATCTGGAATAAAAGAGGGTCTTCTTGAGTGTGGTGGGGCCGGCCCTCCCCGAGAGCCCGCTGCCTGTCATACCATGACGCTTGCAGGGCCATGAGAGTAAATTAGAAACTCTCCTCCCAAATCTCCCCCCAAGGGGCAAAGCCCAGTCGGTAGTGGGTGACCATGAGCAGGCCCAGGGCAGGCTGTGGGTGGGGCTTCACACACCCTGGTGTTTTGTGTGAGCGGGAGCAAGTGAAACCCACAACCTTTGCTCTCTGGCAGCCTGAATTCACATAGCCTGCGCATGGCACGGCCTGAATTCCCAGGGAGATGTGTCTGCCACTTGACTGTAGGGCACAGGGTCCCGGGCAAGGGGGCTTCCTAATGTAGCCATGACTTATGTGCGCTCCCCAGAGTGGCCAGGGCCCCTGAGTGACCAAGTCTAGTCTCACCGCCTGTTGCTTCCTCTCTCTGCAGAGCCTGTGAGTCTAACTGTGACTGTCCCAGCCCAAAGGAGCTGTCCTATCTCTCAGCTCCTCCTGGGGCCAAGTGCTGGAGAGCCCCAGCGCCCCGAAGACAGTCTACCTTGCTTAGCTGGTCCAGCCCTTGCCATGTAACATGGCTGAGGGAGAGGAGGTTCTGCTGGCCCCAGGAGCTGAAAACAGATGGTGCATTAGTAAACCTGTGCGGGGCAGGGGCACCAGCCAGTGCTGCTGGAGAGAACAAACCACTTCAGTCCTGAGGCTGCCCTGGGCAGGGGCACCCAGGAAACAGCTTGCTCTGAGCTGGCACTGTCTGCGACCCCCAACAGTCTCAGAGGGGAGCAGTCATTGGCCCAGGAAATGTCCCAGGAACAAGGACGGAGCACCTTCACAGAGGTCCCTCAGCTCAAGAAGAGGCAGGTCCAGGAGAGGGGACACGGTGGCCACCAGCAGCTGGTCCAGGACGTCTCCAGTGACCCAGCTGGCAGCACCGTCTTTACGTGGCCCAGCGGAGCCGCAGGGCAGCGGACGAGCGCCTTCAGCAAACCAGCCAGGTGTCCGGCAGGGAGACCTGGGTCAGTCTCTGTCTTCCAAACATGTGGATCTTCAGATCCCCTGGGGGAGCTGTTGGGACTCATCAGTGTGGCAGGCAGTCCGTGTTGGCGCCAGCTTTCACGTTCTAAGCTCGCCGCGGGTGATATGTGGAACTCGCAAACACCGGCACCAAATGCTCCTCTCTGTCCCCCTTTCCTGGGAGCCTCCATGCTGTGGCTCAAGCACACTGTGGTGCAGGTCCCCATGGCCTGGTCATCTTCCGCCACCACCTCGTGGGCCCTCCTGCCACCCACATTCTCCTCCGAGGGCCTGTCCACCCAGAATTGGTGTGCAAAGTGCAACCTCTCCTTTCACCTAACCTCTGACCTCGTCTTTCACATGTGGTGCCACCACAAAAAGGAGTTTGCGGGGTCTGACCCCCACTCTAAGAAGCCAAGAGAGGAGGCCCTCACGTGCCCCATTTGCCACGAGTACTTCCGGGAGCGCCACCATCTCTCCCGGCACATGACCTCTCACAGCTGACAGGTGACGTGCGGCAGGTCTGCAGGTGCGGTCCCGCGCTGGCCGGGGGGGCAGAGATGAGGGCCACCTGCATTTCCTTTGCAAAGGGCGTTCCCACAGTTGTCTCAAGTGCCGTCCCCACTGGAGCTCACAGATGCACATCTCTTCGCCATGGTTTGGGTAGGGCCAAAAAGGCCCTGTGATCTGCTCTGATGTAAATAAAGTCATGAAATCAAACCATGCACGTGGCTGGTCCAGTCCCCCTGATGAGGGTGACTCTAACATCAAAAAAGTGGGGGTCTTCTTCTGACATGGTTCCTTTCACCCTGGATGGAAGCACATTTGGCCAACTGCCTGGGCTTGGTGATAGAGAAATCTACATTCAAATATTGGTCCTGTCACAGACCGGTCCTGGTCTTGGACAAAGTGCTTTAACCACCTGAACTTCCTTTTTTTTTTTCCTTGCAAAATGGAGATGATGACACCTGTGTCAGGGCTAAATGGGATGATGCGTGGAAAACAGCCGGCTTAGCACTAGGCACAGCATGATCCCTGAGTAAATGACATTTATCATCACTGCCTGGGGTAGTCAGCTACTGTTACGTAACAAAAATCTCAGACTACTCTGAGATTTCTTCTAAGAAAGCATTGATTTCTTAACTCTGGGCCTGTGACTTGATGGGCTGAACTGGGCGAGAAAGGAGAGGTCTACTGAGCCATGTGGGCCACCTCTGGGGCCGGGAATCAAACTCGCACTGAAGCAGCTGTGGCTAGCTTGCAGTGTGGTGTCCTAAGTCATTGACCCACCAAGGAGGTTCTGATTCTGCCGCTCTGTGACCTCTGGGAAGTTTCTCACTTAAGCCAAGTGAGAAATGCATGTAAAGCAACTCACAGTGTCAGAAAAGGACTCAGTTAACACTGTGTCAGAAAAGGACTCAATTAATGCTAAGTTCTCCATGTTAGCTATTATCTCTGCTTTGCAGCTGAAGTCTAACTAACTGAAGCTCACCATCTAGGTGGAGGGAGCATGGGGGTAGTGAGAAGGAGCCATGGGGTCATGGACTCAGAGACTAAGGTCACCATCAACTTCAGGGCTTAAGCTTTATTCCCATGTCCAGCTATTACCTCCTGGAAGTCAGAGTGGCTCCCTATCGCTTCCAAATGATACGATAACATGCCGGTGTGTGCTGTGGTGGGTGGGACGGGTACCTGTCCTTCATCACCATGGGACCAGGGACCCTAAGTCAGAGGAAGCTAACTCTGCCACCTGTGCACTGTCCTGTCTCCTGACTAAGGAAGGCCACTGCTACCTGTGGGCTTGGCCCATAGCTGCAGCTGGCACTAGGGTTTGGGTCTCTGTGGTCCCAGGCTTCACAGGTGACCAGATCAACCTGTCTGAGGACTTGAGTCAGCCCACAGGAAACGCTGGACTCGCACTCTTTGCTTCTGCTCAGAACACGGTTCCTGCTTGCAACTGACTTGCCACAAATAACTGAGAATTCTTACCAATGGGGGTGGGCATCTCCTTCATTAAGTGGAGGGGGCAACTAGGATCCAGAGTGTGTGCTCATGGCCAGAAGTCCTGCCAGAGCGGCGGGCCCACTTGCTGTGTACCGTGGTCCCCAGCAGACACCCTGGCTGTGCAGGCGTGGCAGCCAGTCAGTCCTCTGCAGGCAATCGGAGGTCAGCGGCCTCTGGACACAGGTGATTTCTCAGCACACTGGACAGCCACAGTCTGTTCTCTGGAAACCATTATCTGAGGATGTTTATCCAGTGGTTTATGAGGGTCAAAGAGGTCAGGTTGCTGAAACAAACATATTTTTAGCTCATTAGGATTTGTTTAATGGCCAGGTAACATATGGTCACTTCATTCTGTTGTCTGCATCAGTGAAGTGAGCCTGAGTATTTCAGTAAATAAGGCCGCCTTACCTCCCCCCCACCCACTGCCAGGAAGACTGGGTCTCATCCGCCACCTGCCCATGGATAATCACAGTGCAGAGCGTGGCTTTCTGGGCTTTTCATCATCACTGAGCCCAGGTAGAACCTCTGCACAGGAAAAATCGGGGGGTGAAGACAGCCAGCAATAATTAATGTGTCTACACTTTTTATTAAAAAAGCTAATATTATCGATCACTTAGTATACTGCAGATTTTTAATTTAAGCATAACTTTTACATGCACCACGAAATCAAAACATTAATTTGACTTTCTTTTTATTTATTAAAGATTTATTTATTTATGCATACAGAACTGGGGTACAGGCCAGAGATGCAGGAGGTGAGAGGATTCACCAGAGACAAGAGTGTGGAGCAGAACAGGTAGATTGATGAAGTACACTGCTGAGGGGAGCAGCAGACAGGACAGGAGAGGTCTGCCGTGCCATGTGGTTCAGCTCCCTGGCCAGGAACGAACTCATCCTTCAGTGGCTGTAATAGCTTCACAGTGCTGTGCTTTAACCCGTTGCACAGCCAGGGAGGACCTTGTGACTTGCTTTATTGTAATATCTGCTTTATTTTTGTGGTCTGGAACTAAACCTCCCTATATTGTTTTATGTTTTTTCCCCCTCAATGTTCACTATGGAACTTCTTAAGTAGTGTAGTGAATATTCTTATACTAGATAGACAGAATTAACCATTGACATTTCATTGCCTTTTATCTATTATTTATTATCTCATCTCTGTCTCTCCAACATGTCTAACCAAAATTCCGTTTTGGGGGATGCATTTCAAAACAAGTCCATTATTGCTATATTATTTTAATCCTTTTTCTTAAAAAATAAATAAGTAAGGCATATTCATTTTCACAAGTTAAATAACTCCTAAATGTGTAACAACCTTTCCCCAAAGATTCTAACTCAGTCTTCATTAGTAACCAATAACAACTGTTTAAAGTATAACTGTCTCCACTCTCTCTGGTCCTAAGTGGCAGCATAGGGGAGGAGCTCTTTCCATTTGTCTCTGTACTTCCATCCATCCATTCATTCATCATCCACCCATCCATTTAACATCATCTTATAATAGCATACACCTAAATTTTCATCTTGTTTTACTTAAACATATACCTTTCACAAAAAAGTGAATCCTTTTAATGACCGCATAATAATCCTATATAATTTACTAATCTGTTCCTCTCGTGAGGAATATTTAAAGTTGTTTTGTTTTTGCTTCTAGAAGCAATATTGTGATAAATGTTCTCAAACACATGTTCCTGAGAGCTGGTATTTCTTGTTTCTGTAAAATGACTCCCCAAATATGGATTTGCAGAATTTTTTGAGTAATGTAATAAATAATGTTTACAATACATTATATAAAGAACAAAGAACCTTTAAAAAGTTATGTATTAGAAACAGGTTGTATAATGTTTATTTTCTTTTTGCTACTTGATATGTAATTGATATACAATAAATATCTTTTTATTGCAGTAACATTGGTTTACAACGCTGTGTATGGCTTAAGTATAGGCTAACACCTGTAGGCGTACATTACCAAACCACACACACCACCAAGGCAACCACATTCCCCCTGACTTTTTCCCCCTCTTCTCCATCCCTCTGGTAGTGTCAACTCTAAAGCAGAATTCTAGGGTTTGTTACTTGTTCAGCTTTATCTGACCTTTGGTTTTTTCCCCCGCTATATTCCACATACAAGTGACACTGTCTGGTATTTGTCTTCCTGGCATTTTGCTTAGTATAATCCTTTCCAGTTCCATCCCTATCGTTGCAAAGGAAACAGCCCATGTTTGGAGTGACTTTGACATGCATGTACGCCTATGACACTGTCTCTGCAACCAAGATAATGTCTACATTGCCCTCATCCATGATTTCTCCTTGTGCATCTTTGTTCTCCAAAAATCCCCATCCCGTGCATCTCCAGCAGCGCACACTGACCTGCTTTCTGTCGTCACTAAAGATGTACTTCCTAGGGTTTTATATATATGGAATTATACGATGTGTACTGTTTTTGTCTGTCTACTTTCTCTTGGCATAAGGACTTTGAGATGCACCTATGTTGTTAAGTGAATCATCAGCTTACATTTTATTTTATTGCTGAATAGTAGTCCATTCTACAGATACACCACAATCATGAGCCACTAACAGGCTGATATTTCTTCCTTCCTGTGATAGTTCCTTTCAGCAGGTAGCTATTACAAATAACCCTGTTATGAAGATTGGAGTATACTCTTACGTTTGAACAAAGGTTTTTGTTTTTCTTGGATCACAATGTATATTTAATGTATATTTAACAGCTTATTTTACAAAATTTCCAACTATCCCAATTGCTGGAAAGTCCTGCTATAGACGTGGAAGGAGAATTGGGAGCATTTTTTTCCTTGTTCCCATGTCTCAACTGACCATGTTCACAGTTTTGTGCTATGAAAGAAAAATGGTAATTGAGTCCCAGAATATAGACTGTTCTCTTTCGGAGCTGTTGATAGTCCAGAGAGGACATCAATCAGGGGGTGTGGAGGCAGAAGGGAATTGAAATGAAAGTGCAGCTCTCACTTAAGCCTCCAAGAGGCACTGCATATCAGGCAATGAAACCAAGTTGGGAGAGGGGACTTTAAACGGGTTTGTTCTGAGCTATCAGGGCGCAGAATGGTGACGAAGTTCCTATGAGCAGTGAGTATGATGCCCACTTTCGTTCTCTGCAGAATGGAAATCTCTAGCACGCACGGCTGTTCTGCCTCTTGCCTACAACTAACACCTGGGTGGTGGGCGGGGCACAAATTATACAAACAATGAGCATGCGCCCAGAGACGACGCGGGAGCTCCTTGGAATGTATGATTTTCACAAATAAAGACGAGGTTTGACTCTGGAGACAGTCGTGCAGAACAAGTGATTTCTTATCAGGATTGTGAGGACAGCAGCCCAACCCTGTGCTCTGTGAGCAGCATTTGTTCACACAGATGCCTGCTGTCACAGGACCCATTCACAATAGTGTCCATGCTTCCTCCTAATCACACACACCCCCCTCCCCCCCACTTTTGTGCATAAGGAAGCTGAGACTCAGAACTTGCACAAGATCACAGAACAGAAGAGCAATGGGCCACCTGGAGACGTTGCCATCCGCTGTTGAGTCCGCACACACGCAGCTTTGGGTCCGTGTCAGACCCCCAGCATGAGTTCTGGCAGGAGCGGGAGAGGGGCTTGAGCAGGGACTAGTCCTCTGGCTTTTTAACCATAGTGATCTTGTGTCTCAATAACTCCAGGGCAGATAGCCTGTAGGACGCTGGAGGGGACCCCGAATCCAGAGGCAGAGTATCACCTCCAGCTCCCCAGAAGCTCAGTGATAAGATGGAATGACACGGGGGCTGGGAACACAAAAACATTAATTCAAAAGTACACCTGCACCCCTATGCTTATTGCTACTCTAATTTTTTTTTAAAAATCAGCTTTGTTGAACTATAATCTACATGCAAACAATTTGCCCAGTGAAAACACAATTGAATGGTTTTTAGTCTCCAGTGGTCCCTGCAACAAATGATCACAAACTGGCGGGCTTAACAACTGAAATTATTTCCCCCTATCTCTGGAGATCAGACGTCTGAGAGGAAGGCACGGCTGGGCACTCCGGACAATCACCGCTGCAGAGCTTGTGGTTTCTGGTGGTTGTGGGCGTGCCTGGCATGGTGTGCGCCTCAGCCTCCGTGGTCACGTCCTCTCTTCCTCTCCCGTCTGTCTGTCTTCTACTCTGCATGTCTCTCTCATGCGAACACACTCGGTTGCACTTAGGGCTCACCTGGATCATCTCCAATGCCCTCTTCTTCTTAAGCTCCTCTGTTATATCTTTTGCTATTAAGTGTATGGTCATGTTTAGTGCCGTGCAAAGTCACATCCATAGGTTCTGGGGACCCGGTTGTGCTCAGATGCTTTCAGAACCCCTGTTCAGCCTACCACAGGGCTGCGCCAGAGCTGAGAAGGTAGATGATGCTACTGAGTCTTAGGTGCTGTGTCCTCTGGGTCCCAGGCAAAGTCTCTACCTGAAGTCACAGATCTGACAGCCCCCGTCTCTCCAGGGCCCCCTTTACCTTTCATCTCTATCAGCTGTGGCTGCGGCTGTGGCTGTGGCTGTCTCCTTGGTATCCACCCACTTTCTCCAAATCCCAGGGATTTTGTTATCAATTGAAATGCCCCCTCTGAAATTATGTGTATTGCAAATAAAGAGAGAGGGAAAGATGGGAACATATAAAGCTTAGAATTTAAAGGCAACTCACAATCTTCTCTAATGGCAATGTGATTAAAAAGCACAGTGGTGGTTGCTCGAGGATATTTTTGTAGATCTGCTGAGCAAAGGCACAGTCTGATGGACAATGCCTGGTGGACCTGCAGGGTAGCTGTGACTATGGTGTTATAGACACCCAGTCCCTGGGTGATCTGGTGGAACATAAAACTTCTAGTTGGGAGATCCCTTACAAGGGACTAGAAGATAGTTATTGCTTGCGCTGCATTTTCTAGTGAACGTATTTTTCCCACATAGTCAATGTGTTGTACCTAATCCATCTGGAGTTCTAGGAGAACCCCAGGAATGACCCTGGGCAGGCTGTGCAGGGCAGTAACCCTCCCCAACCTTTTTAGGTTGGGGGTGACTTCATGACCCCACCACAGGGTCAACTCTGCATGTGCTGCTGTGTGGTTAGGCGTTGGCTGACACATCCACTTGTTTCAAGTTATTTTCAGCTTTCTGCTTTCCACTACTCATGTGACACGTATCTGTCGGCAGTTCTCCACATGGAATACTCTACAGTGGTGCTAGTTGGCGATTTCCTAGGGAGGAAGACGTGGTGAAATGTGCCGTTGGGATCTTGTCACGTCTTTCCAGTCCCTTTCCCACCGAAGGAGCTGCAGGAAGGTGATGGTGCAGTCTCTGCAGAACAGCCTCCGCCTGAGACACGGCCCGTGCTCCCGAGTCAGGGCTTCCTGTGAGCCCCCCTGCACTCTGGGCTGGTCTCCAGCGCTGCAGCAGCCCACACTGCAGCCAGTCTCCTGACTGTGTGTGCTAGAAATTGGTGTCTCTGTCCATTGGACATCTTCAAACCTACAGCAGAGTGAACACCCCAAAATCTACTGTCTGGATGTAGAAATTACTATCTGGCCACGTTTCTTTGTTTCTGGAGAATCAGGGAGTGATAACCAGTTTCTCCCCGCGGTGGGGCCTTCGCTGCTCACCTCCCTCACAGCATGTCCCACGTGGCCGCCTCACCCTGTGTCCGGGGTCACTGGCATGCCGTTGCTGCTGCTACTGAGCAGGGGTCTGTGAAGATTTTCCCCCAGGATGTAGTCTTTCTTCTTGTATTTGTTTCTTCCTTTCCCTCCAAGTCCATCAGACTTGTGTGTAGGCGTGAATCAGAAATAATTTCGAGGATTAATGTAGTCAGTATTTTATTTGCCCATTTCCTACGATCTCTGTCTCTTCATAGAAGAAAGGGAACTATTCAAACCCCCCACAACTTTCATTTAGCATTTATGAGTGTTACTCTGTTGTCCTTGTTTTGTTTATGTCTCCAGCCCTGAAGAGGCTTTAGCCCTTGCAACCCGTTGTCTGTGTCTCCCTCAGCGGAGATCCTGCAGCCCCGGTCAAGAGGGCTCGGATGTCAGGGGGACAGGGGCCCTCAGTCAGAACAAATGTTCACAACAGGGAGCTGTGGAGAGGCAGACTTGGCCCAGACCAGGATCTGACCATTTCTCTGATGGGCAGTCGCCCACTAACAAAGCAAGACGAGCCCTCCCGGGGAGGGGTGGTCTCTGGAGTGAGTGTACAGGAGAGCGGAGGCCAATGCTGTGAGATTTCTGACTGGGGTGGAGACTCTGGTTGGAAAAGGAAAAAGTTCTAGAAGCTTTATTCAGTCGGATCCTAAGTAAGCCACCTGTTTCCAGGGCTGCCTGCCTGCTATGGTCTCCAGTGTCCTCGTTAAAAGCAAGTCTGGGAAAACCTGGCCCACCACATCAGGCTGCTCCCAGCTTTCCCAGGAACCTGGAAGCCCCCAAGAGCTTCCAATTTGGATGATGGAATAGGCCACCTTTGAGAGCTGAACAGCAAGGCTGCTTTTGGCTCACAAATGGGAGAAAGCTTCTGGCCCTCTGAGGACCAGAGAGGAGGGGCGGGGCTGGTTCCCAGGCTCAGGCCTCAGACCTCAGAGCAAGTTCCCTGTTTCGCTAGGATCAAGACATCGCTCGGGCCTGAAGCAGCCTCTCGAGTAACTCTGGGACTTGGAGAACCATACCGACCACACACATGCATGCAAGACCAGCTCCATCATTTGCAGAGCCAAGTTCAGAATGAAAATGCAGAGCTCTCGTTAAAAAACCACTATGACTCTTAAGATGGTGACAGTAGAACATGAAGCCAGTGGCCCCGTTGTGCTGCCCGAGCCACGCACCTGTGCCTGCGTGAGTCCTGGCGCCCTGGGAGTGTAAGCCCTTCGGGGAGAAGACAGCACACCTGCTCGCCTCCTTCACGTCGCTTAAGACCAGGGCTCTGTGGTGGGAGCTGCCGGTGCAGAGGGAGCCCCCGCAGGGGTGGGCTTGCCCCGGCCGGCCACCACAGGCGCTGCACCAGCATGTCCCCATGCTGGCTCTCTGCTTCCTCCTCTCCCTGGGGGCTTCTGCAAGGACCACCTGAGGGGTAGGAGCCACTTGAGGCCCCTGAGATGTGCCCAGAGACAGAGGCCCTCGGGGTAGGGAGAGCAGAATGTGAGGCAAACTCAGGGGCAGGACCCAGGGCAGAGGCAGCCAGTCAGACCCACCAAATGAAGAAACACAGTCTTGGGGGGGGGGGGAAGGGGCGCTGCTGTGGTGGGGAGGTCGTGGGTTTCAGAGGGGTGTGATCTACCACTCCTACTTACATGGGTCCAGATCTCGTTAAGTCAGACTTGGAAGGTCACTGGTCAGAGCTGACCCGGGAATTTCTTTCTCCCCGTTTTGGCAGAATTCTGAAAGAGGTACAAGCCACAACATTTAGTGACCATATTAACAGTGCAAAGAAGAGAGGGGTGTCCTTCTCCAGTGAGGCACCCACCACTGGATACCTGGCTGGTCAGAGGGCCCTGCACAAGCAGGCTGAGAGAAGCAGTGACCGGGTTGGGCAGCTCCCAAGCGTGTGCAGCACTTGCCCAGGAGAGTACAAGTTCTGGTTGGTCCAGTGCACGCTGCAACTCTGCCTCCTTCTGCTAGTGTGAGCCTGACAGCTGTGAGACAGAAGCTTTGTGATGCTCCCCAGAGCCGGGGCTTCAGAACCAGGAGGGCAGAGAAGGGCAGAGGCGGGAGAACTAGAGCCGGACCCTCCTGGAAGATGGACTCAGGCCATGCGTGGAGCTGGGAGAGGGGCTGGCCAGGGCAGAGGCCCAAGGGCCGGGAACAGGAAGTCTGAGTGCCTCTTCCCGCTGGGTTGGGAGGATGTGCCCGGCCAAAGGCGTACGTGTGAGAACGCATGCGTGGGGGTGCGCCTGTGTGAGTGTGGATGTTCCAAGAGGACAAGGGCAGTGGCTTTGGGGGTGTTTGGCTGGAGACGGGCATCTGAACAGGAGCATAGTGTGAGAAGATGCTGAAAAGAGACACCTGGAGATGTGTCTCTTAGCAAGAGTGGGGCCTTCTCCCTGACATGGAGGGAGGGTATCCTCTCACACACGCCCTTGCATGGACATGTCTGCTTATTCCACCCCCCGAAAGCCCTGCACACTGTATCCAGTCCCCAGTGGCAGCTCCGTCCCCCCGGCCCTCTCACTACCACTACCCGCAGCCCCCAAGGAAAGAGGGGACTTGGCAGTGGGCAGTATGTGGGACTGGGGAGACATTGGGTCCCACTTTCAGGAAAGGCCAAAGATTAGACATTACACTTTATTTCCAAATAAAACTTTGATGCAGACACAGAAACATACCAGAGGACTGAAAGATGTTTATTGCCATCTTTACGACTGAACAACATTGTTGGGCTAGAAGTTAGTATTTTCTACAACTCCAGTAATTAGACAATGATGTTTGATTGCATTTTGTGTTGAAGCTGTTCACTGATTCTGTGTAAACATTTAACAGAAATCACTTTTTTTTTTTTTAAAGTATAGTGGGAGCTTCAGCAGTGGGGGTGCCCGGGGGTCTAGGCCCCCACCACGCTGATCCAGCCATGGTCAGAAGGGCCAGGAAGTGAAATCCTCACCGCCTCCAGGCCCTTTCTTACACTACCCCACCCATGTGTGGCCTGAAGAGACAGAGGAGGGTGAAACAGAGGAAATAGATCCTCTGTCTTCTCTTGTGGTCACTGGTTGCTGAGTCTGGTCCTTCCATTCAAGCCCAGGGCAGGGGCTGGTACTCTCGGTTCCCAAGTGCCAATAGAACCGACTGTGGCCAATCAGACTTGATTTCTTCAGTGGCCAGGAGGGCTGGATGTTGCCACTTAAATACATGTCACCAAGGAGTAAAAGTAGGGATGTTACAAGTACCAAGGCAAGACGGCATTTATTCCAAGGAAGTCAGACCTAGGTCTTATCTAGGTCATCTAGGCCTTATCTCGGCCCAGGGCCATGCTATGTGGAGAGCCCACTATGCTGCGTGAGTAGCTGAGAGGCTCACGCAGTAGCTGTCATGCAATTTTAGTCCACGGGCAGCAAACCATCACACAATTTTAGTCCATGGGCAGCGGTGGCCCTGTGTGAACTGTGGCATAGAAGCACTGTGCCAGGGGCTCAAAGTTTCTCCAGCTGCTTTGCATATCGGGGCCTGAGGGCTGCTGTCTGGCACTCACTCCATCCTGCAGTTGGCTTGGAGGAGGTTTTTCAGGGGTCACTTTACAAAGCATTTGGTCACTGAATCAGCACAGACCCTGAGCAATCAGGACATGCCCTGGATGTGACCAGCGGCCCAGTCACACGGTGTGTCCTGGCCACCCTTGGCCCAGTTAAAGCCGCTACCCCGCCTCTCCATGTCTAATTGTCCTTTAGCTGGAAGGTGACTTGCTAAACTATGCTGGGAATTTGAGAAGGTCCTGGCTTTGACGATCTACAGACCTACGCGGAACCATGTGGTGAAATTGTGCCATGGACCGGTGCTGCTTAACCGGCCTGTGTTTTGGGCTCTGTGTGTATAACATAGGGACCATGATTGGGTTGTGGGAGCACATTATGGTGGGTGTAGAGCACACAGTCTGACCCTTTCCCTGCACTCCCTGAGGTTATTGGAATAAGCCCTCTGATATTCCTTGAGGTCTCGTGAATCTCCGCACATTCTCGATCTGTCTATACTCCCCTAATCAGGCCCGCTTAGTTTTCTGCTTTTTCTTTTACCTGTTTCCTCACTTCCCGTCCCATTCCAAAGTCCCTTCCAGCTCCACCCTGTCTTTTCCTCCCCAAGTACACACCCTGCAGTCAAACCAGTGGGATGTGCTTGGCATGGGCTGTGGGAGTGAGCACAGGCCTTTACCTTAAACACAAGGAAGCTCCCTTTCCTTCTCCAGACTGGCAAGAAGATGGACTTAGTCCCCATCCATGTCTAGGGGGCTGCAGGACCTCTCATTGGACCGGCCCTCCTTACCCAACCTCCCCCACCCTCAGCCCGGCACTACCTGCACCCACACTCTGCCACGCTCATCCCTTCATAATGGTACTTGAGGGTGGGGACCCCCATGTCATCCTTGTAGAGGATGGAAATTGGGCTCAGTTTGGTGGGCACACAGCAAGCCTTGCCCACTTTCATGGGGAACTTGAGATGCACCAGGGTCTGCACAATGGCATGTTTTGTTGGGGTCACGTCATCAGCCAGGGGGAAGAAGCAGCCACCTTTACATTCATAGGCATCGTACTCCTTGGGCGCAATGATCCAGCTGTCCCAGCCGATGTCCTCAAAGTTGACCCGCAGGGAGGTCTTTTGACAGTGGTTGCTGGCTCCAGCACTCCTCTTTCTTCTGGCTAAGGATGACCCAGTGGCCACGTGGGCTTCCAGAGCTTCTTCCTCCTCCTTGTCCTCACCTGCCTCTACTGGGTTGCTCTTGGGCAGCTCCTTGATCACACTCTCTTGTTCATGGCCAATCATCTCCCTGAGCTCCAGCCTGGTCTCCTTGGTCCCGTTGCTACGGTCATTGGAGAAGATGACGAAAAAGGGCAGGTTTTTGGAGCCTGGGGGTACACTGATGTCCAGCTTCTCACAGCCCTTTCTGTGATTCTCTACAGTTACTTCCAGTTTATTTTTGCTCCTGGTGGAGTCTGTCTTGACCCACCGCTTAACAGCACTGGAGACCTCAAAGGTCTCCCAGCCCTCCTCCCGAATGTCTTGGGACACCAGGAAGGTCTTGGTTCTCTGAGAGACATCCCAGGCATCTTCCCCATCCAGGATGTCATAAATGACCATGTTTCCTTTCAACTCATGAGAGGAAACCATGTGACTTTGACAGGAAATGTACAGTCGCAGCTCTGCCCTGGTGATCTGCTCATGCCTGGGAATGGAGATGTTGAAGAGCAGGATGTGCTTCTGGAAGGAAAAGTCTTCTGTGGTGGACATAGAGGTGGCATCTGAAAGGCAAAGGCATAGGGATTGGCATCTGCAGGGAGGGTCTGGCTTCCTGACACCGAAGCTGAGTCTATCGTTTAGATGAAGGGACATCTGGGATGATGTTGTCTTTATAAATCTCTATTTGGGTTTACATAGCCCTACTTGAAAGGATACAGTGAGAGCTTCCAGAGAAAAGCAGAGGCAGGAGATGCCAAACTGTGGGGCTAACAGTTCCAGCTTTCATCGGCCTCTGCTGGCTACCCACAGGGCACTACGAGCTTTGCATATTTTGCTTCACTTTTCTCCCTGCACAATCTAACTGGTTTTTACCTTTACAGAAGTGGAGACTAGATGCAGGCAGTTCGTAGCCAATGCACACATATCCTGTAATGATCCTTACTTCAAAACAAAAACAGAACCAAATAAATAGAACAGGAAAGCTCACTGTCAGCCTCAGAGTGCAGGTGCTGAGTATGTGATTCTGCAAGAGAGATCCTGGTAAGGAAGGTGAAATCCCAGCATTCAGACAATGGTTAAAAAATCTCAGCACCTAAATCACGTGATAATCATTCTGAATTGTAATTTGCAAAGCTTAAAAGCAGATGCTTTCTTTTTTTTTAATGTTTAAGGAGATAAATTTGACTCAATTACCTTATCATGCCAGGCCAAACCAGGGCTGCCTCTCAGCTGCATAACTGTCTGCCCCCTTCTGGCAGACACACAGTCATTAGCATGCCTCCTCATGTGCCATGGCTCCGTCACAAAGAGCGAAAAGAAATTGCATTTTGTGACTGCCTAGTATGCACCAACACCAGAGGAGCCGTGGGCCACGCTGAAACTCAGGAGGCTTCTGTGTCTGGCAGATCCAAGATCCCGTCCCCGCTCTGCCATTTCTGAGACTGGTGACGAGCTCTGAGTTTCCCTGCCTCTGTGCCCTGCTTCCCCCTGGCAGCCCCAGCTCATCCTTCCTGCCTCCCAGGGCGTGTGTGCAGCTTCAAGGAGATGACACATGGAATTTACCAGCATTTCCTCTGGCTCACAGCGGATGCTCAAGCATTACTTCTGTGTCCTTCCCAGAGCTATTTCCCCACCTGGACATGCACCTCGCCCCTCAGCATGAGGCTTTCACACAGCTCTCTGGTCTCCTTCCCCAGTGTGTTGTGCCGCTCATGCTCCCACTGTGTCGAACACCAGTGACAGGGAGCGAGGTGTGCACAGAGCTTTATCACCTCATGTGCTCATCGTGTGGTGTGCCTTGGAAAGTGCTGGGCACCACCGTCAGGCATCTAGAGGACCCGTGCCCTGGCTTCCTGAGCTGCATTTGGGCCATCTGTGAAGAGAAGCATAATTGGCCTCCCCAGGAGTGCTGGCCTCAGGCAGAGCTGGGATCAGATCAGAGCACTTGTTTCTAGGACATGGACAATGGGAGAGGGGGCGTCATGGAGATGGCTGCAGACACTGGACTCCCGGACGGTGGGGTCTGGTAACTTCGCGCAGCCGAAGAAGCCCAGCTTTCCCCTAAAGCAGTGGTCACAGACGTGCTGTCTGGATCTGACAAGCTGCTAGGGGAGTGCTAGTGTTTTAAAAACCAAGCACGTTCCCAAAACAACCCAGTTACTTTTTTTCTTCTTTTGAGCAACCAGGAAGTCCAGCACTGCAGGGCATGTGTGGTGACCACAGTGTCCTTTAGAAGGATGCTCTGCAGGCTAGTGGCACTGAGCTGGGCCTATTAGGAGTTTGCAGGTCTCAGCCCGGAGAGGAAAGGCCCTGCTTGCCTCACCACCCAGAGAGAGGCTGCAGTGGCAGGAAAGCTGAGCTGTGCGGGCAGGTGGGTCTAGGTCAGGACCCCGCCGCTAGCCCACAGGGGCGGCCTCTCAGCGGAGCCTGGCCTTCTTGTTTGCCAATCATTCCAGCTATATTGTTCGAATAAGTGCTGGAGCCCTACGTTGATTTTGTTCATCTTCTGGTCCTCCAGAATCAGGGAGGTCCTTTTATCTTCAGGACAGAATGAAGTTCTCCTCCAACACTCCTCTTAAGGGAATTTATCTGGATTTTAGACACCTTTCTAGAAGAGGGAAATGCACATTCCCTCAAAATGCAGCAGTGTACCCGGTGGTCGGAGACTAACTTAAGTTGTCTGTTTTGAAGCAGGAAAGGGGCTGGAAGGGAAGAGGGTAAAGGGAGAGGATGGAAGGCAGGCAGCTGGCATAACTGCAACACCTACTGTGGGAAATGTGGCACGGGGCCAGGGCAAGAGTATCTTCTGGAGCACAGCTGTCCTGCAGGACTTTCTGCAATGCTGGAAGTGTGCAATAATCCATGCCTTCTTAGGGTAGCTATTGCCACACACTCTCTGAGAACTTGAGGCCAGTAAGACCAAAGAACTCAATTTCTTCACATCATTTCACTTAAGGTCAACCCTCACGTGGCCGTCAGCCACCCTGTCAGAGAGTAGCTGTAGCCCACGGGCCCTCCCCGCTGCCCCCCTACCTTCCATGCTGAAGCTGCGCACGATGTTGGAGGCAGGGGTGGACGACTTGTCGCTGGTGTACCTGTGGTACAGGTCGATCATGTACTGCGGGGGCTCCGCTTGGGTTTTGTCCTGGGAAGGGACCCCGCTCAGGTTGAGGCTGCGTAGAAAATCCACCTTCATGTTCTCCAGGAACATCCTCAGGTCGAAAGCGCTCTCCGCGGGCTCCCCTCCAGGCTGCCCTAGCAAGCGGTGGGCATCTCCGGCAGACACGGCTCGCCCGCGGCTCTGCAGCGGCTTCCCCTGCACTGCGCAGGCCAGCAGGGACAGCAGGGGCAGGGCCACCCCTAGCACCCCGTGGCCCATCTTGGGACGGCGCCCTCACGCTGGGCAGGGACTGCAGGCGGCCCGGGAGAGTCAGCGGTGGCAGGGAGGAGCCCAGAAGGAGCGGGCCGGCATCGTCCCCGCCGGCCGCAGCTCTGCACCAAGCCCCCAGCAGTTCACCGGCTCCTGCCCGCTGTCCCCCCAGTGTCCTCCACTTGTCCTTATCTGGCCCTCACGGCGGCGCACCGACCTCTTATCTGAGGGAGCTCTCCCTAATGAAGGCTCTATAAACATCTGACAAACACACAGGGCTTGTGGGAAGGACACGGCCTGCTGCGGAGGAGCCCAGTGTCTCCGGGGGGTCATCGCCCCCTAATTAGGATGCTTTCTCATTTCCTTGCCAGCTTTGTTCCGAAGACTCTTGAGGCGGAGTGATGATACGCTCATCTCCTGGACCGTGGAAACAAAGAATCCAGGAACAAGCAAGACCAAAGTGTCCTCCAAATATAGAAACGGCCATAGTCCCAGAAGACCATGGACACTGCTGGGCTGGTGTGGGTGGTGGGTGGGGACCACACCAGGATCATTCAGAGCCTGCCCCACGCGGGGCAGGGTGCTCCACGTGTGGCTCCAGCCCGCTGCGCCTCAGTTTCTCATCTGTGAAGAGACTCGCACGATGTGGCGTGAGCGCAGCACCTGCCTGTGACTTAATGAGGTGATAAGGGCCCCGTGGTCAGACAAGATAACGGTTCAAACCCCAGCTGTTTCACTTATTTTCCCTAAGTGTGATTGGGAGTAAGCAGCTTCACATTTTCAAGCCTATTCAGAAGACAGTTGTAAGGCCTTGATAGTTAGTGTGTGCTCAAGCACCATGGCCACAGTCACCATGGGCCCTGGTCCGGAGGGTGGCTGCATTCTGCTGTCACATCTCCACTCCTGGGTCAGACTGGGCTGGGAGTGAGGAGGAAGCCTTATGCTTCCCTGTCCTGCTCTCTAGGGGCATCCCACACACCAGGTATGCTGTCCCAGAAGCCCAAGGG
>NW_004567112.1:27319866-27332248 GCF_000260355.1 Condylura cristata | reverse complement strand
GATTATAACAGTAGTATGAAGCACATATAATTTGGGAGCAGAAAAGCCTTATAAAGGAGATAATGATAACTTGTAATCTCATTATCCAGTGATGGCCACCGTCAACTTTTTGAGATATAAGCAGTCCCCTGTTTCCTATTTAGCGCCCTTAAGGCCAGGAGTGTCTTGAGATTCAGGAAATTTCAGAGATTGGAAACTTGTTATGTTGTATATCCTCTTATAGCTCCAATGAAGTTGAAAACAACACTCCTAATAAAATAAAAAGCAACACCTGAGATAAATAAGGATGTAAATGTACATTCAGGTGAAGTTTTGATACACATGCACGAAGTGCTAAAAGAAGTTTAGGTCTTCAGGTAGCTTGGGGTTTGGGGTCTCAGATTAAAGGACTGTGGGGTACATGGTGGAGGCTCAGTCAGCGCCTGAGAGCACCTGTCACTTAGATTGTGAGGTATGTGGCCCTGGGCTGTGTACTTTCCTAAACATTCAGGACCTTTGTTACCTTTCTGCAAAATGGGTCTTGTCCACCTGGACAGTTCCACTTAACTCTGGTTCTTCGAACAAGGCTGAGTCTGGTTCTGTCTTCCCTAGAAGGCCTGGGGTCTCACGAGAAAGGGGCCTTCCTACCACCAGCTTTCATTGCTGGGGCCTCAGGGAGGGGTCACCTTAGTTAAGCTACATAAGATCTTATTTATCCCTCCTCTGCCTCTTTCTCCCATAAACTGGGTGCTTTTGAATATTTCATTCCTTGTTCTAGAGAAGCCCTTTTCATATGATTCATAGACCAGGGAACTGAACTATGGTGGCTTTATGATTTTATTTGTTTCTGCCCAGAGAAAGGAAAGGCTGGTGTACAGTTTTAGACACCTAACCCAAAGTCTGCTTTATTTTCTTTTGCAATTATTTGAGAAATAAAAGTTGCTGTGTACAGGTTTAGTTTAAAGAGGTTTTATCTTTTTTTAAAAGTGTATAGTTGAATAATTTTGGAAAGGGTTAAATCCATTCAACAGGGAAAAAACTGTTTTTTGTTTTGTTTTGTTTTTATAAAAAGTGCCTGAGAAACTGGATATCCCCATGGAAGAGGATGAAGCCAGACCCTTACCTAATACCAAACACAAATTTGAACACAAAATGGATCAATGGTCTAAATATAGGGAACATAATTATTAAACCCTACGCTCAATATCATAAAGTTCTTCCTGTGTTTTCTTCTAGGAGTTTAATAATTATGTGACTTCTATTTAAATCACTGATGTGACATCAAAGGCACAGGCTACAATAGCAACAAAAGGCAAATTGACCTAAATCAAAATGAAACACTTTTGTACATTAAAGGTGCCATCAAGAGATTAAAAAGTAATCTGCAGAAAGGGCAAATCAATTTGCAAATTGCATATCTGATAAGGGATTACTATCCAGACTGTACAGATTATTCCTTAACAAAACTCAACAGCACATTAAAACATTTTTTCAAATGGGCCAAGAACCTCAATAGACTTTTCTCCAGAGCAGTATACAAATGGCCAACAAGCACATAAAGAGATTCTCCAAATCACTAATCATGACTGAAATGCTAAATGAATCCCATCGTGAGGGACCACCTCAGCCCCAGGATGATGGCTGTTTTTGTTGGGGGTGAAGGGAGATTGATTTACAGAGCTTAGGACAGAGACAAGAGTGTGTACAAGGCCATGGGGAAGGCAGAAGGGCTTGTCTGAGCCTACAGGCACCTGTGTCCCCAGAGGTCACCCAGGTGGCATCGTTAAAGCAGGGCTCCGTTGATACTTTGGGATAGGTGACATTCCACTTTTCAAGATACCACTGTACCTTTATTAGTTTTCCATAAAAACACATAACATACACAATCTACAGTATAGAAAGTATAATTTACAAAAATATAAAAATCTTGGTTATTTTTTAGTATTCCAACATATGCATGTGTTACTTCAACAGGTATGTTTAAACAATGCAGACTGGACCAGCACAATGACCTCTGAAAATGGTGCCAACTCTCTCCTTTTTTTTTGTAAAATAAAATATATATTAAGAAAAAAAGAATCCAAAATTGGTTATATGTGCATATTGTATGTATAAAAGCTTTTATAGTGGATTCAAAAGAAAACAACCATTATACCATTATTGAGGCCCTGTTTTCCATAACCAATATGTGGCCCAAAACATTTAAACTTAGTATTTTAGCAGACGTTCTTTCCACACGAAAGAAGCAACCTTAGATTTGCAGCCTCCTTTGCAGGTTATGAGATGGCGACCGCGGCATCCAACACTGTGGACACGCTCAGTTTCAGGCCTTCCAAACGGTGGGATGGGCCACAGGCGATGGCCAGGCGAGTGCTAATTCCCAGCTCCCTTGGGTGTTCAGACTGGCATTTAGGAGGCAAGTCGCTAGAGACCTCAGACTGATGTCCCAGGAGACAGCTCTTTCTGGGACCCAGCAAGGTCGTATGTAGCTCTGCCCTTCCTCGGAGCTTCACCCCTAGTCAAACCCCTGTTCCAGAAAGCTCTGAGCACTCTGCCTGCTGGGAGTGGGGTGGGCGGAGGTTTTTCGGTTCCCAGAGCGCCTCCTCTTATCGGCAGGCACAGGTCTCCACAGACATGTTGGGATACACCTTTAGAACCACGTTCCGGTTCTCATCTAAGAAGAGGACCCCAAGGGAATTCATCTTGTCAGGAACACAGCAAGGCTCTGGGATGCCCGGGACGATGCCCACAGCCCTGACGATGCTCTGGATGGTGGCGTGGTTGGATGGGCGGACAACCTGCAAGGAAGGAAAAGGAGCATCGTTACCTTGGCACGCTGCTGGTGCCTCCTCCCGCCGTCCCACCCCCAGGCCATTGGCTTGCCTTTGAGTAAGGCCTCGGAAAGGGTAGGTGAGAAGGGCAGGGCTGGGGGAGACACACTTCCTGGGAAGTCAGCCACAGGCTGAGTCCCAGGGAGGTCGGGAAGAGCCTCAGCCCCTCTGCAGCCAGAAGAAAGTTACATCCTTACATGGCATTGGCCACTGGGGGGCACCTGCGTGTCACACATCCCCCACAAGCACCTGGGACTGGGCAGGCCTGGGCAGGCCTGGGGAGAGGTTCAGTGAACTCACTGAGCCAGAGCTGCCCATATTTCACAGACTGCCCAGTCCAGGCGCGCTTCCCAGGGGTCGCGTGCGTGGCACTGAAGGGCAAGGTCAGCAGGCCCATGTGGCAGTTTCAGGGGGCTAGAAACCGACATTTCACATGGGTCTGACTCTGGGTGTCGGGCACTACCTCACCTGCATCACACCATTTGGTCATCATATTAATCTTACGGTAGATGTGACCTAATTTTACTAATGAGGAAACTGAAACTTAAAATGACTAAATAACTTGACCAGGGCCCCTCAGTTAGAAAGCTGCTGGGGGCAGAAACCTTGCTCGCTGGGGCCAGGCTCTCTCTCCCCGTGTAAGCAGTCTCGTTCAGCCAGAAGCTCTAAGTCCTGAGACACACACAGTATGCCATTCAGTCTCTTTAGTAAGTACCTACCACAAGATGAACAGTGCCAAGTGCCCAGCTTCAGCTCATCACTGACCTAAGAATTTGACATACAGATCATTGAGGAGAAAGGCCTCTGGGGCAGAAGCGAGGCAGGGATACCTGAGCTGCAGGGCTTAGGCCGGTGTCAGGGAAGGTGGGAAGGATGAGCCAGGCTGATGGGTGAATGCCAGTTGCAGCCTGCACGTGTCCCAGCCTGGGCTAGGCCTGCCTCTCTGCCTGGCATCTCCCTTCCGTTCTTTTGCTCTCGCACGGCTTTGAGAAGTCCCTACATTTCCAAATGGGTAATGCAGCCCCAGGCCTGGGTCTGGTATTTCCCAGCTGGATGATTTATTTATGTTCAAACTGTATTTATACACTGACTTCCGTTCTGGGAGGGGAAGGCGTGACCTGGGACTCAGCAGAGGCACTAAGCAGGAGAGAAGGATGTGCAGCATGTGGAGAGTTGACACTGACATCACTTGGCAGTCAGCCCACCACAGGGGCCGTGGGTGATGGAGGGACAGAGCCATGACCCAGCCCTGAGGGCAGGAGAGAATCTGACGCCCAAGGGCCAGTCTAGTGGGTGAAACAGCCCTGGCTGTGTGTCCTGCAGACGTGTGCACTGTGAGAGCAGCTGTTCATGGCTGCTTGCCCTGAGCGTGAGGGTGGCAAGGGGAACCTGCACTGGGAAGCCACAGAGGCCAGTTCTATGCTGGTCACAGATACCAATGTCTTGAGGTCCAGGCCAGGAACAGAGCCACGAGCTTTGGAGAGGAGAGGGCTCGATGATGGCTATGAGAGAACACACCTGGGCCAGTAAGTTCTCCTATCTCATTTCTACAAAACAAAAAATGTTCTGATTCCAAACCCACATATAACCACGTCTACACCTTCACAAGCACAGCGAAACCCCATCTCCGTGCGGGCCGTCTCCACCGCAGGCTGCCTCTGGGGCTGCCCTGGCTTGCGGAGAGGGGAGGTGTTCTTTTCCCATTTCACCAACAGGAGGCAGAGGCACTTGCCAGTAGGCTCAGAGCTGAGTTAGTTGCACGACACTCAAGACACAGCGGTGTCACTCAGGCACGCCTTACCCTGGGCATGGGGAACTCGCACGCTCCCGCGCAGTAGTAGGCATCAAAGGATTTGGGAGAGATGACCCATTCGTTCCACCCGATGTCCGCAAAGTCCACCTTCAGATACCGCCGGGAGCAGACCCTCGGCTCATCCCACTGCCTCTTGCGGGCTTTCTGCATTGTCTTCTCATCAAAATCCAGCACCTGTGAGGCCGTGAACACATCCTGGCCCTTCTTCCTGCGGTCCTTGCGGCCTGGCCGGGCTTTCAGCGCACGGAAGGGGCTGGGCCACAGTTCGTGCTTGTGGTAGTGCTGGGTGTGGGGGGCATGTGCTGGCCTCTCATCCAGCCCTGGCAGCTCATTGTCCTGGAGGGGCCTGGTGGACTGAGTGGCCCGACGCACTCGGGGGTCTGCAGAGCTATTGGGAGCTGCTCCGGGCTCTGGGTCTCCAGCCTGGAAGGGGTCATATCTCTGCAGTGTCACCGCCACACTATTGGGCTCTGAGATGGCCAAGTCATTGGCATAAATAAGGATGTAGGGTGCCAGGGAGCTGCGTTTGGGGACTCCCAGGTCCTGCTCTCCGGAGTCTAGCTGGGCAGAGAGGAGCAGTTCGCCATCCCGGCGTGCTGCCTTGACGATGGGGGAGATATCCTTGGCTTGCCACAGACCCCGTGGTGGGGGCACCAGGGCCATGGCCCCCCGGAGCAGCCCCTGTGTGGCTGTGTTCTGGGAGAGGCTGCGGAAGAGCAGATGCTGACGTATGGGCAGGCTGGGGGGTAGCAGGCGGCAGGACGCGTTCTTGGCTCGCTGCTTGCATGGTGGCTCTCGTGCCCTGGGCCACCGTGGCTCTGAGTAGAAGTGGAATGTGGCTGTGAGGATCATTTCTGAATCTTGCATGGAAGTCAGGTTGAAGAAATACACAGCTTTCTGGTCAACCACTTCTGCAAAGGAGGGCAGATCTGTTAGGTTGTTTCCAAGACGGGCCCCTGGAATCACGGGGTCTCCTTCCCAAGGTCGGGATGGAGGAGAAACACCCACCACGGGGCCTCTGTCCTTCTGCCCACACACTTGCCCCGTGTGAAGCTGAGCGAGCAACAGCGCTCCAGGAGATGGAGCATGTGCACCCGTGCTGGGGGCTTAATGTTGGGCTCTCCAAAGGCATGTTCAGGAACACAGCTTTTCAGGCACCCATAGGATCAAGCCAGGTGCCCAGCTCTTCGGGGTATTTTTGTTAATATTGGGGATAAGGATAGTTTAATTTCACCTACTCTAAGGGACTATGAGAGAGGAAAAAGGGAAAAGACAGAGACCCAGTTAACAGCAGAAGCACGTTGAGTCGTGGCTTCCCCAAGTCCCGTGGCCCCGAGTGCTGTGGGTGCAGGCCCTTCCGTATTCCTTGCTCACTGTCTGCCTTTCTTGATTCAGAGGCTCTGGGACAATGGAACCCAGGGACTCATGTTCTGACCAGCATCCCAGGGGATTCTAACATCAGGGAAATTTTGGGAAGCACTGGTGGGCAGCAGCTGTGTATCTGCAGCATCTGGGTTTGCACTGTGAGTGGAATGACATTTCATCAGCAATGCAGTACCCTTACCCCCCCCCTCCCAAAAAAAAAGGCCCCAGCTAAGAAAGGTGCTAGGAACCAGGCTTCAAGAGAACCACGCTATGCTTTGGGACAACAGAATCTCTATCTCGCGTGATTCCTTGGAGAATTAAATAAATAACATTGGTAATGTGCCAGGCACAAAAAAGGAGCTCACAAATGTGGTTCCCAGCGACTTTTGTCAAACAGACCAACTGAGGTGGGCAGAGCGAGCTCCTCCCATACCAACTCCTATACCTCCTTCCCTCTATACCATTGAGTAGGGCCCAGCTAATGTGGCAGATGCATTTTCCATTTACCAGTTCAAATCGTAACTCTATTGTTCTAGCAGAGTCCTTGCTAGGAAACACTTAAGATGCTCCGGAGCAGACATCTCTGACTTTTCTCAGAAGTGAGCAGGATGTAGGCAATCTGGCCCAGAAACCTACAGCCTGGGGCAGGAAGGAAAACTCCAAGGTTGGGGGAGGGCAGAGATGGGGCTCCCCAGAGAAAATCCTATTAATCCCCCTTCCACTGATGGGGTCAAGTATATAATGTGACAAGAAAGTGTATAAAGAAAGACAGCTGTGGCCACGCGGCAGGGCCAGAGATGTTGGACCCAAGAAAACTACAACCTCTAAGTCACAAAAGGAAAACGGCCCCTCCCTGGAGGTCATTCCCGAGAGGATGCAGAAGGGGCAGTGAACACTGTCCCTCCTTTAGGATGGGGAGCCAAGTTCAGAGAACACAGGGGAAAAAAGTTTAGCCTGATGGAGCCCACTCACAGCAGGGGTCCTTCTCCCTCTGATGCCAGGGAGCTCACCCCCAGCTAGGCAGGCAAGGGAGCTGTTGAGTAGGAGATGGGCCACCTCCATGCATGGGCTGGGCCTCTCCTCTGTGCCCACATGCCCAAAATGAGGGGGGCTCCAGACGGAGGCTTGCAGAAGGGGCGTCTACCTGAAGTCACCTGGCTTGCGTGAGCTCAGGCCACAAAGCCCCAAAGAGAGGTCCCTACTTCCTATGAACTGTGTTGGTCCTTCTGGTCAGATCTCTGGCTCATCAAAACCCTCCTTTCTTCTTTCTCTCCTTCCTCCCTTACTTTTCCAGGAATTGGAAAACTTCTCTGGGCTGAGTGTTGGGTTGACTGGAGGCAGAACAAGGCATGAAAAGAGCCCTGCAGGAGCTCAGTGTAGTGAGGGAGTAATTGGGGTGTCATAGCCATCTGTAGCTCTATCAGTTCACAGATCACAGCCTGGGCCCCCCAGTGTGCTGGGTATGTTAAATGTCAAGTCACTGGCTTGGTCAGAGCCCACACATCAAACTCGACTCCTAACTAAGAACCTTCTTGAGTCAGCCTGCCTAGCTCCCCAATTCTAGCTCCTGCCCCACTTTACTTCTCAGTCCTGGCCTCCCGTCCAAACAGGAAACGTCCATTTCAGGTCTTTGCCTTGGCTCCTCATTTTGCACTCCCCACTCCTCCTCCTGGTCACTCCTCTCTCCTTCGGGCACTGCCCAAGCAGCACCCCAACCAGGGGAGCCCACGACTCCTGTAGCTGGCAGAGCCATGCTGTCCATCCCCTGCTTCAAAGTCTTCATGTCACTTGCCACCATCCGGATGGGTGTTTCTGTTCTGTTTGTTTCACCCCCAGAATACAAAGGCCAAGAGAGGAGGGGCTGTACTTGGAGGCTCAGCGTGAGGCTGGATCCCTGCACCCTAGCACCAGGCGGAGAGCAGTCAGGGGTCAGAGAGAAGGGATGGGTGATGGGGAAGGGTGTGGTCCTGGCTGGATCTGTTAACTTCAGGTAACAATGGGGGCTCCTGGCCTGTTGCCCCAGGGCTCAGCAATCACATCCTGAAATAGTCCAGGCAGCCTCCTGCTCTGGAAAGCTGAGCTGACCATGAATATTCAGCTGGAGGCACTGGCCAGCGGTGTCTCTCAGCAGTGCTTCTCTTTGAGCCTCAGTTTTCTTATCTTTGGCCTAGTGAGACTAGAATGCTAGTTATGAAAGTCCAAGCTCCAAGCATATCTGTCCATTGTCACAGTGGGGGCAGGGATGTGTCATTCATTTATGGACAAAAAGATGGAACTTCAGCGAGGAGACATAATTTCCTGAAATCACCCCGCTGGCAAGCAGCAGAGCAGGAGTATGCATCCAGATCGGTCTTACCCCAAGCCCTTGACCTTGGCTAGAACCATGATCAGATCGTGGAACTGTGAAGCACTAAAGGCTTTGCCAACACGAGCAATCACTTGCATGCTTTTGAATTCTGACACTAAGAACGAAAGGGCCTTCCTATTTAGACAAGCCGATTTCTCTGGGGTCTTTAGAAATCTCAGCTCCATACACAGGCCCATCCTCTGGTACAACTCTCCTGCCTGCCTCTCTCCTCCTGATGGCTCCTCCTTGACCCCAAACTCCACAGTTCTCAGAACTCACTACTTCACTGCTACACGTGGCTAAACCCCAACCACCCTTCGCAACCCCTGGGGCCCACCTGTCCCGTGAATTCTTCCTCATACTTCCCTACTGATCCCTCCCTGGCTGGGTCAGTGTCACCCATAGGGCTCCCCAGAATACTCCATCACACCAGCTGCTGCCCACATCCTTTTGCTCACCTCCACCTTCCCTACCAGTTTGCGAGCTCTTCCAGGCAGGGCACCCACGTCTCTGTGTCTTCGTGCCTGCCAAGCTTACAGCACCTGCCAGCCAGTGATGTGCTTAGGAAAGACTTCGGGGACTGAAATGAATGTGACTTTGGCCTTTTTAATAGATAGGTTGAGTTATCGCTTTCATTTTAGTGTGAAGAAACCAACTTGAGAGAGCTAAAGTAGCTTGTCTAATGTCACGCAGCTAGGTAGAAAAATTTAGATTTAAACACAGATCATTTGGGTGGGGAGAACTCACCCCTTAACTCTTAGAGTTAGGCTCAGATGCCCTTTCCACTAATGTGGACATACTAGGGAGCAAGATGCACTTCAGGGAGCAAAGGAAGGCAGGGTTGAAGAGAGGAATGGGTGGCACAGCAGCAGCAGCGGGAGCGATAGACCCTTCATGTGCCAGGCACTGCTTTATGCACTGGACATCTGGACATGGCTCAGGGCATCACAAGCCCCATTTCCAAAGTTTAGTCTCTTGCTCAGGTCACTTGGACCCAGCAGCCCAAGTCACAGGCCGTACTTGTACCTGAGGTATGCTGCCTGGTGCAAGCCGGGACTGCAGCCCTCTCCAGTGCAGGTTCTGGGGCTCTGGGCACTGTTTGTGCAGGAAGAGGCACTGCCTGGTGGAGGCAGCAGGGGCACCTGTCCTGGGGCAGGTGCTAGAGGCATGTTTGAAGGCCTCTGCGGAGGCGTTCAACTTTGTTCAGCATCCAAAAAGATGAGGGGTCCCTATCCAGACGCCTGCCTTCTCACAGCTGGGTCTCTGGGTCATGAAGCAGGCACCACCGAGGGTTGGTGAGGAGCTGGGTAAGGATGAACTTAAGTGAAACGAAGGAGGACACGAGAAGCCAAACTTACCCCACTGATAGAACACAAAATCTACTTTATCCCACTGAAGCATCATTTCTTTCACCATGTGTACAAAAAAGCAACATTCAGAGAGGTAAAGAGATCTGTGCCACAACCAGCAGCTGCTGGTGGAGCTGGAGTTTGTACCCAGGGCTGTCAGGTGGTTCAGAAAGGGTCTTGGCATTTTTAGACAGCCCCAGAGAGGTCCACAGCACTTCTGGTCTCCCAGACTGGTCCGCCCTTTCTCTCCCAAGCTCTGGGCTTAGTTTTGATAGAGGTAGAGGGAGGGGACTAGCACCTGGCCTAACAGATGCCAGGTGCCAACCAGTGAACAGAGCCCTCCCTAGCCTCAGTTTCCTTACCGTGAAGTGGAAGGACTGCAGCTGAAGTACTGTGTCAGGTCCTATTCTATGCTTCATCGCCACTCACATTACCCCATTCTGTGAAAACAGAGACTGTGCTCCTCCCTGCTCAGGGCTCCAGCGAGTGAGCAGATACAATGGCCTGTTGCCCTTATTGCAACAGTGACCTTGGCAAATTTGCTTTTTTTTTTTTGAGGACTGAGTTTATGGAATCAAGGTCAAGTTCACACCAATAAGAACACAAATGCTTCGTACTACTAGGAGATTAACATATATACCAAGACCTAATCTGGCCAGGGCTGAACTCAGGGTTTAGATACATTAGCGCATCTCACCTTTCCTGCAACCCCACAGGGAAGATTCTGGCATGACCTGTCCATTTTGTAGAGTACACTCAGGTCCACAGAGCTTTAGTGATTTTCCAAGGCCATGGTCATGCTACAGGACTCTTAAGTGCTTTAATTTAATAATGATGTTGCAGGAGTGGACCCCTGGTGATGAATGACGGAGGAAGGGTGGGATTTCTTCTGGGTGACCCTGAGACACTAACCTAGTGAATCTTCCCAGTACATGTGAAGTCCAGCGTCCCATATCTGGTTCTCAGGTCATGGATGGTACCTTGAATCATGTAGCCAGAGATGAACAGGTGGCAGATCTCACCCATACTGTTTGGCCCCAAAGTTAGACCTGTTTTTCCTAAACTTCAGGAGGGGTCCCTGCAGATGGAAATCTTTCCCACCAAGCCCACAGGGGAAATCTGCCCACTATTTTTTTTTTTCTGGCAGACATTCTGTGACCATGAACACTCTGTATGACAAGCAAGGACACCCCTCCCTGAGACCCAACACCACCACCACCACTACTCTGCTCCTGGGCCAGGACAGGTGGCCCAACCTGGCTGGGCAGGCTGCTGATGCTGGAGTCTGCACATGCTCCCAGAGCAGGGAAGGGAGAGTTCTGCAAGGGGCCTCTGTCCAGCATCAACCAAGGTGTGGGGAAAGGGGGCAGCAAGGATGTCCTTGCAAGTGGAGCAAGGATGAGAGAGGCAGGGTGCCTTGCTGCTTGACCTTCTGGAGCTTCCTCAAAGCCTTATAGTCTGAATAGGTCATGCCAGGACCCAGCAGGCCTCAGTCCTGAGCACCCAAGGCCTTTCTCTGTCCACCCTGCTCCCCCTCCAGTCACTGAAACAGTAACTGCCCTCAGCTAGAACTTCACACCTTCTGCCCGGGCAGGGTGCCTGGTATTTCTACCAGCGCTGCCTTATGCCATCAGATTGTGCCTCCTCAGTGTCCTCCCCGCATCTGTCAATAGCCAATACAACCGATGCTTTCGGATGGATTTTTGCCCCCCCCCCCATAAGCTCTCCAGCCCAGCCCCAAGTCCCCCTGGGGCTTAGAAGCCTTTTGAGGAGGGTGGGCTGTATCCAACGAGTGCCACATTTCCTAGACCTGGCAGCACCCCCACGGCCAAGAGGGGTTCTCTGCCACCGGAGGCTCATCTCAGAGGCTTGTCTTACAGTGCTTGGTGAAGAGTCAGTGATAGAATGAATGAACTAGTCAATGAATAGAAAGAAAAGAAACTCGGAGGTGCAGGGTGGGTAAGATGGACAGGAGAGGGAGGGGGAGAATGAAGACAAGGGCCCCAGAACCCCCTCTACTTACCCAGCCGAGCCCGGAAGCTGCGGACTGTGTTGCCTCCTCCAGGTCGCGCGCCTCTTTGGCTGTATTTCTCATAAAGTCGGAGCATGTGGACAGCGACCATGTCCTGGGCGCCGTGGCCCAGAGCTGCTACTGCGTCCCCAGAGAGCCTCTGGGGGTCCTTGTTCCCTGCCAGGCCATCGGCAGCTGTGGGCAGGGACCGGGCGGGGGCCGTGTGGCTACCACCCACGGCCCGAAGCAGCAGCAACAGTGTCAGCAGGGGCAGCAGTTGGGGCTGTGCTCCTGGGCTGATCCGGGAGAAGCAACGGGCCATGGTGGGTTGGCTGCAGCGAAGAGCAAAGAGCCGAAACCCGGGAGGAGGAGGAGGAGGTGGAGGAAGAGGAGGAGGGAGCGTGCAGGCGCACGGGAGACTGCGGACCGACCCTGAGGCAGGGCGACTCGGTGGTAGCCCCGGCAGCCCCGGGTCCCGGGCGCTGGGGTACCGAGATTCGCGTGGGGCGCAGAGCAGAGAGGGGCGGGTAGCTTAGTGCCGCTCTAGTCCCAGCCTGCGGTCACCGCGGTCGGAGCCCAGCAGAGTCGAGTCGGCGCGCTGTCTCCGCGGACAAGCACCGCGAAACTTTGCAACCCACTGTGCGCTGGACTTGGCGGGTTCGAGGGGCGGGGCGGGGCGGGGCGGGG
>NW_004567112.1:27168861-27319648 GCF_000260355.1 Condylura cristata | reverse complement strand
GCGCGCGCCCCGCTCCCCTGCAGAGAGCCGGAGACCCAGGGCCCGCGCCGGCTCCTGTGTGGCGGCGCCACAGCCTGCCCAAGGCTGCGCGGAGACTAGGCGGCCTTTAGAGGGGGGCCCGCCTGCCGCGTTGCCCCTGCAAAGGCATGCGACCACTGCGTGGTTGCAAGATGACAGCTCCCCCCGTCGGACCAGACAGGGGATGTGTGCTGCCTGGGAGCCAGTGTGTGTCCAAAATTCAAGAAGGAGGGGAACACCAGCCTTTTCTGGGCGGGCAGTCTTTTTGAAAAGAATAATCCTAACCCCAACGCTCAACCAAAGCAGGACAACCGGAATAAGATCCTGATTAAAGTTCAGAATTGGAGGAGTCACTGACCTTTTACTTGACCACAATGATTCTAGTTGTTGAAGAAACACATCAAAGATTCTTAGTAATCTTTGGACTTGTAGTCATCAAGATGTAGCCTCAAAAAAGAGATGGCTTTGGATTTACGTAATGTTCCCAAAGCATCGGGATAGTAAGAGAATGCAGTGGTTTTCCCAAGGAGATTGCACGACCAAGCGAGGGTGTAATGAATTCCTGGCCCAGGGCCCCTCAGCTCAGCCCTGAAGTTCCTGAACTTCACCTTGCCGTTAGCAAGGTTTCTTTTCCACAGATAGAATTCCAGGGAGTGGGTGAACTTGGTTGGACAAAAAGTACATCTATATTTTCACTAACCTGTAACTAATAGTTATTTTGCAATATTGGAAACTCAGGTAACCAACAGGAGTGGTTCCTACCATGCCTGTGATTTTGTCCCCAAGAGTCATCACCCCAGATAATTTCATATCATTTGAGACCTGTTTCTGATTTGTCAAAATACCGTTTTTGGTCATCACTCTTTTGGAAAGAGTAGTTAATCCCACTGCTCGTTATCTAATGATGTAATAAAACAGCACGTGTATTGCTATGCTCTGAAGCTGTTTTTAAAAATACTTTGATGCCTATATTTTAATGTAGCTGGTTTCTTTGGTAATCCATGCTAAAGATACTACTTGGAGAAAGGGTATGGGCTTAATCAGACTGAGAAAGGGGTTCAAGATCCTCCACCAAAAGTTAAAGGATCCCATGAGAGAAGAGCAGGACCTTATGCCCAGGCCCTTGTAGCTGGGTCCAGGATGCTGTCTGTGTTACATTCACAACCTATTTGCAGACTTGTGAACACTCTGTTCCCTCTACTTGGTAACTTAGGGCTCCCTGAGCCAAAATAGTTACTTTTCTTGGAGGACTCACAATGTAATAATTGAAAAATTTCTGGAAAAAAAGCTTCTGTTAAGGTGTAAAACACAACCCATTTGCAATTTTCTTAAAATCTTGCAGTGTCAAATTAAAGGCCATCCTATTAAGAGACTTTGAGCCTCCACAGCTGAAGGCCTGCAGCTTTTGGAAGACTATAGAGAAGCGTTCTTATTTATTTTGGTAATTAGCTCACCTTGCCTGTTCAACTTCCAGTTAGTTAGTCAAGCTCCCATTTGTGCTGTGAAACAGTTCGCAGAATCCCACTGCCTGGAGGTAAGATGATCAAGTCACAACCTTGCACTTGATGAATCTCTCCTTATAAATGATCTGCCCTATCTTTTATTGCTCCCTTACCCCACCCCACCCCACCCCCATTTCCCTCCTTCTCCATGTGCCCCTCACTTCCCCTCAATCCCCCCGCCCCTTCTCCCCCAGAATGCCTCTGACCTATACCAGCTGGGGGTAACCTCTGCTCATGGGTAGTTTTGTCTCTGCTGGGGCAATATACAATCGAGGCCTGTGAAAAGCAGGGTGAGTCTGCAGGAGGCCGGGACAAGCCAGGCTATTCGGGATCTGTGTCCATTAAAGCCTTCTTGCTCTCCTTAACTCATTCCCGCTCCATTCAAGCCAGCCTGAGGGTCAGGCTTTAGCTGGCACTAAAACCTGTAGGGTACAGATTCTCTGACATTGTTGGGAAAGAATTAAGGCATCAGCCGGGGACGGCTAATATTTCTTGCCTCATTTTATTGCCGAACAGCGGGATTGTAAAGTCTTGAACACTGGAGCACTATGGCCCCCTTTCATGTAGCCGAGATGATGGGATAAAAATGTGTTTGGTGAAGCAATTCAGATTACCACCGGGTCACATCCTCGCTGGCTCCCAGCACGGCCTGCAAACAGCATCGCTAAGGCAAGAAACAATCGCTGTGCAATTTCAGCTCATGCAGAACAGTATTGCTAGCGTGGAAATGAGGCTAATTGTGGAGCTTGCCAATGAGAATGTTTTGTTTTTAATAGCTCAGGCTGCAGCTCGAAATAAGAATTGAGATGGCGAACTGTGGATTCAAGTCTTGAGAGCCGTGATTTCTGACAGCTTTCTGCTAAAATTTTCTGGACCTTGGGATTATCATACACTAAATCCTACCTGGGGACCCTGAGGTCTTGAACTTGCTGACTGGAATGGAGGATGCACTCTCCAGGGAGGCGAGAGGTTGTTTCGTGGCACTCAGTTCTCCAGGCCTCTCTGTCGCAAACTCTGCTTTCCTTAAGTTTAGAAAACCCAGAGGAAGGACCAAAGCGACTCCATACATACTTAATAACCCCTACACCTGAGTTGGGAAAAAGCAAAGTCTGAGCAGCGCTGAGAAACAAGCTCATATGGTTTCATCGGGAACTGCTCCCCAAATAAATACCACATGTAAATGTTTCTGAGCAATTGTTTCATGATATTGTCTGGTTAACTTGTTGTAGAGTCAGTTTGTGGCTCTAACTCCGTCACCCTGGACCAACCCCACTGCCTCTTTGGAACCCCGACAGCCTTCTGTTTAAGTGAAAAGGCAACTCGATCTCTGTTGTAGCTCTAGCACTCTGTGCCTGGATCTCTGACCTCGTGTCTACCCCGTTTGTGGGAGTGTAAAGATCTACATGACCCTTTGCGGTCAACTGGGACTAGCTTTGGCTCCTTTACGCTAGTTATTTGCTTTCCCTGAGTTTTGGTTTCTGAAATGGGGACAAAAACAGGCTATTTTAAGAATCACTGGTAGAGTTTTAACATGGATGGCATTTAGTAACATTGCTAATTTTCACTTTTTAAAAATTGTTATTATTTATCATGTGTTCAAAAGAGGCTATAGTCTAACTGAAGTGGACCCAGACTCGGGGATTTGGCGAGCCTGGCCACGCCTTGCTCAGAGGAGGGAGTGATATCTTAGTGCCTAGAGCCAAGAATTAAAAAGGAAAGGAAAAGGAAAGAGAATATTTCCTTAATGAGGAAGTTGTAGCCCTCTACTAACTAGCCGTCGTTATCAGTATCTGTGGATGCCTGTCCAAAGAGTGGGAGGATGATTCACAGCTCTTAGTCTGGATTTCCAAAACTCTTGGCCCTCAGGACAAAAGAAATGTGAGTGAACCATGTCCCTGTTTGGGGCATGAGCTGTGAAAAAATGGCTGAGGGGTTTGCTGGAGCGCTAGAGACAAGAATCCCAGGGCCTCCCCAGGCTGCTGGGCCCAGTGTAATAAATCTGTGAAATAACAAGCACAAAGGACTTTATAATCAATGACAGATTTTATTTTTGCTCTGGCAAAATCCATCCGTGGAGTTAACATTTTATAGGGAAATAACTACCCACTTTGTGACTCCTCCTCAGCCCATATTCTCTTTCTTAAAAGTTGGGAAAAACTCACAGAATCAAAGTCAGGTCCTCGGAGAGCTGTGGCAGGAGAAAGCACGACTTCCCCTGGGCGGGAACCAACTCTCCCGCTACTTCCTAGGGTGGCTTGGGCCATTCATTTCTGTTTTGCTAAAATACCCGTGACATGTGAATAAACCAGGATTACAGAACATTGTCTCGGTCAGTAATCTGAGCCGGCATGGGCTCTGGTTTGATGAAATATGTTGCTCTCTGAGCAAACATGGGAATTGGTATTACTTCTTGTTAAAGCCGAACAGTGGGACTATTTAGAACCGAGGCATGAATGCTGCTCTGTGGGGAGTGACAATTTGAAGGGAGTAGATTTGGGGGAGGGGGACACTGGTGTGTGTGAGTTGGCCAGAACAAGCCAGTTAGAAGTCTGTGGGGGAGGCAGCCAAAGGGACACTTTGGAAATTAAGGCCCCTTTGGGATAGAACAGTCTCCTTACAACCCCCAAATAATCCTTCTCAGAACCTTTGCAGGAGGGGCAAAACTTTACATCCGCGCCTTGGCTTTTCGGCCCTTATCGTCTGCCCGCCTGTGTCTGTCTCCATGGAGCCAGTCTCTCTTCATGCCAGTCCTCTCCTGCACCAGAATTCAGTAGGGCCCCCCTCGTCTCACAAAGCTTTCCTACACGCTGTAGCTCCCACCCTCCACCCTTTTCAGCACCCAGGCCTGCAGGCCCCCACTTGCCAGGTTGGCTGCTGATGGCTCCCCATGCAGATGGCCCAAAGGGAATGACAGGGCCCTAACAGCACAGAGGCCTGGATCTCGGTCACAGCAGGGCAGCGCTGCGGGGCTGCCTGGCTCAGGACTCCTTGTGGGCTCCCCTGAAGAGCCACAGCACATTCAGCTTCTTCCCTCCGACCAGTCTCTGTTTCCACAAGCTCTCCCATAAGCCCCTGTGCACGCATGTCCATGTCTGGGAATCTGCTTGTTGGGGCAGCTGACCTAAGAGAGTCGCCAGCAGTGATGTGATCTGAGATGGGAGTGGGGAGCCGAGTGATCTAGGGTGAGTGGCAAGGAGGGTTCTGGGACCAGTGTGTTAGGGGTCCAGAAAGCAGGGAGGTGGGGAATTGGAGGGTTTAATAGCTCAGTATTAAACATTCAAGAGACGTGACCATAATGAAGGCAATTAAATTGATTGACTTTAGATTCAAGGGATGTGACCATTAAATTGATTGACTTTAGAGTGACAAGGTCTTATGGGAAACAGACAATGAAAGTTTAAGGGTGATTAATTACAAACCTAAGAAAAAGTGTGCAAATCAGAGAGCCTTCTTGTCAGACTATAATGACAAATCCTCCTCTCTCACAGTAAACACAACTGAGGATCAGGCCCAGGACTTAAATGTGAAAGTAGCCAAACTCTAGAGATGAGTGAATTCTCAAAGCTAGCAAATCTGTCATACCAAAGTCAGAACTCATGTTGGGAAGAAGTAGAACCCGGAGACTTGGATGGAGATATCATGTTTGATGCACTTAAGAACCATAAACCCAGCAACTGCTCACATGCTCTGGGCTGAGGTTATGGCCAGAGGCCCTTGATTGAAGAGGATGTAAAAGCAATTCCTGTCCCTCTTGTATTCTACCCATAGAATCATATTCTATGCAAACCCCCCTTCTTGGCTACTAGTAAAAACTGGGATAACATTGTGGAATTTCCACATAACCAGCCAGGAGAGTTTGGGACACGTGAAGGGAGTAGAGATTGGCAGGTTTGTATCAAGTTAGTATGTACTAGCAGGACAAGGAAGAGTAGGATTGAGGCTTGTACCTGAGGGTGTTGGATCCATGGATCAGGACGGAGAGTTGGACGTAGGAGGAGCAGTGGTTTATGGAGCAGGATTTACACCATGCCAAGGGCCCAGTGTTTATGTGTTAAGGGCCCATATGTTTATGGGTTGGCTCCTAGATATTGGGAAAAAAACAAAAACAAAAAAACAATGAGCTGCATTAAATGAAATGTTAATGATGAAATTGCCATGGTGAATGATAGAGGAACAGATTAAAGGTTCAGAGATGGACAAACTAGAGAGAAAATAGTACGTAAAGTTTGAACACCAGAGCTGAGAGGAGGCTCCACTTACCAAAGCGATAAGGAACGGGTGGTAAGCTATGCACCGACATTGTGAGAAGCTCTCTGAATTTCTGATGGCTGTTCTCTGTGGGTTAAGACTCAAAGCAGGAGATATTACTACTGAACTGGGTCTCTAGCAGAAATGGCACAGAAGGATCCCCAAATAACAGAGTGCCGAGCCATCCAAATCAAAGTGACAGGTGTGGTCCAAGTGTAGCCAGCGCCTGTCTCAAGTGGAGAATGAGGTGGTTAGTAGAGCAGGGAGTTCTGGGGGGCGGATAGATGAGCAGTCAACTAGAGTATACTGCTACGTCTGTAAAATCATTTGTAAAGTACGGAGGATGGATGAGACCAAGGGCAGTCACTCCAGCTCAAGTCACACTTCTGTGTTCTATTTCTGGACTTGGATCAGTTTTCAGGTTTAGGGTACATGGATTTGAATAGGTGGGTACTCAAGAAGAAGGAAGCTGCAACAGGACAGCAAGGATAGTAAATGGTGATGATTCACCTCCCCAAATGAACTGATAGCCATTTACTCAGAGCGCAACTGTACAGACTCTTCAAAGATAAATGGACACAGGGTCCAAGCTGACATTATCATCCGTTCCTTATCGCTTTGGTAAGTGGAGTCTCCTCTCAGCTCTGGTGTTCAAACTTTACGTACTATTTTCTCTCTAGTTTGTCCATCTCTGAACCTTTAATCTGTTCCTCTATCATTCACCATGGCAATTTCATCATTAACATTTCATTTAATGCAGCTCATTGTTTTTTTGTTTTTGTTTTTTTCCCAATATCTAGGAGCCAACCCATAAACATATGGGCCCTTAACACATAAACACTGGGCCCTTGGCATGGTGTAAATCCTGCTCCATAAACCACTGCTCCTCCTACGTCCAACTCTCTGTCCTGATCCATGGATCCAACACCCTCAGGTACAAGCCTCAATCCTACTCTTCCTTGTCCTGCTAGTACATACTAACTTGATACAAACCTGCCAATCTCTACTCTCTTCACGTGTCCCAAACTCTCCTGGCTGGTTATGTGGAAATTCCACATAAATTTCCTGGTGCTGAAAGCATCATTCACCCACTGTTAGAAGAGAATTGCATGGGAGCTAGTAATAAATGGACAGTGGTCCAGCCCCAGTCCACTGCCTCACCCAGCAGCCATTTTCCCCCAATCTCAAATGTATCGTTAAGCTGAACATTCTTGGTAGCTGCCAAAAATTCTTTATTGGTTCCTTAGCCTTCAGGGAAAGAAACATGGTGGTGGGGAAGGCGAGGGCAAGGGTTACCAATTAGAGAAGCCCAAGTGGATATCTCTAAAACTGCTCTCTCACTCCTGCTGGATTAAAATATTAAAAATCTATGTTGTGTCCCAAGAGGAGTGGCAAAGGTTAGTACCATTCCTGAAAACAGGGATACTTCACCAGTCTGGCCCTTGCAGAAGACAGACGGATGCTGGACAATGACAGTGGAAAGCCAAACATAGAGTGAATAGCTCCAGTTTTTTTTTGTTTGTTTGTTTGTTTTGCCAGATGTGATGTCTTAGCCAGTGCAGATGGACATGGCCTCAGGTACAGGTCTGCACCTTTGATCTGGTTTATTCTTTGCTTTCCTTCCCCAGAGGGACTCAGAAGCAGTTTGTGTTCATGGAAACTATTCTGGTTCTGGAATCTACAAATTCTCCCTTTGGGGTCAATACTCTGAATAAGAGTGACATGGAAAACTGCTAGCTTTGAGTGGGACCCAGAGCAGAAAAGGACTCTGAATCCCTGCTCCTGGCCCACATGCTGTCTTAGCCCCTGTGGCTGAAAAATGCCATGTGTTATGGTACATCCAAATAGGAGTATGGTTTTGGAGCAATGCCCAGCCACCTGGAGCTGAGAGTTACGTGTCATAAATGAGGCTCTTGATTTGCTGCTGGGCACTGGTAGGGGCAGAGATCCTGTCCAAGGCAAGTCAGCTGACTGTGCCATCAAAACCACAGTCACTGCCTGCAAGAGGTACCATCTTTGGCTGAGCTTGACTTAGTTGCTGGAAGTATGATGTCATTGCATTATCATTTTTTCTACCCTGAATGGAGAGCTGTGATTCATCTTGACTGGAATCTACACCTATTTGGAATGGGGATGGCTTGCCATTCAGGTCTTCAGACTCTCAGTCGGAAGTGTTGGACTTACAGAATGACTGGTACCCAGACACAAGATCCAACATGGTGCAACAGTGCACACAAGGGCTTATTTTACAACAAAGCAAGCATGACAGTGCACAAAGGCAGGTAGGATTTTTTGCTCGTCAGCCTGACAGCCCATCAGCTGTAAGCCTGATAGAGCACCCTCTTGAGATGATATCCATGATACCCTGAGAAGATGGGTGTGTCCTCCAGTATATCAGACATCCTCTAAGTCAGTGACCCCCGTGAGCTGCTGTGCCCTCACTGGTACAACACCTGGTCAAGGAGCCGGGGTGCAAGAGTGGCACAGCTCACTGTCACTCTCAGTGGCTCACTACCATTGGGGGAAATGGTGTTCCCCAACCCCTAACTCTAGGCACCAGATGTCTAGAAGTGCTGGCAAGGAGGAGGAAGACTCCATCAAGCACATGGCAGGGTTCCCTTTCCAAAGTCATTTCACAGTTCAGCAGGGCAGGATCCACTTCAGAGCTCCTGTTGGCAGGACTCACTTTCTTGGCCCTCAGCATCTTGCTGGGTTCTAACCTCAGCCCTCTCTGTTGTTTCTTTGCTTTTATTTCTAGATGTCTCCATTCATTTCCCAATGTTGCATCTTCACCCAGGCCTAGGTATTGATTGCAGATGGGTCTTTTCCCTTTGCTCCTAGATGGAAACTGAAGTTAAGCTAGCATAATTGAGATGGGGGAGTGAGGGACTCAGAGAACCAGGCTGCCTAGAGGGAGGGGTTCAGCCAGCCTTTAGGAAACTCCAACCAGGTGCCTTAGCTTCCTTCCTTCTTTCTCTTCCTTCCATCCTCTCCCCTTCCCTCTCCTCTCTCCTTCCCTCCCCTCTCCCCTTCCCTGCCTCTCTCCCTCCTTCCTTCCTGGTCAGAGTAAAAACAGATTTAATGTTAATGGATTATATAATCACTACTCGGCTACTGTAAACAATGACAAACTGTATAAGGTAACCCGATTAACATTCTGGTTACCACTTGGACTAAGGATAAGACATTTTTCAGTAACGAGTAAATGTAGCTCTATAAGCCATATGAGCTCAGTTCTGCCTATGAAAGCAAGTTTAGTCAATATGTAAATAAGTGGGCAGGACCGTGTGCCAAGAACACTTTATTGACAGATTGGGTCAGACTGGCCCATAGGCTGTGGTTTGCCAAACCTGGTGTGGACACTTTCTTTCTGCTTCAGATAACAGTATCATTCTGTCCTGCGTCGGAAAAACAGGGGAGTGATGGATCCAGAAACTCTGCGCTCTCTTCGTATTCTATGGCTGATGATGAAAGGCCCGTCTCCTCACCATGCAACGCAGCAATCCCAGTGGACTTTGGTATGCCTGGAGAGCATCAGACGCCCAACTCTGGATCCATCTTAAGGAGGCCTATGGGAAAGATGGTGGAGGTTGTGCCGTTCCTTAGATGTGTGTGGGAAATATGGACTCACCAGCTTCTGATGGTGGAGGGTGTGCCGTGCCTCAGACGATGGATGTGCTGTTTGTGGCATATGAAGTGATTGGTGTCTGGCACATTCTGTATCTCTTGACCAAGCTCAGGTTCAATGAAACCAGCCTTGATTATTACTATGGCACAATTAAAAAAAAAGAAAAGAAAAAAAAAAAAAGTAGGGCCCTCCCTAGTGGCGCAGCTGGCTAAAGCACTGCACTAAGAAGCTTAAGCCACTTCCGCATGAGTTCGATCCCCGCATGCCCCGGAGGTGACCACATGGCGGCAGACCTCTCCTGACTCACCCGCTGCTCCCCTCAGCAGTGTACTTCATTGATCTGCCTGTTCTGCTCCCCACTCTGTCCCTGGTGAATCCTCTCACCCTCCGCACCTCTGGCCTGTACCCCAGTTCTGTATGAATAAAATAAAAAAAAAAAGTATCTTGTCCCATCATCTCTAGTTTTCTTTTAAGACTCAGCCCCCTGAGTCTTTCCTACCTTAGTGATTGTGTTCTAGGCTAGAGTATTTGTCTCCTAGTTGGTTTTCTTCTAACCAGAGGAACTCATCATATTGGCTTCCTGGGATCTGCTTTGTTTCTTGTTGACCTGTTTTCCCATTGCCCAAGGCCCTTCTCCAGCCTGCTTCCTGCTCTAAATAGGTCAGGTTCTAGGAGGCATTGCAGGCTCTTTTCTGGTCACATCCTCTCACGGCCAAAGCTGTGCTGACCTGCTCTGATTGTGCTGGTGGAAGCCTCCCCACCCCTGTTCCTGTGGACCAGCGAGCCCCACTCAGGCTGGGGCATCTATTCTGGCCCAGGCAAGCAGTGCTATGGATTCAAGCTGGTGGCTGAGCCTTCTCTCACCTCGGAGACCAACAGGAGACCCTGCCTTCTGCCTCCTTCCCTGGCTGTCCAAGGCCCCCATGCCCAGCTCACTTCCTGGGTCTTAATTTTCCTCCTGTGGGGGCTTATCTGTCTGGTCTGGCAGTCTGTTCTCCCTTCTCCAGCCTCCATTCTCATTCAGCCTCATAGACCTCAGGGTGGATTATTGAAATCGCTGGTTCCCAGGGAAGCTCAGTGACCCACTGGACCACATAAGGGAGCTATGGCTAAGGCTCTGGCTTCATCCTAGAGTAGGCCCAAGACCTGGGCATGCTCTGCTTCCTCGTCTGTAAAGTGCAGACAATAGGGAACTTACCCCTCACATGGGTGTTCATGAAGGGAAGAACAATTGAGATCCACGTGCTGCTGCTGTCTGGCCTGGGGCGACCAACCATGAACCTGGCCTGGGGCCTTCCTGGTGTTAACACTAGCAGTCCTGCCTCCCTGGAAATTCTCACTCCTGGGCAAATGAACACTGACTAAATCCTGTAGAGACCATCGCATCTGACTTCCTCCTTTCCCGTGATGGACCTTTCCACTGGACTGGTGCCCCACATGCCTCTAACCCAGCTCTGAGATTCCCCCAGACCACTCCATGGAGAACAACTCCCACTGTATGAGGACCGCAAGGACACCCTACACTCTGATATCCTGTGAAGGCTGGACTCGGCCTTAAGGTTGCCCACTCTGGCCCATCCTGGGAGGTCCCAGACTTTCTGTGAGGATTGTGGCTATGCCCTCCTGTCCACCAAACCTGATCCCAGCTCCCTCTAGGCTAGCACTGACGCCCCCTCAGACCTGCCTGCCAGGAGCCGAGCAGACACACCAGTGGACACTGCTAGCCTCAGTTCCTCCTCTGCTCACACCCCATCCTACTGCATTCCCGGGGCATTGTGCAGCCTGCCTGCTTGTCCCAGTTCCACCTGTGCTCCTTCTTCCTCCTCTGCATGCCAGGTGCTCCCTCTGGGACTCTCCTACTCATGATAACACCCACTTAGACTCCCCCCACACTCAGCTAGTTTCAGGGGAGAGCATGGCTTGGTGAACTGGACATGGGAGCCCTGGATGCACCAGACTACCGGACTGCCAGGCCACAGGCTGGCATCTGTATGGACATGGGAGCCCTGGGGAAGTTTGTCAGTAGAGACTGAAAGTCAGAGGCCTGGATCAGGATGAGCTCGGACAGTGGACTAAGGGAGAGACTGGATATGGGGGATGCAGGAGAGAGGTAAAGAGACACGATTGCCCCTTGCCCCCACCCCCGCCACCTGCTTCCTGGGCAGGGCCATAGGCCTCTCTCCTCATATGTCCATGCTGCCTGCTGAGAGCATGAGGGGGTGGCAAAGCCTCTGCCACTTTTCCTGCTGGAAAGGTGACTGGCAGTAAAGGTCAGTCCCCCCAGCGACAAACTAGTCTCATGGCTCTTTTTCTAGTGACATCATGCCCCGTGGTACCCTTGCTTCCAATTCAAATGAGTTGAATTAACATTCTCATAAGACAGTTCCCCTTACAGGAGATAATGTCCTAGTTTTCACCAGATTGTCTGCTCTGTATTTGTTTTTACTCAACCCAAATTTTCAGCACTCATTTGCCTCCTTTTGGTCAGATTCATCAGATGTCGCGCTTCTCATTACATGTTCTCTGTGTTCTTACTTTTGCTGCCTTTGCGCATGGTGCAGATTTCGGTGTTAACACATGCTTGTGCAGAGGGGCCCACACATACTGTCAATCTCTTTTATTTTTGCCCTGTGAAAGGCCATTGTACACAGTGGAGATATTTCTATGTTCACATAACTGGATTTTCGCTTTGTCACCAACTTTGGAACATTAACCTTTTTTTCAATGCATGCATTTTTAATGCAGATATGTTTTAAATGTATCTTTAATAGAAATATAATATGCATGTGTGTATATGTGTGTGTGTGTGTGTGTATTTTGAAATAAATAAGGGGTCACTTAGAAACTACCTCCTGCTTGATTGTATTAATGGACAAAAACAAAGCTCAAGCACAATACTTTCTTTTTTGATGGATTTGGAGACAGATAGGAAGACAATACTTGGTTTTTACAAAACTAGACTTCCTTTAAGGACTTGTCATAGAAGTGCAAACCATGTAAATCAATTTTCCATGGCCAGCTATCATATTCCATCTATGTCACCTGTGTATTCCAAGATCACACACGGACATGCCAATGTACCTGGGAAGAATTGTTGCATCACAGGTATATTTGCATCCTTGGCAGGAAGGACTGAGGAAAAGAAATTTGGAGTAGGTTTTACATCCTATGTGGAAAAAAAAAATCACTATTGCACCCTTACACAACAGGCTTGTTAGAATAGAAAGACCCTGCCTGGCAGTTACCCCTTGCACTTGGTTCATTTTTCAATTGTTTGTGACCAACAATGTTCATTTCCTTATACTATAAACCTGCCAAAAGTTACAAAAGCATATTCGATATGCTTTTATATGACGGCATACTTAGCTCTACCAGGACTCAGCTTATCAACTGTTGCTTATTCATGTTCTACTTTTTCTCTTTATAAACAATACCAAAAGGAACATCTTTGTGCAATAAATAATTTTCCTATTTAGAATTACTATGGCTTTGGCAAATATTTTGCTAATTAATACCAAATTATACATTTCCAAAAGTGAGACTATTTGATCAAGGAATATGAGTATTTGCAGAGCTTTTGCAATTTCTTTGAAATGACTATGCTTCCTAAAAGTCATTATTACCTTTATTTTATTTTATTTTATTTTTAATGGATCAAGTCTTGCATTTCATATAAAATCAAATCTGATCTTTTCTGGAACCACTGATACCTCGGAAACTTATCACATCCCTCTCAAAGGTTAAATATCAATTATGCCCTATTTTTGTACTGCTTACTTTGTTTTATTTTTATACATAGTTACGCCTGCCTGCTTGATGTGGTGGGATTTCTTTGGCTCATATGTATGGTGAGGTGAATGGGTTCTTATTGTAGAGTATAGCCTTCCTGAAATAAAACATTTCAAAATAAACCCACCTCTTCAGCCCCTTTCTGTCCTCTGCAGCCATTGAGCAGCTTTTGCACATCCCTTCTGGCTTGCTTTCTGGTTCTAAGGATGTAGGAGATGCTCTGAAGCTCCATGGAGCCTGGGGCCCGGCAGCACTAGGTAAGGAAGGGGCAGCGTGCTCACCACGTAGCAGACATGGCCTCCTCCCTGGGTGGTCAGCTGCATCCCTACAGCCTGATCTCATTCTGGGGCACCCACAGCTCCCCAAGCAGCTGCTCTGCCAGTGTGGGGTCTGTGGGGAGGCGAGCGCACAGAGGCCAGGAGGATGGAGCACACGCCGGGACAGTCTCGTGAGCCTCCAGGGAGGCACTGGCCCTGCTCTCACCCCAGTGTGACCCACAGGACCCTCTGAATCCCTGTTTCTGGACTCTTCCTGCATCCCATGGGGCAGGGAGAGTTTTCTTCTTCAACGTCCACTTGACAGTGTTTCCTGAAGACCTATGATGAGCTGAGCACTAGGACAGGGAGTTTTGGGGATGTGGGAACAAACAGAAAGGGACTCAAGCTATAGGGGTAAGACAGCTTCCAGAAACTGACAGCAAGCTGGGGTGGGGGTTGGGGGGGCAAGATGAGAATTGAGAAGTGGGTATGAGGCAAGGAGTGATGATAGAGATCTCACTGGGAAACCAAAACTGAGCCTGGGTGGAGAGGTCCAGGAGGGCTTGCTGGAGCAGGTGATGACTGGGTTGAGAAGGAACAACAAAGAAAAAGAAGGACAGGCATCCCAGGTAAAGGGTTCAGAGTATAAGCAGACAGAGAGGGGGATAGCTAGGTAAGATGGGGGACGAAGATACCCCTAGCCCCTCATAAGCCTTTCAAATAATCCCAGTTATGAAGACCACCCCATCAGGCCACTGGGAGAGAAGGAAAGTCACGTGATACCTGCTGAAGCAGAGACGTGTCTTTATGAATTGTTCAGGGACGACTCATGGACAGAGTCCCAGGACTGGGGTCCACACTGCAGGCAGCACTGTGAACCGAGGACTAGGACTTGGTTCTGCTCTTGCTATTCCTTCCCCTTCTGGAACCTACTGGCCTTGCCAGAGCTGGGATTCTGGAGACCACAGACCCTGCTGGTCTCACAATTTTGGGATTGGGGAGTTGAAGGGAGTGGTTGCCTGAAATCTGGTCCATGGAGGGGAAGCAGCAGAGAGAGTAAACTCCCCACCAGACAGCAAGAGGTGAAGGATGAGCCTTTGCCTGCTTGTTGTGTGACCTTTGATGACTTTCAATTCTCAAACCGAGTTTCTGTGTCTACTGGATGGTGTATCCAGAGATTTATTATCCTTCCTTAAATCACACTTAGCGATGCCAAGTGTCTTCTGCTTTTGAGTGAGAGGGCAGCCAGGTGATGTTCTTGACACTGGCCGCCACTGCCTTGCCTAGTAGAACTGACCTCTGTGTCAAGGTGCTGGGCGCCAGGGGACACTGTGTAGCCTGGTGCCACTCAGTTCTGGGCCCTCCCCATCTGTCTGTCTTTGGGGAAGGTCAGCGCCTCTCTGGAGCCAGCAGAGGCATCCAGCGGGCTGGCAGGCAGATTTTATATGCCTAGTTAGGATTTTATGGTGTGGCCAGGCAAATCCGTGTCTGACAAGGCATGCGGGTGGCGTGGCTGCTGGCGTCTGTGCTCCTGGCTGGGTCTGCCCCAAGAGCAGAGCCACCGGGCCACCCCAGCACGCTTACCACAGGAGAGTACTCCCAGGGCTGGCCTTACTGCTGGGGGACTCGCCCTCCCCAAGGAAGGCTTTCCTCTCCTGAGATATTTGTTTCCATTCATTCATAAAAGGGCTGGCTGAGCCGATGGAGAAAGCAGAACAGGCAGGCCTCTGGGTGAACTTCACTGTTTTCTCCTGGAAAGGCAGAAATCAGGGTCTTGGGGAGCTGGAGTTGGTGGGAGTTTCAGACTTCAGGGCGACAAATATTTTGGAACAGGGAGATGTAACTGGCCCATCCAACCAGATTCTTCCAACCTCCCAGGACCTGGGGCCCCAGCAAGGCCCCAAGCAGCTTGTATTCTCAGACAGAAGCAAAGTAACAGCCCTGTTTCCAGCAGGGTGGGTCCCAGGAAAGGCTGGAGACAGGGTCATCTGGGAGGCCACCTGTCAGAATGTGACAATGACTGAGGTCACGTGCCCATATGGAGAAAAGACTGGGTGAGATCTGATGAAGCTTATATCGAAGACTTCCCTGGTGGCCTAGAGATTATGCCTCAGCGGTATCACCACTGGGGCCTGAGTTCAATCCGCAGCCAGGGAGCTGACCTACACATGTGCGGCAGACCTCTCTCTCCTGTCTTGCCTGCTGCTCCCCTCAGCAGTATACTCCAGTAAATATGCCTGTCCTGCTCCCCACTCTGTCTCTGGTGAACCCTTTCACCCTCCTGCACCTCTGGCCTACACCCCAGTTACTCTATGCAAAAATACAAAAAAAAAAAAAAGAAGAAACTACAATCCCAGTGGTTTTTGGAATAAATTAGCTGACTTTGTCTTCTTTACTGAAGCTTAGCTTTCATTTTTCAACCTTCCAAAAATTCTAGACATTTCTAATTTGTTGCCATATATTTATTTTTCTGCTTGTAGATTTATAGCTTTTATTTCCTTTTTGGTCAGTTTACTAGAATTTTTCTAATCAGTGGATACAATCTGGCTTCCACTCACTATGTTTAGTGAATGCAGACACCCTCCCCCCACTTCTCTAGACCTCACTTTCCTCCCTAATGTAGGGAAATTTGTGCTCTGGTCAAATGAGCTCATGGCAACACCAGTGGGTGGAATTCGAAGGCAAAAATCCCTGAGTTTGGCACCTGAACCCACCGACCACATTTTGATTAGGTGAGTTTGACCAAACTCCTTATACTTTCTGAGCTTTGTATTTCTCAGTGGTGAAATGGACATGTTCGAGTTGCCCCTCCCCAGTCTACCAGGTTGTTGATAGGTGCTTACTTTAACCCTGGAATTTTCAGTCCCATCATGGGGAAATCTGGCACATGTTTCAGTTATAACACTGTCACCCTACTAAATGTCCATAGCAGGGCTGAGGTCACTGAGGTTGTGTCTAGATGGGATCTCTCCCAGCTCTTTTGTCCCCAGGGGGCAGAGGCAGATTCCAGAATCACCATATGAAATCTGGAATCATCAGGGAATTTCAGGCAGAAGGTGGGTTTGCTTCCAGGCAGCAACCCATAGCTCTGAGCATCATGGAGGAAAGAGGGAGGAATACGGTGCACCTTTCCTTTCTGTATCATGGGTTGGTGTATGTGGGGAGAGATGAGGAGGTAGCCACTGGTTGGCAACCAATGACAAAATTTGCAGGTAGAAAATGAAAATACTTTGAGCTCTAGAAAGGCCAGTGGTTCTAGAAGACTCAACCATCCAGAAGAAGTGGCACATGAAACTTCCAAAATTTTTGTCCCCTGAGTCATTTTCTTGCTTGGCTGTATTCATGGGTACCAATGGTAGGATGCCTCTTAGACTGCCCTGCTTCTGTTAGAAATTTGGCTCACCCATTTCCCCTTTCTCCGAACCTGAGTTTCCCCACCTATAAGAGAGACAAGCACACAATACATAGACTCCTCTTGCAAACAGCTTTCATGATCTCGGGCCCAAGGTGTCCTACCCACTGTCAAAGTCTTCAGATGTCCTATTGGAAAGCACTTGCGCCTCTATGTTGGTCAACAGATTGTCTAGCTAACCACTTTGCGGGTGGTTCTTAATCCCTTAAAAGACAGATGCTTTTTTTAGGAACACACTGTTATTTTTGCACAAGTCTGTGGGGTCTAGAAGCACTCCCAAGTTGAAGGACAAAAACATCCTCCTTTGCTGGGGATAACAGGAAAATAACAGAGGTGATGAAGAAACACAAAGTCATGTGCCCATCTGCCAAGTATGAATCATCTCATCACTGCCCTGGCACGAGGATGATCAGCCCTCTGGCCCAGTAAATGGGATACACATGTGATCATGTGTCTCTGCCTGGGGCCAGGCCCATGGCAACAATGAAGAAATCTTTCACTCTATGCCATCAGTGTGAGATGATGAGGCAGAGTTTAGAGTCAGGGAAGGGAAAAAAGGTAAATCCACCCTAGATCACCATCTGCCATCTTCTCTGGCCATCAGGGCTGCTCCAGTGTTGACCACCCAAGACTAAGACCATGTTGTCAGTCCACCCTCTGGGGCTGTCCATCCATGGGTTATATTAGGCTACCCAGGAGAATGGGGGTTTGGCCCCCATGGAGTCCTGGAGGGGACTGGTAGAGATTGGGGCACATGGTAAAATTGAATCTTGGAACCAGTACTTTGTCTTCAGTCAACTTTCTGTACAATATGAGTCTTTAAATTACACCAAGCCCCATAACATGGAAGCCCATGACTCAAAGGGATTCTCTGTTACCACCATGAGACCACTTACAGAGGCCTGGAAAGGTCACCAACTTGCTTTAAACTTGAAGATACCTTATAAAACATCAAATTAATTATCAAACTTATCCGATATCAGTTAGAGGGTACTTTAGAGTGTACCAAAAGAAACAAAAATATAATTCTCATTTTTATCACGGTGTTAAATACCATTCTGATGCCTTTCTGTCTTTGACTTTTTCTGTGTGTTTTCTATTCTTTACACATTGATGATTATATATATGAACACTTTCATATGGTGATTTTAAGTTTTATTAATAAGAGCCATAAACATAGTCCCATGTCATCTCAAATTTTTCCTAAATATCACAACTATTGCCTAGGGATTATATCATGGATTAGTTCACCAATCTTCCATTGTTGGTTAATTGACACAAGCTATGCATGGAATATCCTCTCACCAACATCATTCCTACCTTAGGACACTGCCTGTGTCAGCCTTTCAACAGCCTAAAATAGGGGCAGGACCCCGACAGTTAATCAATTCATTGGAAGCTCTAGCTGTTATAAATAATACCACAGTAACCATCATTGAGTGCTGAAAAATTTAAACCTGGGATCAATTTTTTAGGTCACTTCCTAGAGTAGAACAGTTACATCAAAGGCATGAACACCTTCAGTTTCTTGATCTCCTATGGAAAAGGTTGACCTTAGGCTCCGACCTTCCATGCACCCAGAGAGCAGCAACACTCTTTTGATCACAAAACTGTCCTAGACCAGTGAAGTGGCCTGAATCCAAGTACCAGGAATTATGGTAGCCTCTTCCCTCTCTCCATCCCCTCCCTTCTCCTCTCTTACTGAGGACTGTGGGCAGCAGTGGTCTTCAGAGATCTAGAGGAATATTCCTGGATGGCGGTACTTGGCTCATCTTGAACAATTGTACCAAAAGCTGTTGCTTCTTAGTGTGCTGGCAGGGCTCCCCACCCCCCCACCCCCCACCCCCCAGTGGAAAGGCCTGTAAAGCTAATACCCTGGAGAGGCTTTGCCCCCCAGTGTGGCCCACAGAAACAGAATGATTAACCATCAGAGTGCTTTCCTGTCTTCTCAGAGCTCATCCCAGGGGTCCCAGTTCAAAGTGTGCAATCTGACTCACTTTTTCCCATTCCCAAAGGCAACTACTGTATAAAAACACTGAAAGCACCTCCCATCCCGCCCAAACAGAAGCTGGCCCTGGGGTTTGCCCAGTCCAGGGTTCAGATGGGCTAAAAAAACAAACAAAAAAAAAACATTCAGGCCCAACAGACACAGGCTGTTGCCCTGCCCAAGACCACCTGGGACATTGGCGATCTTCCTGCTTTACTGTTTCTCCTCTGGCTTGGTTACTTTTATTATTTTTTTTTCTTTTCTTTTTTTTTTTTTTTAGAACTGGTTTACAATACCACATGCTTCTGGAACACAGTTTGACACCTCGATATGTATAATTACCCAACCACACCACTGTCATAGTTTAGTGCCATTCACTATCATCCAACTGACAGCCACAAATCCTACCACCCCCATTCCCTGGCTCCTCTGGTAAGCAACATGTTTTCCTCAGAAGCTAAGTTTACTCTCAGCTTTAGTGTTCCTTTGTACTTGGGCAATGGAAGAAAGGGTAGTCTGGCAGTCCCTTTTAGCCCAATGGTTGGTCCAAGAATCTGAGGTCACTAGGGCTTGAGAGGGGCAGGAAGAGCACCCTTTCCTGAAGGAGAATGAAATTTTTAGGAAAGTGCCAAATCAACTTTCCAACTTCACAAACATGACATTGAGCTGAGTGTGGGCCCCAACGTGAGGAGTCGCTAGCAGTCAGGTGCTCTGAACCTTCTGGGAGCACCTCAGCTATTGTCAGCTGTGTTTGCACTTCCAAGCCCCAAGCCCAAAATCCTCACCCAACATAGACCTCTACTTTGAAGGATATGAGGCAACAGCCCAGATGTCTCCAGGACACAGAGTCCATAGCCTAACAGAATAGCAGCTTGCAATGGGGGCAGGTAGGGATACCATGCTCCTTTTGATTGTTTGAAATATCTTAGAAATTGAGAAGGACACAGGTAAAGAAATACAATTTCCTCATAGTAGTGAATCATCTTTCTCCCAGATAGTCAGTCCTTCATGACCACGTCCCTACCTGGAGGAACCAACAGAGTGAGACTAGAACTTTCTTCAAAACGCAGTGAATCCAACATTTAAAGACTACCCAGGCAGGTCTCCTTTGTTCTGATTAAACAATCCCATTTCTCCCATTGTTTTCAGGTGACTTGGTAACCCACTTATTCTGCTGAGGTCTAGCTTACCTTTCAGTCCCCTTTTAGAACTTGAGCATAGAACTGATGGATTCACCACGTTCTGCACACCTTTGCCTCCAGGATCCATCTGCTGCATTGAGCCATGTGGAAAAAGCACAGCTCACTGTGGTCTTAGATCTGGCTTGTAGCGAATCACCCCAACCCCCAGCACTTTAACATGAATGTTGGGGCTACTAAGCCACCAAGAGACCCTTCTCTCCATGACAAGATACTCAATTTCTCACTTGCATTTCATCTCAGTTATATGTAAAAGGCTGACGCTCTGAGAGTAGTTATCTCTGATAAGTGCTCACAAGTGATGTTTCTGGAGGTACTAAAAGCGCTGTGAAATGAGATGAACTCCACAGAGCTTCTCAGTTGTGTGTGCGAGATGGAGAACAATAGCAGAACGTGTTCCATGCTGCAATTTCTTTACAACACAAAGCACTGATCTCTACCCATCACAACTTTCTACTCATTGAGGACAAATTCCAAGTTTTAGAGCAAGTCTTAAAGAAATACAAGTAGATAGATTCATATTAAGGCTCCCTCCCCTAAATTATAAACTTTTCATACAGAACAGCCTTGAGGACTTTCTCTGTGTGGTTTCACTTCCTCCGGCTCTGTGCTTGCTCAAGCTCCATCTTTGCCCTGCAGCTGGTGCCGATTAAGAGCGCGTTGACAGCATGGTTTTCTCTTCCTACCAACTAGGCAGTTGAAAATGAACATTTATTTAGTTTCTACTAGTGAACAAATGCCAGCTAGGCATTCTACATATCTTATTCCACCTAATCCTCACCCAAACACTGTGAAATACATTCTTATCTCCATTTCACATATAGGAAAATTGAGAGTCATGGAAGTTAAATTATTGTCCATGTTGACAAAGCTGGTAATGACAAAGTTTGGATTGGCGTTCAGAGCTGCTTGACTCAAAAGTCCATGCTTTGTCTATGACTTCGGACTCTGGATCAGCACTGTCCAATGGAAATAGAAAGTGAGCCACAAATATGAGCCAAATATGTAATTTTATGTTTTCTCGCAGCCACATTAAAAAAGGGAACACCAGGTGACATTAATTCCAGTAATATGCTTTATTTAACTCTATGGATCCAAAATATTAGTATTTCAACATGTAATAATATAAAATTATTAATTTTACATTTTTTTTTTTGCAGCAAGTCTTTGAAATCCATTGGGTAATGTACACTTACAGCACATTTCCGTTCAGACCAGTCACATTTCGCATATGGTACAAAAGCCATATATAACAAGTTATCTGATTAGACAGCTCAGCAATCAAATATAAAAATAGTTGTTTTGTTTTCTTTCTTCATTCTTCTTTTAAAATAGAATGCTCTAATTCTTTTAAATATGTTTGAAGTTTAAAAGAAATAAACGATGAATTTCTAGTAAGGTGAAACTGAAACTTTTCCTTATTTCTATTAGTCAGTTTGGAACACCGTAGCAAAATACCAGAGCTTGAGTGACTTAAATAACCCATTTATTTTCTCATAGTTCTAAAGGGTAAAAATTTGAGATCATGGTGCCAACTTGACCTGGTCCTGGTCAGGACTCTACTCCTGGTCTATATAGATGACCACTTTCTTGCCATGTGAATGGCAGAGAGAGAGCCTTCAGGAGTGCTCCTTACAAGGGCACTGACCCACCAGGAGACCTCCCCCTCCTGACTTTAGTGACTTCTCATTACCTTCGCAGGGCATATACCATCACATTGGAGGGTAGGACTTCAATTTATGAATCTAAGGGGACACAAACATCCCATATGTAACATCACTGAATAAATGCAGAATGAGCAAGCTTCTCACAGGGTGCACATACAAAATATCCTTTGGGGTGATCTGTAAGGACAATTTGGAAACTTTGCTTGATATGAATTGTAAGGAATCTCTTTGCACAGTCTTGTTTTCCCCCCTAATCTTTGCAGCAAGGACTAGTATACTTAGTACTATGCTGAAGATTCACATGTGGAGATTTCAAGACTTAGTGATTCATTGGCAGAAAGTGAGTAGACAGAACAGAAGTCATGGTTTACTATCTGGCCTTCAGAGCCTGGATTCTCTTTTACATTTGCTTTGTAGTGTTGTTGATGACATGTTGTTATTTCCCAGGGGGTTCAAGTTTCCGTCTTTGTGCTGTTTTTGAGCAGCAGAGAGCTTTAACAGACTTCAGATCATCTTCTGTGCCAATGCTTGGTGACTTGGTGGCCTTTTCCATGCCCAGAGACAAGTTTTCTGTGCAAGGAACTGAGGGATCTTGTAGAAGAGAATTCATGGGAACAGTCATTTAGATGGGTTTCACCTGGTTATTAAGCTTCTGTCCCTTCATTCTTCTAGCCTCAGAATCTTTCTCCAGACTCCTCTCCATCAGACTGTCTCATTTGGATTTGAACAGTGATGAAGTTTCAGACTTTTGCTCCTAGTTATCACAACATGGAAACAGGATGAGAGGAGAGCAGACACGCTCTTAAATCAGAACATGTGGCAGTAAGGCATTGGTTTACCAGCAGACGGAAGTTTCTAGGGCTGGGATAGTTGCTGCTGCTTGCCAAGGAGGTAGGACACCAGGAAAAGCTCACTGGAGCAGGTGCATGGAGGCTGGAGCAAAGAGGGGTCATACCTTCTAGATGCAGTCCTAGACAAATGGCTCGCTTTTTCCATCTTCATTGTAACATAGATGCTAGAAAGAGGGAATTTTATGAACAAAGATAAATACTATTATATGACACTGTGATGTACCAGTCATTTCGCATGTGCGGCTTGTTATGGGTTGAATTGTGTCTCCCAAAATTCATATGCTGAAGTCCTAACCCTGTGTGCCTCAAAATCAGACCTGATTGTCAGAATTTGTACCAGAATCTGCACTGACATGTCTTCAGTGCAGCTGTAGTTTGTTAGGATGGGTTGTTACAGTGGGCCATTAACTTAATATATTGGTGGCCTTATTAAAGGGGGGAAACTTAGATCCAGTACACAAGAAGAAACTTGGAGCCAGACTCACAGACAAGAAGAGAACCATGTAAAAATGAAGCAGAGATTGTGATGATTCTGTAAGCAATGAACACCAAAGGCGGACTGAAAGCAATGAACACCAAAGGCGGACTGTAAGCAATGAACACCAAAGGCGGACAGAGGGGAAGCATGAAACTCTTCATTACAGTGCTCAGAAGAGATCCAACCAGTTGAGAATGTAATCTTAAAATTTTTGCTCTGATCAAGCCTTAGCTCTCTGTCTAGTTCAGCTCTACTGTTAAGAAACTGTGAGACAATAGACTTCTGTTTGAGCACCCCAGTTTGTGGCACTCTATTAAAATGAGCCCTAGCAAACAGATCCATGATTTCATTTCATAGGTATATTTGCTCTATGAAGAAGATGGCATCATGTTCACTTTAGAACAGCAAAAGCAAGCCCCAGATAAGTCACTTAACCAAAATTAACCCAAAACTGTTTCAAATCCAAGCCCACCGCATCACATGACTTTCTACAGGGATTTCCTCTCAGGCTTTGTGAGAGCTCAAGTTAGGAAAGAAACTGATCATTCATCCACTCATAAAATCACTCCATCTTCTGGGCCGTCCCTGGTGGCTCAATAGGCTAAAAACAGCAATGCAAGCTGGCCACAGCCACTTCAGGGCAAGTTCGATCCCCAGCCCTGGAAGTGACCCATATGGCACCGCAGACCTCTCCTGTCTCACTGGCTGCTCCCCTTCAGCAGTGTACTGCATCAATCTGCCTGTTCTGCTCCCCACTCTGTCTCTGGTGAAGCGTCTCACCACCCCAAGAATTATAGTCATCCCTTAGTATCGTAGTATCCTTGGATATTGGTTTCATGGAATATCTCCCCTCAAAGACATTCTCTTCTTCCCTAACCCCCTCCCTCCAGGACCCTGAAGTCCTCTAGAGTCAGCCTTCCGTATCCACTGGTTCCTCTCCTCAGACTTAACCAGTATGTGGCAAAGTCCATGAATGCAGAACCAGAGGCAAGTCCACATTGAAAGGGCCCCAGGTGTAAGTGAACCCTCTCAGCTCAAGGGGCAACAACAGCCCATTCTCCTCCGGTCCTCTCAGGTCCTGTCACAGGATCTCACATCTCTTCACATCCTTTCCAGGATGAAATGGAAAGTAAAGCTGACTTGCTAAAGAACATTTTGGACCCCTGTCATTTACTTTGGCTTCATAAATCAGTGACCTGCCCCCTAGTGATAGTCCACAGGATGTGCCGTGGGCACTGGGTCCAGCAAACTTCTCTTCATCTGTCCACGATTCTGTTTCCTTCCAGGTCATTTCACTCCTCTGATGGACATGAAGTTACCGGGGCCGTTCTTGAGCAAGATTAATTGTGACTCTTTCTAGTGTTTTCCCTGTTACCTTACCTTAGATACCAAAGCAACTTGATATACCACTCAGAACTACTTCTGCAATTCTCATGCCCTGGGGAAGAGCCTGTTTTGCCATCTCTTCACATGTTGGGTATTAGAAACACCCACATAGAATCATTTCTATTTTCTTGCTAACCTGACTGGTTAGCTTGTTTTGATTTGCAGTTACTCAATCACTGGGGAGACTGGGCATCTTGTCATAATGTTATGCTGTCCATCTTCTTCATCTGTGATGTCTTAACAACTTGGACTTTCCTCTTTTTCTATTGGATTATTTAAGTTTTTGTGGTTCAAAAGTCAATCTTTCATTTCTAAAATAATATTTCTGGTCTCATGATTTGCTTCCAAAGTTTGTCCTTTACTCAACATTACAAGACTCTTTGTTTTGCTCAGTATTCTTAATTGCAAGCAACAGAAAATTGATTTACTAGAAGGATATTGGATAGCTCAGTGAGCAGTTGTGGGATTTGGACACAAATGCTAGGGAAAGTGTCAGGTTAGAGAACCAAGAAGGTGATCCTGTTTTCTCTCTCACTGTTTATGATTTGCTCTTTACCCTTCTTCATGTTTTAAAATGTTACGAGGTTGGGCCCTCCCTGGTGGCGCAGCGGGTTAAAGCACAGCACTGAGAATCTAGGGCCGCTTCCGCATGAGTTCGATTCCCGCCTGCCCCGGAGGTGACCACATGGCGTGGCAGACCTCTCCTGACCCGCCCGCTGCTCCCCTCAGCAGTGTACTTCGTCGATCTGCCTGTTCTACTCCCCACTCTGTCTCTGGTGAGGCCTCTCGCCGCCCCTGAGCCTCTGGTCTGTACCCCAGTTCTGTATGCACAAATAAATAAATCTTTAAAAAAAAAATGTTACGAGGTTGGAGACTATGGGTGCTTTGGTGATGGGTGTGGTAATAACACCTGAAGGTGGAGATTCTATACCTCTAAAACACAAGTAGCAATGTAAACCAATATTGGCTCAATGAAAAATGAAATGTTATGTGGTATTTTTTTCCATTCATTCAAATAGGATCATTTTAATCTGGTTCTCCTTCTACTTGTCTGTTTGCTCTGTATTCTGACAAATTCCCTTGACTTTCTTTTTCAGTTAATGATGATTATTTTAATGGCAGAACAGTGGATCATTTACAATCTTCCTGCATTCCTGAGAGTTCTACTTAGAATTTTGATTTTTTTGTCTGATTTACTTTGTCCAGAGTCTGTCCTATTGTCTGCCCTTTCTGTCTTCATGTCCCACACTGAGATGCCTGTCTGATGGTGCCTTCCTGTTTGAGAACTGAGTTGGTACTTCTAGATGTCAGGGAGGATGGTCCTTTCTCTGAGATGCTTTTCCTTTGATTGAACTGGATTCTTGGAGGCTCTGGGTACCTGGACTGGTCTGACAGCCTCGAGAATGGTGTGTAAAGGAGAATGGCCTTGGAGCTGAAGGCCTGGCTACTGAATGAGGTCAGTATATTGATTTTTAAAAGCAGGACATTTCCTCTGGGCTCACCTGCCTCTCCTCCACCCTGGGTGCGCCTGGCTGCAGCAGGGAGACCCCTTTTCCTGTATCCATTTATTCAGAGGATTTGACAAATGGCTTCCTCTGAGTTCCCACTTGCTGCTGGTGATTTTCCATTCCATTCTTTGGTCAGTGCCAGTAATAACATTTTACACTTGTCTGACACCTTTTCTCCTCTGAGCTGCAAGCACTTTACAAGCAAACAGTTACTATTATTGCCCTCTGAATTCTGATGGAAAAGCTGAGCTCCAGGATCAAAGCCCCCATAGCTGGGAGTAGAGGGAAGGCTTCTGGAAACCTGGGCAAGCCCTCATTCCTGTATGGACCAACGTGAATACCCCAGCTCCTGAGGGGAGGAGACCAGAAATGTAAAGAGGTCCTCAAGGAGAGGTAGCCCAGGGGAGGATTAGCAGCTCTGGCTCCCCAGGGGCCTCCATAGAGCCTGCTTATGCCAATGTAAGCCAATGTGTGTGTCCTTTGTCAGTGGCCGCAGAAAGACTGGAGTTCCTTGGTTCATGGCTTATTCTGGAAATGAGAAGACTCACAGGTGCTACAGAGTGTCATCGGCTTGTTTTGAAGAACAGAGACAGCAATGCTGTAAGCGACAGGACCTGGGGTTCATGATAGAGACCATGCTGGTACAGTGAACTGCCTGACAGGGAGTGAGTGGCACCCAACTGTTAATGTGGATTTCCATCCCCGCAGGAGGTTTGTGGAGGATGATGCACATGACCCTGCCTCCAGCTTAGACATTTGCTTCCTAGGAATTGGCTCTCATGCTGTTTCCTCCTGGTGTGGTGCTGGGGGCCGAGATGCTGAAACTCCACAGCAAGCTAATTCTTGCTGTATCTGCACAGCTCCTGTGTTCTTTCCTCCTCTTCCTTTCATTCAGTGAGTCTTGATTTGGGGTCTGCCTTTTCTCTTTCTGTAAAAGGCTCTGCCCATGCAGCTGTCTAGCCAGAAGGAACACGTGTGATCAGACATTTTCAGCAGTCAAATAAGGTCCTATTGACTTTAGTGTCTGCTGAATTATTTTTGGAGCCAGCAGTGACTTTTCATTCTTCTATGACCACTCCATCAGCCCCACACCACCTAAAAGTGAAACCCAAGCCATTCAAACCAGCTGCTGCTTAGCCCAGGGCCCTGTACCAGCCACCCCCAGTGGATTCAGCTGTCGCCAGTGGGATGGCTGGAAACAGGTTTTCATTGACCAGGGAATAGGTCATCTCTGGAACCATCCTTGAAGCAGTGAGCATGGAGGGGACACCTGGTTAGGCAGCAACTGAGGACAAGCACCTCTACTCCTTGGTCACAAGAGGAGGCAGGCAGGCGGAAGCTGATGCTGTGTGTGTGTCTGTGTGTGTGCACACAGGCCCATATGTGGTGGGTGCATGAGAGAGACTTCACTTACCAAGCAGATACAATGCTGGGCAAATTTGCATTTGCTAATTTGCATCCACTCAATTCCATAACTTCAAAGGTGGGTAAATTCCATTTTACACAGGAGAGATTAGAGGTTAAATAGCCAGCCCAGAGTCTTAGCACCAATTTGGAGCAGAACTGGGAATCGAACTTAATTGTGCTTGGCTCTAAGGTGCTATAATGTTGCCTGCCTTGAAGTTTAGTTCCACAGATGGGGTTCCACAGACCTCCCCTGACAGGTCTGGAGTCTTTCTGGCTAGCAGAGCCTTCTTGGGCCCCAAGAAAGCTTTCCCAAGGCTGGCTGCCCTGCAGGTCTTGGGCAGCTTCTCTGGGGTCTACCTCCCCACCCCCGCCCTGGGTCTCATAGATATTAAAGAGAGCTCTGGGCCTGGGCCCAGGCACAGCAGGGCAGCCCTTGTCCAGCCCTGTGGTTTGTGATCTGGCCATTCATAACTGGCTCAGAGCAGACACTTATCATTCTTCCACGACCACCCAGCCAGCCCCGCGTCTCCTGGAAGGGAAGCCCAAGCCGCCCAGGCCAGCGGCTGCTCAGCTCAGGCCTTGCAGCTCCCACCCTCTGCAGCCACCCCCACTGCAGCTGGCCCAGCCCGCCCAGAAGAGGGGATACTGGAGCCCAGAAACAGCAGGGCCTGAGCATCCCCTCCAGCCACAAAGGGAGATTCACAAATCAAAGGGGCTGAGAGAACAAAACTGTCACATCGGCCCCCTCATGGAGCCGGATCTCAAAATAACACCAGCCAGAGATCTGCCAGCTGTGAGTCACCACCCTGCCCCAGCAGCCATGGCAGGCCCCTGGCTGTGGGGAAAAGCACCTTGGTGGCCAGCTGGCTGCCTCAGCCCAGACCTGGGTGGTGTGGGCGTCTGTGGGATGGCTCCGTGCTTCCTGGCTGCTATGCAGGGGAGTGGGTCATGAAGGGACCCACTGCTGTGGGGAGAGGACCGTGACAGGCCAGTGTAGTGGTTTCTCTGCTTCCCTCTGGGGTAGGCTGACCCATGTCCACCCCCTCATCCTGCTCCTGGCCTCTATGATGACAAGGGTGAGGCTGGCACAGACTTTGAGGTCACTCTCTGGCCTGACTGTGGTCCTACTCACCTGCCCTCCCCCTCCCAGGTGACCATGAGAGGGAAGAGCAGGACTGAGTTGGGAACCCATCTGATGTGGGTTAGAGGGTAACTAGCAGAGCCGGAGCTTCCCCCACAGTGTCCCGAGACCCTGTGCGCTGACCCTACCTCTAAGCCCACAAAGCTGGACCCGACCGCGGGTGGGGTTGGCAGGAATGTCTTGCACTGGCGCAACCTTCCCTTTCTAGCGAGTCTAAGGACTTTGCCGACACGAGCCCTCTCGATCATCTCACCATCCTTTATTTCTGCTGCCCCCAGCATCCTTGATTTTTGTTCTCTTTGAAAACAATGATGTGTGTGTCAAGATATATCAAATGGCTTAGATGACAAAACATGTAGTTCTCATCCTGCTTTTTGTTACCAACACCTTTGTCTTTTTCTGGAGCTTACTATCCTTAATGTTAAAATCAAAAGATAAACAAAAGATGATCTCAGAGACTTTCAGTTCTAAAATTTCAGGAGTCTAAGAGATGATCTTCAGTAAAGTGAACAACTCAATTAGGTGAATAAGTTTTACCCTGGGGAAGGAAGCAACAAAAGATTCATTTAACAAAGGGTAAGAAATACGGCCTTGCTCCTTCATCTGTGAGTTCCCTGCTGTCTCTTCCATGCTTCTCTTCCCTCACCCCATGGCCTGGCGCTGCAGAGTTTGGTCCTTTGGTGACCGGGTAGCCATGGATGGGCAGAGGGTTCCAGGGCAACGCCTTGCACTTTCACCCACTGCCATGCCCTGGAGAAGCCCCTTCGCCTTCTTCTCCTGCACCCGGGAATGTAGGAGACAGGAGACCACCTACGCTGGCCAGAAGCCAGCAGGTGAAGGACGCCCCTTTCACTCTAGCCTCACCCTTTCCAGCTTCAGGGGACATCTCACCACACCACAGGCAGGAGAGAGTGACACACACTCACCGTGTTAAAGTGTTCAGTTCAGTGGTGGGTGATGTATTCGCAGCTCTCTCTAAGTTCAAAAAATCGTTATCACCCCATAAAATACTCCATACTCACTAAGTAACCACTCTCCATGATCCCCTCCTGCGGTCCCTGGTAACCTCCAGTCTGCTTTCTATCATCTCTTCTTGATGTCATCTACATGGAAACATACAATATGTGACTTTTGGTTGCAGCTGGGCTTGTCACGGACATGTGAAGTTGAGGGCAGTCTCTACCTTCACCTGTGGAATCAAATGCCATCTTTGGTGAGCCGAATTGTCAGACACTCTGTGGGTGTCCAAGAATTGCTTATTGGTATCAAGAAACTTCCACATACACATTCTTGTTGAACTTAGTTCTTTTCTATGCAGCTACTGTGATACCCTATCAAGTGGGCAAATGGTGGCTTGGATCAGAAAAAGAATTTGTAAACTGATTTCTCCACCAGAGTCTTTACATGTTTTCTAGGTAAATAATCAAAGGTGTCCACATGGAAACATGCATAAGCCAACTCACATTTCTTGAGCTCAGAAGATTAAATGAGTTGATGCCTATAACATTCAGCCCTGGACTGAATGCGACCTGAGAGTGGCATTCAAGTCAGGGGATATAAATGATCCGACTCTTGAGCAGGAAAGAAAATACAGGACTCCCTCCCCAGGCCAGTTTCACTTGCATGTGCTGTGTTCTCATTGTTCCTTTCTGAAGCAGCAGCTGCTGCAAGGCCCTGCGCCCGATCTTTGTCCAGCCACATTGTGTGCTGGCGGCCTCTGTCCTGTTGTCCTTATGTCCTGGGTGGACAAGACCAGCCTTTGTCGACAGCCTTTGCCTGTTTCCTGGCAAAGCAAGGTTGCCACCCTGAAGCATCCCAGAGACCACAGGACGTGGCCCAGGTGGCCTGGCCATCAGCACGAGGCGAGTCCTGCCGTGAACATCATTTATCTCTGGGTCTATGTCCCAGGAACTAGGTGCTCAGTGTGTCTCGCCGAGCCCAGGGGTTCTGGAGGCATGGAGGCCCTAGCTGGCCATCTTTGGGGCTCCTGCTCCACCTTCCCAGACTCAGCTCCTCTAACTCTGCTAGGTCGTCACCCACGAGTGACACATTCACTTTTTCCCAATGTAAGTTGTCTATCAACCTCCGGAAACACAGCATTCGATATCGTAGGCCACAGCTTCCTCATTGCCGCCATGTTCCCTCCTGTTCCCCTCTCTCTGGAGGTGTCCCCACATCTGCCTCCTGCTTTACTCTCCTTGGGTTGAATCCCTTAGGAGCCCTTCAGCTGTGGGTCGACCCAACTGCCCCTTTCTCAGGACCGACATCAAGGTCAGTGTAACTGGGGGTCAGGGAAGTGCCACCCCACGCGTGCCCTGAGCCCAGGCTGCTTCCACGGCTCTCTTTGTCTTCAGCAGGGGCCGGACGCTCCTCCCTGGTCTCCTACATACTTCTCTGCACACAACTCTGGGGCTTCGCATGATCCCCTTGTTTACCTTTTCCTAGTTGGTTTCTGTTTCACTATGTCTTTTACAAAGAGCCCAAATTTACCCCATAACTCTACATGACTACTTCAACTCTCTCTTTTCTGACCAAATTTCTTGTTCTTCCCCATACTGACACCCACTCTCTCCCAGACCCACTGATTCCACCCACCACTCAGGTAGCCTGCTGGGGTCCCGGGGCTCAGCTCCCCTCTAACCAGTGCCTCCCCGGGGTTGGGGCCAGGCCTGCAGGCTCTCTGTATGATGACCGGCTGGGAGGCTCCACCAGGAGTGGCATAAAGTCTCTGGCCTCTGGAAGTCTGAGCAGAGGACACCCTGGAGAGTAGGATTCTGGGAAGATCCTTGACCCTGGCCACTCTGGGGCCATGAAACAGCAAAGGGAGGTGGTCACCATGGAACTGACCAACAGACAGGGTCTCTGTCCCGCCTCAAGGTCCTGGTCCAAACGTGTGTGTTGTCAGGCTCCTGGGAGGTTTACACTGCTACCGAGTATGAGGGGGTGCTGGGGAACCCTGTGGCTTGCACAGAACTGAGCTGCTCGCTTATTCAGATGGGCCAGCGCAGCGCTGAGTCAGGAACTTGATTTTTTTTAGAGGCATTTGCTTCCAAATAGAGACCGGTTTCCTTTGATGAAGGAGAGTATGTTTTGTTTGTTTGTGTCCCTGACAGAATGGAAGCCCATGCTCAGCAAACAAAGAGAATTTTGTTTCAAAAAACTCTTTCCCCAGGTTCCTGGGCTACAAGTATGAGTCAAATTAAAGGAAAAAGCAGCAGCAACTTAGATGTTTAGCAGCATCAGTGGGTGATCTTGGGACTGACAAGCTGTTCCCATTCAAGTTTGGGCCCAGGCCTGGGTTGCTACTCTGAGGGAGAGAGATGAGAATTTTCTTTGAAGGAGCTGTATGCACCCTTTACATTCCAAGCAAGGACAGAGCCCTTCAGGGAGATGCTACCTCCCAGCCCCCCTTGCTCTGCCCCTCAGGCCAATACTCACTCCTGTTGGTCCCCTGCACTGGGCTTGCGCGACTCACACACATGGGTTTTGATGGCTAAATCTTACCAAAATCAGCCCTGGCTTCTGAGCCTGTTCCTGAGGCCAAAAACAATAGCTCCTCCTGCTGCACATTAACAGAGCAGTTTGGTTTAGTTGGTAACTCACCCTGTCGCCAGGCCTGCCTCTGCAACCAGCACCTCAGGCCGGGCAGACAAGGCAAAGGCTGTTTGCAAGAAACAAGAGCCCCGCTGTGGGACCTGCGTGTTCTCGTCCCATGCTCCAAATAAAGATGATGGGATGGAGAGGAAGTGAGTTTGGGACAGCCCCAGGCTCTTATGGTTTTAGGCAGAATAGAAAAGACTGAAAGAGAGAGCTCCTGGCAGCCTCCTGGAAGGGGCCAGAATCTGGGCTCCAGAACAGTGCCACAGCCTGAACCCAGGCCTCACTATGACCGTCCTGTGCATACTGATTGCACTTCAGTGTCCTTCTCCCCCTTTCATGCAGAAAGCTACCTTACCCTTCCCAAGGCAGGTGTCTCCGATCTTTTCCTAGTGCCCAGCCCAGTAACTTCTGTAGACGAGGTGCTGCCATAGCTGCATCCATCACAGAAAAACCGTGGTAGGATCCAAAAGTGCAGGTCCCCTTGAAGAGAAGGTTCTCTGCAGCCTGGTCAGGGGGGGTATGGTGAGCTGATAGCCTCCAGCCTTTTTCTAAGCTGGTTACACTCCTCCTGGGAGAGGAGTGTAGATTCTTCCTGCCCGATGGGGTCTCCACTACCAGCGAGCTCTATTCTGGAGCTCTCTTAGCCACATGACGGCTTGACCACACCCTGACTGTCCACGCAACCCCTTCCTTCATAAGTGACACGTTTCAGCCCATCTGACTGTCCCGGAGCCTGCCTCCTAGAGAGCCCAACTGGGGTGGCCTGGCAGGGCTGGGACCTGTGCATTCCTTGTACCCAGCACTGAAAGATCTCAGAGGCGATGAACAGGGAGAATAGTGTATGATACATTGCTGAGGAGCTGAACATCCCACAGCACTGGGGAAATTCTGGGTCTCAGAGCCAGTGCTGGGAAGAACTGCATGGCAAGCAAGGGTAGACCTGTGGAATAGAGATTGCAACTTTCTGACCATGTGCATCTGGAGTGAGTCCGACTTCCTTATGCATTCCCTGCTTATAGTCATTTTCAGCAGAAATTTCAAGGATCCTGAGAAGCATGACCTAGCTTCTGTGACACACTGGTAAGATGCCATCTGGGTTTTGTGGGGGCCTGTTAGTGTCCATAAGCCAGGTCAGGAAGCAGCTGCTGGGTCATACCCTGGATGTGCCTAAACACCCTCCCAGGGTGGCCAAGGAGAACCCCACTCAGACCTCAGAGTCTTGGTGAGGTTAGGCCAGGAGACTCCCTGGTGGCCCGCTGTACTGGGCAGAGAGGTCCTTGGTCATTTTGCTTCATTACAAGTGATGACAGGCTGCAACTGGCCTCAGACACCAGGCACAGCGGTCCCTGCAGGCCTGTAGGTCGGCCGAAGCCTGACAGTTTTGCCTGCCACTGGAACAGAATGCTGAACCTGGTATCTTGGATGTCCCTCATGGTATTCTGTTACTTCTTTGGGGCCTCGTGGAACCCCTTCTTTCTGCATTCTTGTTCAGGTATGCTGAGAAAGCTGATTTTGTTTCTGCTTGGAGGATCTGGGATGAGGTTTTCTCAGCATCTGCTCCTTTCCCATGTGTTGGCTAGAACTGAGGGTCACAGATTCCCACCCCTAGTCAGAAAGCCAGCTCAGTCAGCCTTCTGGCCCTTCCAAGGCTGAGGGGAAAGAAACTGTCCCACTGGCTCATGGAGCCAGAAAGCCCAGACTGCCCTCAGGCAGGAGACCCTGCAAAGGGTCCAGAACCACATAACACTACCCCAGGAAGCCCCACTGATAATGACAGAGAAGGCATTTGTTGCTCCCTAGTTGAATGGGGGGAGAAAGAGAGCTCAGTGATCAGAAACATGGGCTTGGATGAGGCAGAGCCTGAATTCAAATTTACACTCAGACTTTTCAGCTGCATATCAGCCTCCCAGTTTGGTACCCTCTTCTGCCTGCTGGAGAGAACATTTGGCTCCTAGGGCTGTATGTGAGTGTCCTGTGGACTAAGGGATTATGTCCTTTGGTGAACTAACACACAGTTTTACACAAAAAGTCACAGGGAATTTCTGGTTTTATTACTGATGTCATGGCAGGCCCTGTGTCTATGGTTCATCTGAACACTTATGAAGGCGGGTAGGGTAATAAGACACCCATTTTATAGATGGGGAAGGCTAAGGTAATGACTACAGATCTGTTAGAAAGAGGCAGCTAGATTGGAACCCTGATTTACTTAATACTGAACTCATCCCTCCCAATACTACTTTCACTTTCTCTCCAGGAAGTGTGACTCTATGTTTCCTATACCAAGGTGCTGGTAAAATTGGGTTTTCCAAGTACAGGGTTCACAGCGACAACCAGCGTATTTTGGTTACCATCGACATCCATTACTGATCCTTTCAGAGAGATCAGTAAGTATTGCCTTATTACACCCTTCAAACCACCCCACCCTCTCAAGTTTAGGTGACTTCTAAGAAAGTTACATATGATAATGTTGTGCTACCGCAGAAATAACAAACCAGTTCTAGGAAGAAAATAAGTAAAAGTAGAGAAGCGAGACTAGGTAAATGTCACACATATATCAACTGTGAAATCCAGTGTCGATGCTATAATTGAGCTTTGAATTTCACTCTGAGCTTTGGCAGCAAAAGAGAAGTTTTATTGGTTACATCATTCTCTTGGTCACAAAGAAAGCCCACCAGTTGCTCAGGGAAACCTGAAGTTTCCATGGTAGAACTCAGCAATGTCCTTCTTACATGGCATGTACATAGGGGTTGCTAGAACTTTCCAACCACAAACATTTGTAATGAGACTCCCTTGGGGTTTTTTTCACCCAAGATCATCTGTGAGGTGTCATCTCCATGGTAATCAAGACTTCTTTATTTTTATGAAGGTGCAGGTGTGCAACTGTGTATAAACGGGTTGGGGGATTTATCTACAGTGGAGTATCTGTTAGAAAACATCATTTGCCTTCTCAATAACACTTGTTTACATTCTAGTGCCTCCCATTTTCCAGAGACATACTGGCTCCCTGGACACCCATGGCAGTGTCCAGTGCCCACAAAGAGCAGGTGGGGAATTATGACATTCAACTTTCTTGCGAAGGGCAGAGAGGTGGGCTATGGGCATGTGGGGTCAGTGGTTTTGGAAGGTGATGTGGCTGGTCAGCCAATTCATATGCCCCATCGTTTTTGCCCTGGTACCCTCAAAAGGAAGACCAAATATTTTCTCAGAACAGGTATTTAGCTGTGTGCCAGGGAGTGATTTCATTTACCCCTTGTTGGAGGTGATGCCACAGGAATATTTCTCTGAAATGCCAGGCCTATAAGGTATTCCAATCCAAACACCCTTTTTCCCTCCCCTTTCCTAGACAAGATTCCCATATGAATCCATAGAGAGGGAGAAAAAAAAGGAAGTTTAAAAGGGAGAGGAGGAAGATGAAGAGGAGAGAGGGGCTGTCGAGCAACCTCCTCACCAGTGGGTGGCGCTCATAGCCAACTCAATGGTAGAGGGTAGACCATTACTGACGCCACCCCCTGAGAGCCTTAGCAGAGGCTGATGGGAAAAAGGAGCAGAGCTGGCACTTTGGCAACTAAACCACCGAGGAGGGGAATTGTCGGTGAAGCCACTAGCTTACCACATGCAGCTCCAGGTTGAACCTCAGACTCTGCTCAGCAGATGCAACCTGGGGTAGAACAGACGGCATCTGGCCATATGCCAGCCAATAGCTTTTCTTTCCTCTTTTGATTAATCTATTTTCCCTCTTCCTCACTCCCAATATAAATAAACCCTCTTTGCATACAGGTAAGGACCCACTAATGGGGTTGTGCCATTTCCACTGGGTTTGCCCTGCTTCACTTGTTTAAGGAATTCTTCAACTTTCACTCTCAAAACAGAAGTTTAAATAAGAAGGAAAGGGGGAATAACTCTTGGGACCCACTATGTACCAGGTATCTTCAATACTGTCATCTACTATCTGGGTTTGCCCAATATGGAGGGGTTTCCTCGGGCTCTGAAACCAGGACTATCAGTGACCCAGATTCAGTATCACCACATCACTCCCATGAGGTGGAACTGTCCTTACACATTATAGTGGAGCAGACTGCAGCTCAAGCAACCATCTGCCTACCTGGGGTCTTAAGACTGTTCTTGCTGCTGCTATATCTTTTCACCTGTGGGATTGGGGGGATGTTCAAAACCTACCAGGAAGAGAACTGAGTTCTCTGGAATCTTTGTATGCAACTGTTCTCAGCATAATTTCCCATTTTCTGGTGGGGAAACCATCCATTCCTGTGACTCTGAAGTTTCTATGGAAAGGGAGCCCCAAGGATTAAGGCTCAATGTCTCACCCTGCTCCCCATGGGCAGTGGTGGGGAGGCAGGGATGGTTAATGAAAGGCTGAGAGCAGAATGGCTCAGACTTGGGTTTACTTTATCTCAGGAACTACCTGCCTTACAGAGAACCTACATTCTGTGATTCTTGGCCATGTGAGATCAGGAGAAATGTTTATGTCACAGGCACACTTTTCTGCACATTTAAGAGCATGCGCTCAATCAGCTTTACCAGTGATTGTGGTGATGTTTTGACCATGCCATATGATGTATGACTCTGGCATTTATTTTCCAGTGGATATGAAAGAGAAGTTATAATTTGAGCCCCCTGAAACCTTGATACTTAGGCTTTCTTTTCTGCTCTGAGGCTTCCAGCAAGATTTGTATGTATAAACCTTTATAGTTTGTCCCAGGGACAAACCTTTTTCCTTAGAATAGCTCAGTGCAAGAGCTGGTGTGTACCTTGCAGAAAACCCAAAAAAGCAGACTCTGAGCGAGGATGTGGGGGGCCAAATCTTAATCCTCCTGCTGCTTCAGACATTGCAAGGAATTGAGAGCCTGAAAGGATTTCAGAAACTTCCTCTCCAGGACCACAATGGGGGACTGCAGGGGATCTCTATAGCTTTTCTGACCCAAGAAGGCTGCTCCTCTGGTCTCTGGCTAAAGCCAGAAAGAATCCTGCCTGCTTTCCTCTTCTCCTCACTGTCTTGGAGGACTCCAAAATCAAAGAGAATCTTATGCCTGGTTTGCACTTATCTTGATTGGTACCCACAGCCGGCAGCCCTGCTCTGTATTTGCAGAGCTTTGTGTTTGCAAAGGGCTTAGGTTAATCTGAAAGTCCTGCTAGAGACCACCCACCTGCCTTAAGCAAACAGCTCACCTTTCAGCCCAGAGTTGGCCTCTCTGCCTGGGATGTTTGATAGACTTGGGCTCACTGAATATGGTTAATTAGCGCTAACATCTGTGACACTCACAGATGTCAGAGTCAGAAACCTTGTTGGTGGGGTCACTTTTTCTGCAGGCCTTTACTTTGGCCATCGTCCCACACAACGACAGTGAATGCCAAAGCTAGGATGGCATGCAGAGGTGATCAGCCTTGGACAGAGACACCTGGATAGAGGGAAGGCACAGAGCTAGGAATGCTCCAGCCCACAGAACAGGGGTCCCGCTTGTTCTGCTCAAAGTTGCTTTAGGGGAAGGAGTGTGCACATGGAAATCAGGAGTTCAGAGTTTGTCTTGCAAGTGTCTAGGGGATTCTCCTGGTTATGTCTCAAGAGGAAGTCACCACCTCGGGTTAGGAAAGGCACACAGGGCCTGATGGATCCACCTGAATTCATTCCTATGCTTGTCACTGTGTTGTCTTCATCCTACAGGAAGTCTGGAGAAAGAACCCTGGGCTGAGACCACGGGACTTACTTGTAGGGCAGCAGAAATCAGGGAATGAGGCCAGGAGTGAGAAAAGTTCTCAAAGAGAGAAGTGCAAAGCAGTTCAGACACAAGGGCCCAGGTAGGAAGACGAGGTGCACAGATGCCTGTTCATGAAGAATTTTGTTTTTCAGTTAAATATCCCACTTTAAACTCAATGTCTTGAAGCAACAATTTAATATAATATCTCTGGTTGTTTCTGTCTCAACAGGACTGTTGTTTGGGGCATCTTATGTGTCTGAAGGCTCAGCTAAGCTGCACACACAACGTCTCACTGACATGCTAGTGGGGATGCAAGTCATGGCAGGGTGCTCAGCGGTGATCCCCACTCCTTCATGTACCCCCCTCCTGGCATGAAATGAATAGTCAAGAGCACTTCCCCAAAGGGAATCTTCCAAGCCCCCCAGATGGAAACCTCAAGGCTCTATGACACCAGCCTTAAAGGTTCTAGAACCTTGCTTCTATGACATTTTCCTGACGAGGCAAGTCACTGAGACCAGCTCCTCTTTAAGCAAGGAGGTCAGACTCTTCGTTAGATGAGAGAGAGGGGAAGACAAGATGGGCATCTAGAATACAGCCTTTCTTGGACTTGCCAGGTAGACTGTGGAAGGCCAGCATGAGGAGCCCCTAGACCCTGTTTGATGTTGCTTTGTGGCAACAGTGATAAAGCTGAGGGTACTTCATGTATGGACTTTACAGAGCATTTCACATCCATGTGGTTTGCCAAAGAGTAAGCAAGAAGTTAGTGTCTCCCATTGTGAAAACAGAAGTGGCGGTCTCTCCAGACACAGGTCTTCTGCCATTTGCTCAAGTTCAAAGGCCACTCATCTTGGCAGGACATGCCCTCCTTGGGTGAAATATCCCCTTGCTCTAGACTTCTGCAGCATTCACAAGCCCTGGTGGCTTCTCTCCATGCCTTCTGGGTAATAGGAGCACTCCTGGGTTCTGACCTGGCTCTTGTGTCTTTGTTAAATGTTTGGCTAACTGGCTTTACTTCTCTATGGCTCAGTTTTTCCATCCTTAGTTTGAAATTGGAGTCAGGACTGGGGAGCAAGCAAAAGAGTCAGAGAAAGCAAAACCTCTCTGGGTGGTGCAGAGTGGGCTCTGGGAACTGCCCGGGGCTGACAAGGCCATTTCCAGCTGGCCTCACAGGCACCTCCCTGGCTGTGACTGGGCTGCCCCTTTCCTGCCACTGGTCCAGGGGGAGCATGGAGCAAGGGCTAACTGCGGGTCAGAGACCCAGCCCAGGGTAAGCCCTGAGTGTTCAATTGTGTGTGAAACCTGCAAACTGCCTTAGTCTCCAGTCAAATGAAATATTAAAAGTGTGTGTGTGATGAGTTATTTGGTATTTTAATATTTAGTTAGTTGGTGTTTAAAGCAGATTGCATTAACAGACTGCATTTATCATTCCCTGCCCAGAACTCCCACAACTTGTACTTCCTCTGGTGTTATAAATCTGGGGTGGTCTTAGCTAGTACTGAGGTCAACACAGGTAAAGACCATCAGTAATAGTATCTAGCGACGCTTTAACACAACAGCTAATCTGGAAATCATGGACCCGAATGCCAACAGCATCGACGGCTGATCCTTCGCATTATACTGACACTTTGCTGGAACCTTAGTCCTGAAATTCCAGAGAACATGATGGCCACACTTATGAGTACCTGCAGCCTACCGGTATCATGGAAACATTCTTCATCGATGTGTGAGCTAGTGTGTTTTCCAAAAGGGTCAGGCATGGGGGTAAGAATGGAATTTTCTCCCCAAGAAACAAGCTGCTTTGACCTGGCACAGGGTATAGAAAACTGACAGTATATTGAGAGAATAGACTTCTGAAACAGCACTCTCCTCTCCCAGAATGCAGCCCAGGAAACGCTGCGCCTGATGCCAGCATTAACACCTTTGTGCCACTTTAGATTGGGGCCACCAGCAATAAAATATAAAAACACACAAGAGACCAAATCAAAAGGCAGAGGTAGCCTGTTTGGCCCGGGGGGGTTCTCCTGGGTGCTGATTCCTATAGCTTCTTCCCTTCCCAGATCTTTCCCAGTTTTCTTCCATGCCTGGGACATCTTTCCAAGTTTCTCCATGCCTGGGACAGGCAACAGCAACACATTTCAGAGTTCTGGGGTAAAGAAATGGAGATTCAGCCAAGTGACAAATGACAGGAATCCTGGGTGTTACCCAAACTAGTAGAACTGCCAGGAAAATAAGCAGCCAAAAGCAGGCAACCCCAACCAGTCATGGACTTCGTGGTCAGAAGAACTGGTTGGAATCTCCCTGACTCTCTCCAGACAAGAAAGAAATGTGGTCAGGGCTGGTATCAATGGGCCTCTACATCTGGGAAAACTGTTAAAGCCCCAGAGGGCAGCAGGGACAGCTCCACTCTGACCCAGATCCATGGAAATGGTCCAAGTGACTGCAGAGAGTGACTGTTATGTGACTTCCTGTGTCAGTGTTCCAGTTTTCTATGTGGAATAAACCACCCTAGGCTTTAGAGTCATAGGTACTTTTTCCCTCAACTCTTTTGTGGGTCTATAGGTTGTCTGGGCTCAGTTGTCTGATTCCCTTTCATGTACTTATAGCCAGATGTGATTGGAGTGATGGGGCTATTCACCCGAATTCTAACTGAGCTGGACATTGAGGATGTCTTTTTCACTCTCATGAATGGTGTCTGGGCTGGGAAGTCTATGGCATCTTGGATTGGGGTTGGTTGGGAATCTTTCCCTACATAGTCTCTTACTATGTTTAGCTTGGGCTTCTTCCTATCATGGTGGCTTCAAGACAGTTGGGCATCCTCCACGATGTCAGGTTTACCCCAGAGCAAGTTTTCAGGAAGCCAAGGTAGGAACTGCAAGGCTTTTTATCAGCTAGTGGGGAAAATCATGCACACATCACATCTATTGCATCTCACTGGGCCAGTACAGTGTCAGTGTGTGGGTAGATTAGACAAAAACATGGATATTGAGAGTCATGGGTCATGGATCGACATTTTTGTAGGCCAGCTATCACAGGTAGAAAGAGACCATGATTTTTAGGGAGGTGTGCAGATCTTTATTCCTTCTTACACTCACTGTGGATCTTAAATGGCCAATATGGGTTATCAGATTCATCACCTCTATCAGGGGGAACTTTGGGATCTCTGAGGCTTCCAGGGTTATGTCTGGGGAGAATCTTTGGTCCTTGGGTCAATCTAGTATCATTATATTCTTAAATGCTCCTCAAAATAATCTTCCTTGATGGGGCCCTTCCTGGTTGGTGCAAAGGTTTAAAGCACAGCACTATGACGCTATCGCAGTCACTGCAGCATGAGTTCGATCCCTAGTCGGGGAGGTGACCCACATGGCACAGCAGACCTCTCCTGACCCATCTGCTGCTCCCCTGAGTCGTGTATTTCAGTCATTCTGCCTGTTCTGCTCCCCACTCTGTCTCTGATGAGTCCTCTAACCCCTCACACCTCTGGCCTGTACACCAGTTTTGTTTGCATAAATAAATAAATCTTTTTTTAAAATGTTAAAAAAAATTAATCTTCCTTGTTATTATGTATCCTGCTATTCTGTTTTCATAGCAACTTCTCAGCATTTGTCCTCAGTTCTACATCTTTGGTAACAATTTTATTTTCAATTAATATCATTGCTCCCTGCTCCCCTTACTCCAATCTATGGAGCACATGTTTGTCAGGATACTTATCATCAAATGATGTTCTTAGCATATTATTATCCTAGATAGATATGAGTGAGGTTTGGAAGGAGAAACTGTGTAAGTCCCATATGAAGTCAAAAGTCAAGTATTTCTATTTGATCTATGAACATTATGAAGGGCTTAAAAAGTTTTTCCATCGGTCTGTCTGTCTATCTACCTATCTTTAAAGTCAAAATACAAATCATGTAACAATAAAATTAAATTCTTTAATTTTTTTTTAATTTGGTGGGTTTTAGTATATCATGAAGTTGCACAACCATCATTTCTATCTAATTTCAGGACATTCTATCACATTTCCCTAAAAATCCTATACCCATTACCATTGGCTCTCTGTTTCCCTCTACCTTCACCACTGGCCATCACCAACCCATTTTCCACCTCTATGGATTTGCCTATTTTGGATATTTCCTACCAATGAAATCAACATGTTGCCTTTTGTGATTGACTTCTTTCCCTTGTACAGTGTTGTTACGGGTCACCCTCTTCTAACAAGGCCCCCAAGTGATTTGGGAGCACACTTAAGTTAAAGAACCATTGGCACAGAGGCCTATGTTAGATCTCTTGGAGAGATGAATAAGTCAGGAAAAGCAAATGGAAGGCAAAAGATAGAGCCCACAGGTGATGAAAGCTCACTCTTTGCTGCCTGTCTAGAGAGACACCAGTATGTGCTGTGAGCTGACCTGGCAGGAGCTTCCGCGAGGGCTCCCAGCAGCCAGGGAAAGACAAGGCAAGTCTTTACCCTTTAAATGCAAGGGAACTGGTCACCTGGTGCCTGTCACCCTCAGGCTCTCAGCAGCCAGGGAAAGACAAGGACCCACTGACACTTGGCAGCTCCTTACCCGTCCTTGGGAAAGGATCTCAGTCATGGGGTGGGGTGCATCTAGTTTTGCTTGCTTGCGTCTTCCAAGTGGGTATTGAATATTAATTGTAACAAGTAAACTATTCATTGTTAAGGGTAGGAAACCCCAGCTTTCCCTAGATATTCTAAAAAAGAGGCTCTTGAAAGTTCTATTCAGGAAATTTTTGTTTAATCTGAAACAACAGCAATGTTAAGTTTCCCTGTGGAGTTTACTTCTTTATTCTTTTTCACAACTATAGAAACTTCTCATGGGGGTGGGGGGAATAGCCCTTTCATCTCCCAGCACCGCTTTATTTCCCTTCTGTTCACAACTGCCTGCTGATTTTAAAGATCATGTTCATGAGACCAGCGAGATTAGGTTTCCCAAATTCACACAATTTGAAGTGGCAGCACCAAGATTTGAACAAATATATAGTTGCTGCCAAAATGAACAGGCTATTCTACCTTGAATGTTTCACTTAATGTCTTTTTATATCATTAGGATTTTTGATATCTTCAAAACTTTGCTTTAATGCTCTAATAATATTCCATTGTGTGCCTGCCTGCCTGCTTAGGAGCATTAAAGATTGTCTCCATGCACTTGCAGGAAGACAGGCTTCTGCTTCTAGCTCTCAGAACGCGATAATATCCATCTTTGTGTCGAAAGCCTTTGGGATGGAGAAATGTTTAAGGTAATTCCCCACAAATAAAAATGATGGTTTGAAATATAAACTTGGCTGGCATAGGATTGCGAAAGTTGTTCTCCAAAAGGACCCTGATTTCTGCCCAGAGTGCACTGGATTGCAGGCTTCCCATCCTTTGTGTATTCCTCCAGAGGAGAGAAATTGTTCCCCAGAAAGCTTTTCCTATTTTTTTCATTGCTAGCTAGTGAAGCTAAACACTCCCCTGTGTGTTCATTTGAGTGTTTTTAGCCAAGTCATTATCTGTTTCTGTTGCCTTTTATGAAGCCCCAAGCCCAAGCCCTGTATTCTACTCAGTTTTAGCTCTCAAGCCAGATACAGTGCACCCCAAACCTAGTACTAGTCAGCTATCTGAGTACCCTGGGATGAGATTCCTATGTTAAGATCTGCTCCTAAGTGAAACTTCTATGAGGCAGGGAGGGCTGTGTTTGCCCTTCATGTCTTTGCAGTGTCTGCACAGAGACTAGTCTGTGCTCAGGGCTGAAAGAATATGTGTTCATCCTGGTCGCATCTGATGAGACTTACTCTGAGCCATTATTTCCATCTTGGCACATTGGCCTCAGCTCCGGTTCTAGAACCATGCTGCCACTAGCTACAGAAGTCACACCAACTCCTTATTTCCTAACAAAGTTGGTTTTTCTGACCCTCAGGAATCACTAATCTCTGCTCTAGAGTCTTGCAGCACATCCGTACTCAGCTAATCCACTTGGGAAGGCTGTCTTTCCCAAAGGCTCAGTAAACCGAGAAGATCACATTTATCAGTTAGTTAAAGGCTTCATTTAGCGGCTGCCCTGAGGCATGCACAGAGAGAAGTTTTCTTGGGCAAACTTAATTATTGCATCAGAAGAAAAAACATGTTCTCATGTTAGTCTTGGGGTGGGAGCAAGAGTCGGCAAGGCTTCCTGTAATTTTCATTACCAGTAATGACATTTTCCACGATTCTGTATTCATTGGGCTATTTTTATTCTTTTTACATTCCTTGTCTAGATGGCGACAGAATCTATCAAGGGCTTGATAGCAGTTTTTATAAGCTCAGAATTGTCAGGAATTTTGAAATGTCACTTGATCCACATCTTGATCCACATCTTCTGGCAGCAGAACATGGCTAAGAACTCTTGACTGCTAGAATTCTCATTGATTAATCAAGATTTCTGTAAAAATGGCTCCCATTTGTTCCCATTAACATTCTGTGGTCTAGAAACTGTCCCAATCAGGAAGGCCTTCCCAGTTCTAACAGTCACTTGCCTTTTAAATAGCAGCTGTGACATGAAGCTGCCTTTTTACCTACCACAGGGCTCTCAACCTGAATAGGACACTGACATCACCTGGGAAGCCAGCAGGGTATTCTGATATCTGTGTTGCAAGCAGATCAATTAAACCCACCCCTCCACGGGGAGAGTCAGAAATCTGAGTTTGTTAATGATGTTGATGTGAAGCCACCATGAAGACCCGTACCTCTGTTTTTATCAATTCATCAAATGCCTTACCTGGAGGAAGGGGTAATAAAGAAAGGACTATAATGCTTTATAGTTTCCAATGGTGCCTGCACACCGGAATCACCTGGGAGATTAAACAACCCAGTGCCCACAGATTCAACGAGAATTATGATTGGTCTGGTCCTTGGCTACTTTTGGGAGTTTCCAGGGTTCTGTCTAATTCTCTGACTGAGGATCATCCAACTGATGCTCTATTAATTTGTTTTTCACCCAGGACTTTAGAAGAACTAAGAAAGGCTATAAGAAATATGCACATATAACCAGGACGCCCATCTGTAAGGGACTGAAAGATGCTTTGAGTCCTAGTAGTTCATGGAACATGGTTTATTTCTACCTGCTCATTTGTAAAACAGCAAGCCAATGTACAGAGTGTGCTGGGACTCACCCAGGACCGTCTCAGTAGAAAAAGCACATCAGGAACCTGAGTCAGAAAAATGGTGTCTCCTTGTCGGCTGCAGCTGCCTCAGACAAAGCCTCACATCTACATCCTAATCCAGGAAGCCTAAGCATGTATGGAGGGCCTTCCAGATGTGAACAGGGTCTTGAGATGGAGAGATTGTCTGAATGGGTCCTGAATGTAAGCTCAAGTATCTAAGAGGAAGGAAGGAGAGATTTTACACACAGAGGAAAGGAGATGTGAAGACAAAGAAAGATATTTGAGTGGTCACAACATTTGTTGTGATGTGGTCATAAGCTAAGGAACACTGATAGCTGCCAGGAGGTGAGAGCGGCAAGATGCACAGATTCCCCTTGAGGCTCCAGAAGGGGTGAGGCTTGGTGCCACCTTGATTTCAGGCTTCAGAACTGTGAAGAGCTAATGTCTATTGTGTTAAACCAAAGTTGTGATAACTTGTTACAGCAGCCATAGGGAACTAAAACACCTAGATAATAGAACTTTAGGATTATGAGATGGGATTTTGAATATGCGTCCAAAGGTACTAGCTCTAGTTCACATTTTCTGGGGACACTCACTCACAGAGGCAGTTGAAGTCTATGTAGGATTTGGAGTTTTCCAGGAGTGTCCAAAATTGAGTTCTGACCACCCCGTTGTTCACCTGGGCTTTTCAGGGAGTGCCCTCTGAACTTGGCACATCACTGGCAGCATCCTCCACGTGTATGTGTATGCATGTGTCCTGGCATGTGCCTGCCCCGCTGGTGCTGAAGGAGTCTGAACAGCCTCTGTTCTTTCCTAACACCTAAGCCTACACCCTACTGAGATGCAGCCCAGGCAGGCTAGGAGGAGGAGGGCTTCATGGGTGTCCTTCTGCCCCAGTGACACCCCTCTCTGTAGCCTCGAGCTCACTAACACCACCACTTACTGAACAAACACATATATTGGATCTACCCATTAAGAGCAATTGGAATTTCATCCTTCAGAGTTCAACCAAAATGTCATTTTCTCTGAAATCTTCCCTGGCCTCCCAACGTAGGTCACTGGGTCATTCAGGGTCCCAGCTGGAAACAGATGGTATTTTTAAGTTGAGTAATTTGATGAGGGTTCAATGAAGGGACTGCCTGCACAGTAGGGCAGGGATGAGGGTGGGGCAGTCCTCCCAGTCAGTGGGGCTAAATCCATCTCCCTCTGCCCCAGTGGATGGGGTAGGAGTGTTGTTAGCATCCAAATGCAGTCTAGGGAGGCTCACAGGGGCAGGGTCTTCTGTAGAGGATGTGGCCAGCAGGGCCCCATCTTCCTCCTGCCCTTTCATCTCCAAAGTGGTTTCAACTGATGCCGTAGTTTCTGCAGGGATGGGAGTCTGCACACCGCACACTAGGCCCTCATGCATCAGTGTTACTGGTGACTGTTGTCTGTCTTCCCCTAAGAAGTGTGAGTTCTCTGCAGAAGAAAACTTGCTCACTGTGTAGTGCTTGGACCAAAATGATGCCTGCTGACCTTCTGCTGATTGACAGGTTGAGCTGGACCAATCTGGAATCATCATGAAGGAACACAATGTATCATCACAGTCCCTCACATCTTCCAACTAGAGGCTGCCCTCTACCCTCTCTCAGCTCTTCAGGTAATGCAGAAGGCCGCAGACAAGAGATCCAGGGCACACTGCCGTGGTTCTAATGGGCCCAGCCCACAGCCCTGCAAGCGAGTGGCCAGGGACAGTGTTGGATGTTTCCCCATCCGTAATTGATCTCCTGTGATGCTTTGGTTCTCCCCTCTGCCATGGACCGATTGTGTGTGTCCCTCCACCCCTGCAAAACATGGCAACCATGAAGCCCCAGCTTTGCGTAGATCACCCTCCAACACAATTACATTACTCTTTCTTTTGTCCATCTTCTTTTGTCTCGCCTCTCTTTTCTCCTCCTTACCACTCTCCTCCCCTCTTCACTTCTGCCCCCCACTTCCTCTTTTTTCTACACCACCTCCTCCTCTTACCTCCCTCTACCACCTCTCATCCCAGTTGAAAGCTTCTGCAAACTGCTCTGGGAACTCAGGAAAACCACAAGAGCTCCTGCTCATCACTGTTCATAATCCAGGTGCAGGAGCTAGACTTAGAGGAAAACCTTCCTCAATGAACTCAAGATGTCCTCAGGTCCTTTCCAGGTAGGTTAGGGTACCTGGATCTTCAAAAGCACCTTTCCCCCATTCTGAAGAACTTTAACTGCAGACTAATGATCCAAATTAAAACAAACAAAAAATGCTCACTCTGTTGTTAAATGTCTGGCTTGAATTTTTGCAAGTGCTACTTTTAAGAATCAAGATCTAGATTTGTCAGTGACATGCCTACATATACCCAACTGTACTTCTTTCTTGGTGAGACCCTTAAATTGCAGTCTTGTTTTGAAAAATTGTTTCTCATTTTTTCCCCTATTTTCCTCAGTCCCTTCAAAGTCTTTCAACAAACCAAATTCTGAAATGTCCTTGGAAATCCAGAACATTAAGTGAAACAAGAACACTGTAGAAAACTAAGAATACGTTAAATGGCCTGGCACAAATGAATGAAAATGTCTTTGCTGGTAAAAGAAAAATATTCAGTTCCTTCAAACAAGGAAAGCTCTGTAGAGGAAGCATACATTTTCCATTTGACTTCAACACCTCCCAAATGCAGCGAGCAGTGAGCGAGAAGCACGTGTACCAAACCCTCGGCACATGTGGGCTGAGCAGAGGAGACTTCCAGCGCAGGCCCGCTCCTCCTGAGAATGGTGACAGAATGTGCTGTTCATTCTCTGGATGAAGAAACAGGCCCCGAGAAGCCCAGCAACATGCCAGTCACCCGGTCATAAATTGTGGCTCAACCCAGGCCTCAACTTTTCACACATGTGACTCTGCCTCTCAGGGGGGCCAAAGTCTCATGAAGGATGGCTACCTCAAGGTCAGAAGTAACTTTTTGAGCCTGCAGTTGACCATGGAGCATCTCCAGAGCCCATTTTAGGGTTCACTCTCCTTGCTCTGTGGAAACACCTGGAGGTTTCTGGTCACGCTTGCTTGGACCCCTCTCCATCCCTACCTGTCTGTCTCAGGACTGATCAGGATATCTTTCCCAGCTTTAGCTGAGAGAGAGTGCAATGACTCCAGATCCCAACCAACGAGTAAACTGCATTTGAATGTCTTTCTTCAGCTTGGTGACCTGGGACAAGTTATTTGACCTCTGGAACTTATCTGCAAAGTGGGTCCATCGATTGTCCCTCCCCAAGTTGTTGTAAAGATGAGTTATACACAGATGACAGTGAAAAACTTCCTCTTGTTCCATTGCAAACGGCATCCTCCATCTCCTTCCAACCTCAAAATGATCCAGATCAGCCAGAGTCCTGAATGAATGAGGAAAAGGAGCGCAGACAGAAAACCTGTGTGCAGAGATTTACAGCAACACATTTTTGGCACAAAGTGATACATCTCTTGTGCTAAGAATCAGGTCCCAGTGGGACTAATCTAGGGTGGAATTGCATGCAGGGATCTTTGCTCTCTCCCTGGACTTAATGGGAGATTCAAGTTGGGATGTAGCGAGATGCTCTTCACAAATCAGTTGCAACAACCAGGTGCTTTGTGTGCTCAAACACCCATCAGGGAACTCTCAGGTGAAGCATGAAATGCTGGTGACATTCAGAGATGGTAGCATGACCAGTGCAGGTGACAGGCTCCCAGAGCTCTGGATGCAACGGCAGAGGAGCTCTGGACTGTTCCCTGGCCTGGGTCAGAAGGAAATGCCCATGCCAGGCATCCTGTGCCCAGTGTTCTGCCGCTGGCCTGGCTCCCTGCCCAGTCTGCCGTCATCTGCCAAAGACTGAAGTCACGGCCACCTCCTTTTCCAAGGCCTGCTCTGTGGCTGTGCCAGGAGCTGGGTATTAGCTCCCTTTCACTTATGTAGAGAGGATGAATTATGCTGGGGTCGTGTTAACAATCATTTAGAGATTATTTTTGGAGACAGAAAACTCTTTAGCAGCAGGAGTTGGAGATGACACAACGACTGTGAGGGAGAGACACTTGGACACTCCAGGCAGGCCTGCCAAGGGAGGGCAGCATCCAAGGGTGCTCTGGGGACCGCTTTTACAGACTCACCTTTGGAACATGCCGCGGTGAGCGTGCCGAAGCTCCAGCCAGGCCGGGGCCTGCTCTGTGAGGGCAGGACGCGCCCTCATTTATGTTGGGAGGATGGATGGAAGGAGATGGAGCAGTGTCCAGAAACACCTAGGGCCTCACTCACGTTATCTCATTGTACAAGGGACCCAGTGTTGGAGGCTGAGTACCTGGCTGTGAATGGTCCAGAAGCCCAGATTTTTAACCTTTTGCTGTCTGGGTCCCGGACAACGTGTTCTCACATGCCTAGTCTGTGTTTTTCTGTCTTCACGGGCATAGCCACAGGTACAGGCTTGCCCAGCTGCTCAGAGGTCCAAGCATGCATTTCTACCACAGGAGCTGTGTATCAGGTGTCCTCAGGAGGGATGCCAATGTCTTGTAGAGACCTTGAACTTGAAGCCTTGAAAGCTTCCTTTGCGAACAGAAGACAAGCACTTTACAACTGCCAAGGAGACTTAAAGTTTAAAAGTCCTTGGAGCCTATCTAAACCAATGACGGCCTAATGCTTTCAGCTGAATTCACCATAAGGATTATGTGTTTGTGTTAGTTCCCCAGGGTTGCCACAAAAAAGAAGCAGACCAGGGACTTTAATTATTAAATTAAATCTGATTTAACAAAATATATTTCTCACTATTCTGGAGGCTTCCAGTCCAAAATCAAACTGTCAACAGGTCTGGTTTCTCTGAGGCTGCCTTACCTGACAGACACTGTGTCTTCCTGCTCCTGGTGTCCCTGCAAGTCCAAATTTCCTCTCACAAGGACACCAGTCAGAACTAAAAGGCCTCATTTTAGCTTAATTACCTCTTTAAAGGTTCTCGCTCCAAAATCTGGCCACATTCAGAAGTACTGGCTGTTTGGGCTTCATCATAGGAATTTTGAGGGACACATAGTTGAGACTATAAAGTGTCAAAACTCAGTACATTAAGATAACTAAATTATAAGTTACATAAGAAACAATACTTTTCATGAGCACAGCAATTTGATATTTGGTAATCTATTCTAGTTCCTCAAAGATACTTGCTATGACCCACCAAAATGATTTCACAACCTACTGATGGCTGCAACCCACAGTGTTTCAAACTGCGATCAAGGTCAAAATCATCAGGCTATATTTTTTCAACACTGATTCAAGATGATAAGTAAACATTGATCAGGGCCAAAGCCCTTATCTTAATGGGGAGCTGAGCACATGGGTGGGCTTGAGTAGTGTTGGCCAGGAAGTATGGGTTATGTTGGTGGCCAAAGCCCCGGGGAACCTGGGGATTTGGGCTTTTTCCAGAAAGGACATTGACAAAGCAGGGTCAGGGTAGAGGGTAACTCAGAACCACGTCTGAGACACAGTGAAAGGGTCAAAATAGTAAAACCAAATCTGTTCCCTCAAACAGCAAGGACCGGGCAGAGGGCAGGGTTCACCCTCATAGAGAGTCTCTGGGTAAACACAGGAACAGAGAAACAAGCCAGTCAGTGGCCGGAGAGGACCCCGAGATCCTCCTGGAGACTAGTAGGGGTGCAGGGGTCAGCCCTGGACTGCTCTGGGCTGATAAGCAGTGTCCTGAAAGGTCACCTCATTTGTCAGCCTTTTGTTAAAGGACAAGGAGGAGAGTCCTGGGTGAAGTCTGTGTGACCGGACTCTCATTTCTGAGATTCACACTAACACACTCAGGGAAGCCAAGGAGAAAAAACTTTAGTTTCTGGAAAATCTCTAAAGTATCCAACTATAGTGAAGGCTACAGCTAAAATTCTAAAATGACCATCCTGGTACTTTGCTAACCACCATCCTAAAACAAATAAATTTAATCAACTACTCCCTTGTATAAATATTTATTTTCCTTTTAAAAATTGCTTTATTGAAGTGGCATTGGTTTAAAACATTAGATAGATTTCAGATGTAATGTATTATAAATCAGCATCCATTTATATTACATTATATTCATTAACATTTGTTGTTTCTTGGTAGACTGTTCCTTTGGAACAGACTGAAAATTCTTTAACAGATGCGGGACCTGCTAATATCTTCCTCCAACTTAAACCTCTCTATTTTTGTCATCTGTCATTTCCACCCATAACCAACATTACCATCTTTGTTATACATTTTAGTTTTGTCATGCTAAGTTTATAGAACAAATATTTACATTCAGAAACTTAAGTTTTTGGCCTTCTTTCTTTGATCCTCTTGTAATGGTGAATTACATTAACTGATTTTCAAAATTAAATTTTGTTTTCTTGGGATAATCTCAAAATGGCCATGAATTTTGCTTTTTTACATTTTGCTTTGATATTTTAAGTTCTTTAAAGTATTTTTTTAAGAAATTTCTATTTGTACCATTGTTATATTTTCTGGTATATTTTTTGTTTCTGCATTTAGTAGCAGGCAGGAGAGTCTCTTCACATGAGTTAGTATGGGCTTTTAATTCTTAAGTCTTTTAGAAAATAACATCTGAGAAAACGTATGAGACAGAATTACTGGATCTTCAATGTTTGATAAAAAAATCAACCCCAAAATCATCTTGATCTGATGTTTCCATAGTAAAGATTTCTAACAACTAGCAACATCTTCTTTTTCTTCTCATAATAGTTTTAGTAAGTAACTATTTTTAGTGTTTCTTACCATTTATTACCATGAAGTTATTTATAACATGAAGTTATTTATAACATCTTTGTTTAAGTTTAGTGCCCGCAGCATTATATGTATTCCTGTATCGCCATATTCCTGTACTTTCCCAATGTGTTGTGGTTTTCCTTTTTCTTAGCCAATCTTGTCCAATATTTGCCTCTTTTATTATAAGTGCTTTAAACTTTGTTTTTAAATCATTAATTTCTGTTCTTATACTTATTTTTCTTCCCTTATATTTTTCACTTTTTTCTAATTTTAATTTTGAGATTTTTCTACTATAACCACTTCAGGTTATACATTTTCATCTACATAATACTACATGTACTTATGTACTTATATATGTGTATATTTTGGCTTTCATTTTTATTTATACTTTTCCCTATGAATTATTGAGAAGTGTGTCTTTACAATTTTAAAGCACATTTTTTAATGTATTTTTTTGTTATTTATTTCTAAATTATCTTATACTCAGGCTATGTAATCTGTATGCCACAAATTATTTCACATTTGCTGAAGATAATTTTATGATCAATATGGGTCATATTTTATAAATATCTCCTGTGTGAGAAAAGTTTATATCCTCATTTGCTAAGTGTGATAGCAGCTGGTTTTGTCTAGTACTTACAAGATGCCTGTGTTATAATACTCCATCATTAAGGTAGAGTTGTCAACTTCTTGTTGTTCAGGCAGGCAGTTGAGGCTCATGTTAGTAATATTAAGAGGGAAGCAATAGGAGCTAGGTTGCCCAAGGAAAGTGTACATCAGGATCCCATACATTTGCCAAAGGTTCTTTTAAAAAAAAAAAATTATTTATGCATACAGAACTGGGGTACAGGCCAGAGGTGCAGGGGCAGTGAGAAGCTTCACCAGAGACTGAGTAGGGAGCAGGACAGGCAGATGGATGAAGTATACTGTTGAGCAGAGCAGCAGGAAGAACAGGAGAGGTCTGCCGCGCCATGTGGGTCACCTCCAGGGCAGAGATCAAACTCATGCTGATGTGGCGTTAGCTTCTTAGTGTGGTGCTTTAACCCACTGCACCACCAGGGAGGGCCACCATACATTTGCCAAAGGTTCTTAATTGAATTTCCAAGCAGTTCACCCAAGGAGGAAAATACGACCATGTGACATGACTCACAGCGTTCTTCAGGTAAACAGCCCTGACGAGAGGCACACTTGGGTTTAAGCTTCCGATTCTTGAGTCTCACACATCCCTGTGCCCTCCCAACAGGTACTCACTGGGTAGAGCAGGGGACAGTGCCTTTTACTGAAACCATCAACTGCGTTAGCAACTGCAAGTTGCCCAGGTATTTTTGTGTTTGCTTTACATGGGCCTTTGTTCTGACAGTGGGTATAGGTTTGTTACAGAGCAGGGGGCTCAAAGGACGTGCTCCATGCTGCCCAGGCTTAGTCCTTCTCTCAATACTCAAGGAATCCATTTTCTTACTTTAATGTAAAGTAATGATGCTTTCAAGGTTTTATTTAATGCATGAAATAAATCTGGTTTTCATAGCTTTTTAGTTAGAGTGATGGCTAGCAGGACTAAAACCCAAATTCCAATCTTGGATAGCTGGACAGCTATTTGACCATGACCTCTGCCAGAGAGTAGGTCATTCTGCATGCTCACCCCCGCCAAGTTTCATCACAGGTGGATTTGGTTGCTCTGCTCCTTCCATTGAACCGGAGACCTATTTGTTCTCCACATGTATTAACTCACTAGTAGTAAAGAGCTCCAAACTGAGTGGCCTAAACAATGGTTCTGGAGGCTAGAAGGCATGATCAAGATATTGACAGTTTCCTCCCCCTCTCTCTCCTTGGATGGTAGATTGTAGTCTTCAGATTCATATGGCACTGTCCCAAATCTTTCTCCAAATGTCCTTTCTTCATAAGGACATGCATTATGCTGGGTCAAGGCCCACTCTATTGACTTCACCTTGGCTTGAGTATGTCCATAAAGTTCCTCTCTTCAAATACTGAGTTAGTTCACAGGGTGTTAACATATGAATTTTGAGGGGACACAGTTTAACCCATAATGCCACTGTAGCTTCCATTCCTAATAGCGTCAGTCACAAAAACAAACTGAAAGAATATTTGGGGAATTAATTAATGATGATGCACATTAGGATTGACTATCAATAGAGTATACTCAAGACCCAAGATTTTTCAGACTGTAGCTGTATTTCTAGCCTGGAAAACCTAAAGTAGGTGTTACGAAGTGCTCCTATTAGCCATACAAGTCTTAATAAAGCTTGTAAAGCATGTCTCACTTTAAGTTATGCAACTGGCCACCCTGGTGGCTCAACAGGTTAGGATTCAACACTGTAAGCTAGCTGCAGGGGCTAGTTCCATCCATAGCCCCGGAGGTGACCCACATGTTGTGGCAGACCTCTCCTGTCTCGCCTGCTATTCCCCTCAGCAGTGTACTTCATCAGTAGGCCTGTTCTGCTTCCCACTCTATCTCTGGTGAATCCTCTCACGGCCCCTGCACCTCTGGCTGTACCCCAGTTCTGTATGCATAAATAAACAAATCTTAAAAAAAAAAAGTTATGTGACTGCTTGATGAATATTCAGATAAGACAGTAATTAAAAGGACCTCTAAATATATAAGGAATTGAACCTATACAGGGTCATTACCCAAACACAGTTACACGTGAGAAGAAGCTCTCCAGAGCTGATGACTTGGTTTCACAGACTAATCCTGATTGGCTGCAATTGAGATGCCTGTTAGCTCACCTGGCGCAGGGCGTTGGGACAGGATGCTGCCCCAGGGTTCCCCCTCTCCTGCTGTCACTGAGGCTGGGAGAGCAGCCACAGGCAGGCATTAATTATTTCCTTGCCACCCAACAACAACAAAAAAAAACTGTGTTCACTTGCGTATGATTATAATGCTAGTGCATAACAGATGTGTAATCTATAATAATGATGATAATAGATGTCTAATGATTCTGAAATTTAAAAAGAAAAAATACAAAACTTCTAGAAATTTGTGATAGCACTATCACAATTAGGATGTAAATAATCCCATATATTTTCTTTTTTAAAAGATTTATTTTATTCATGCTTACAGAACTGGGATACAGGCCAGAGGTGCAGTCAGTGAGAGGATTCACCAGAGACAGAGTGGGGAGTAGAACAGGCCGATTGACAAAGTACACTGCTGAGGGGAGCAGCGGGAGTGTCAAGAGAGGTCTGCTGGGCCATGTGGGTCACCTCCGGGTCATCGAACTTGCATTGAAGCGGCTGTGGCTAGCTTTCAGTGTCCTCAGTGCCACCAGGGAGGGCCCAATTTGACATATTTTCCATGCATGTGTTTGAATTTTATATATGATATATGTTCACCCAAATGGGGATCATACAAGACAAAAAGTTCAGCATTTAAATTCTGAACTTAGTGATGCTTTGTGGTGAACCCACTGGCAGCACGCTGAGTTCTGTGGGGTGTCCTTCAAGGTGGCTACTTCTCTAGTACCTGACTCTTTGCTAAAATGCATGCATCATTTCTGGTTTTTCTTATCCTGAATACCTTTTAGTAAATGTCCCTCTATGTACACATTTGTATGATCATTGCATTATTTTCTAATGTTAGACACCAAAAGTAGAACTGCCATGTCAAAAGGAATGTATTTCATCCTAAAGGTTTTTCTTTTTTCCTTCGGAAATATGTTATCCTCTCTCACCAAAGGAACATCAAATTGTGTTTACCTACATCTCAGACAACACTGGAAAAATTCTTTTTTACCATTTGGATGGAAAAATCTGGTAGCTCACTGTTACTATAATTTATGATTCTTTGGTAATATGATATTTGTTGGCTACTTTATTTCTTCTTTTTAAAATTTCTTTCCAATTCATTTATTATTTAATTTTTAAGTTGTTTTAGCTTTTATAATTTTAATTAGTATTATGAGTATTATGTGATTTTTTTGTCTGTTTGGGATTACTTACTTCAAAAAGTTTTTACACATGAGGTTTCTGGGTAAAAGGAAATGACTTCTTTGTGGTTCTTAATATCTAATGACTTTTTAAAGGATTAAGGCTTTCTTATACTCACGCTATGAGTATATCAGCTATAGCATCATCACTTTAGTGTCAGACAAAAGCTGCAAGAAAAACAACTATTTATATCTCTTGTTGCTCATTTTTCCTCCTAAAATGCATTCCTTTTGTATCTTTGATAGTGTTCTCCTCTCCACCTTCTTTATTGCTCCTTTCTGAAACTTCAGTTCTATTTTGAATGTGTATGTATCTTTTTCCTTTACCTTTTATTCGGTGATATTCCTCTATTTCCTAGAAAGCATAACAAATTTGCTGTTCTGATGATTAGATTATTGTCTTCTTTTCATATTTTTTTGTCTTAAGTGCACATTTTCATTTTTTCTGGTTCTTAATTAACTCCTCTGTGTGTGTGTGTCTGTCTGTCTGTCTGTCTGTCTGTCTCTGTCTCTGTCTCGGTGTGTCTCTCTTCCTCTCTTCTTTAAATCCTTTAATTATTCTGGTTTCTGAGAGAACTGATCAAGATTATCAGTACCAGTGTTTGATATTAAGTTGTCTCTGCTGTGCATTTTGGCAGGTTCTGTATTGTTTGTAGGTTCTGTATAGTTTTGAAAATCTGGTGAGGGACAGAAATTGGTATATCAATGATCACACTATAGTTAATGTTGTTCTATTTCTCCTTTGTTCACTTTGGAAATATTTATCTGTTTTCAGCGAGGCCATGATTACTGCACCAGTTGGAGTTTGTATTTTGTCATAAATAGCAAACACCACTCAAGAGTAGCATAGACATACCATATTGGTTTTTCCCCTCATGTATCCAGTCATAATTCAGGGGTTAAGAACTTTTAGGAACAAGGTGTCTGAAATCCATGGAGCTTTTCCTGATTAGAGACCAGACAGTCAATATGGGTTTTTAAGAAGAGGCAGACTAGACAAGGAAGAAAATCCAGCACTTAAAGCATAAAAGCAAAGCTTGCCAATGTCACCTCCCTCAGACATCTGCTTTCATCTCATTAAAAAATTACTATTTTTCCCAGCATTCCTATAGTTGGAGGTGTTCACGTGACACCATGATGGTAGCAGTTGATGTTAGTTAGTTTCCTGCCTATTGCCATTCTTAGCCTCTTTCTAATAATCCTGTAATTGTTGCTTTGTCTAGTTTTCTTGTTTCCTCATGGACTTTTTGGTTCATGAATTACCTTATTTTAAAATCCCCCTAGACTTGATCACACAGAGGTTGTTCACAGTTCTTAGAATTGGGTTGGCTGCCTGTCAAGAACTTAGTAAAACATAAATACTACTTGAATACTTACCATATGCCAAGCACTTTTCCAAATGCTTTACATATATTGACACATTTTATGCTGCTACAACCTTAAGAAACAGACACTACCGACAAAGATGTTGAAGCACATGATGGTGAAGAAACTTGTGCAAAGCCACACAGTCACCTAGCAGAGAGCCAAGAACGAGACTAAGGGCAGGCAGGATGCTCTACTGAAATGCATGTTATTTGAAAATATAAGTTGAAAGTGACTGTCATCATCAAATCTTGATTATGTAATGAAAAGTGATAAAAAACTAGCAAAATAATACAACTATCTTAAGCTTATATTTTCAGGGGAAAGTTGAGAGCCATTTGAAGCAGAGGTGATAAGGACATCTTTGTGCTGATGATTCTATATCCCTCATTTCTCATCAGTGTAGATCAGGTTAAAAACATAGGCTTCTTCCTCCTCATTCATTCTGTGTTTGTCAAAACTTCACAGTGATCAAAGCTGTCTTGGGGCCAAGGGTGAGTCCTGCTGTAAACTGAGCTTCTGTGAGGAGAGCTGCCTTTCCTCCCAGCCTAGGGCTATCCGCAGGGTGCCTGGGGAGTCTCCTTTGATTTTCCTTTGAAGAAGTGTATCCATTGTAAAATTGCCTTAGCCATGGCTGGTGAACAGATAGAAGACCACAGGACCTATTTTTAAGCTCATTAGGAGCTGTGCTGCCTCAGTTTCTACATTTTTAAAGTAAGGCCAATGGAGAGATTTTGGAAGGAACTAGTTTATAAAGTTGGTACGTTATGTGTAGGCCCATATGTGATTTGTTTGCAGACACAGTGGGGTTAACTTTTTCACACCAAGCAGAAGTCTTTGGTCCTTGCCCAGAGCCAAAGTGTCAACTCCATAGGCCTACTTTTAACTTCATTTCACTATCCAAGACCTTCTTGGTTCCAAAAGTTTCATGTCAGATATTTCTCACTTAGCAGTTAAAGAGAGACCTGTTCAGGTCTCATGGAGAACTTTAGAAATGCATATAATGCTACAATGCTCCATAGAACCATATGATCCCTGAGAGCTAACCTATGACTTTCCCTTTTATCTGCCAAACCAGACTTTTTCTCAGTCCTCCTAGTCCCTTCCCGTATGAAACTTAAGATATCCTTTGTTCCCTTAGCACTTATGGCAGGCTCCATTTTGCTACAATTACAAAGCATCTAAAAATTTCAGTGGTTAACTACAAAAAGAGTGGATTTCTTGTTCTCAAAACTTTTGCTATGGAGTGGAGTGATTCTCCAGGGTAACTCTCCTCCATATGTAGCATTTCAGATCATTTCCTTCTTTTGGCCTCTCCTTCTCAACATTCCTCACAGTTGCATATAAAGAAAGAGTCAGAAGGTCAAGCATCTGTAGTTAATTGCTTTGGCCCAGAAGTAACACATCATTTTCATTCGTTTCTTTGGTAAGAACCAGGTAAGTGGCTATATCTACCTTCAAGAGGATTAGAGAACCCACAATCATCCATGTAACTGAAAGTGAAAGACAACTAGATATTTGTGAATATTAATGCCATTAACAATATAAATCAAAGCTCTCTTCAAGTTTCACTGGTTATCCTGTGAGTTTTTATTTTTGTATTATCCAGATTCAAGATTATGAAAGCATGGTGAAGAAGGAATTTGAAGACCACTTGCTCAATTTATTCTCAGGATGTTTTGTGTTGATCCTAACAGATGACCCGCATGCTTCTCTTTGCCACTTTCAATGACAGAGTTCTTAGCGCATGATTCAGATAATTCCAGATAATCTTGATTGGAAAAAATTCTACCTTGGTCTGACTTTGTCTAATCTTCCTAGCATAACCAGTTCCCAGGTCTAGTTCTCTGCCCTTAGGAGAAGCTCACTTCCACACCCACTCTCCTATGACCCTTCAAATGCCTGAGACTCTGCACATGTTTCCTTTCAGTCTGGGCTATGTAGCCTGATTGTTCCACCACCCCTCATGGGCTTTCCAACTTTTCACTGTCCTGATTACCACCCTCAGTCCAGAAGCAAGCAGCATTTCCCTATAGTCTAATGGTTGCCATGAAAGGGTTATCACTAATCTTTTCTGGATGCTACAAAGTTATAATAATACCATCTCTATGATAATAACATTAATTTCCCAACAGCCTCATGATACTCTCGGCTTATATTTCATATAATAGCTAAAACTTTCAGGGTTTTGTCCAATAGTTTGCAGACAATAAGAGGTGAAAATAAAAATGAAAAGTCAATTAGTGGGTTGGGCATACATCCCAAGCTTGAAAAACGGCAGACATCTTTGATCTAAACAGAAAAATAATTTTATCCTCAAGATTGAAGGGTGACCTCACCTCTCATCTTACATTGAATACAACTGGGAATAGTGTAAGGCTGACTTAACCCAACCATTTGTTGTATGGTAAAGAAGCTAGAACGTACAATGTACATATGCACATACCCCACAAGATGGCTGGGGGTGCTTATCAAAGACAAGCTTGAATCCTGACCATTTATTCTTATACATTAGAGGAAAAAAAGGATTAGATTTCTGGTGCTGCTGCTAACCATGAAGTAGGCCATGACAGAAATGGGCAGAACAGACAAGGTAGTTCTGTTTACTGGTTAAAATTTCACATTGAATATATTTTCTTTATTCTAGACTTTAGACCCTTCCCCAAGTCTTACAGGGTTGATTTGAATCATGACCTGATGATCGATCAGAATTACTCCCCTTTACCCCAGGTTCTGTGCTCTTAGCTTTTGCATCACCTAACTGACTTAGCAGGAGAAGGACAATTACAAAGAAATGACACATACATCTTAACATTTCCAGCCAAGTGGGTACCCCTTGAGTGTCATTTTAGCTATGAATTAATATGTCATCTAATACAAGGGTTAAAGAATAGTCTTTGCCTATGTTCTGCTAAAATTTAACCAAGATAAAAGCCTACACTAAGAGGAAATTGGGTTGGTCTATAAGGTTTGTACTTGATAAGCCCATATGAGCTCATATGAGAAATGCCACCATTTCTCATTTAATGGTTCCAGTTAGAAGCTGTCTAAGAAGCAATGTGTTGGCTTTCAAGATCATCATTTTCTTTATAAGCACTAGGACAATGTTACCCATATAACTCTTCAGTAATTCAGATAGATTCTTCAAAGCTCAAAGGAATTTTATACAAAGAGAAGAGTACCTATACTTGCACACATCTTGAGTTTTTAAAAAGCGATAGAATTTTTAGATATTAACAATATTATTTTTGATATGTATTCTAATATCACCTTTCATGTTATAACTATAATAAATCAAAATTTTCCTAATGTTTATGTATCATTACAAATTTACTTAATACTTTCCAAGTGTCTGACTAAATGAACAAGTCAATAGATAAGATTTGCTTTACTATCTTAGGTATATGTATTTGAGGCACACAGTAATTGCCCATATCTGAGTTCTCTCTCTCTGGCCGCATAGATGGGACAAACCCTGCCCCTGGAAATTTAGCATGGCCCTTTTGTTGATTATGGTTAATCAATTGGGAGAAGAAGTTAAATATACCTCTTCTGGGCCAAAATACTAAATTGCCAGAATAAGATTCTTCAGTGTCTCTTTTCCCTGTCTGAATGTATTAGTTATCTCTAATTGTATAGCAAATTGCCACCAAAATATATTAACTTAAAATAATAAACATTTATTATCTCAGTTTTAATGAATCAAGAATTTAAAAAATAGCTTAGCTTGGTAATTTTGACTCAGAGACTTTCCTGAGGTTACAGTCAAGATGATGGCTAGAGCTGCTGTCATCTGAAGATTTGATTGAGGCCAAAGGATATGCTTATACAATGACTCACTTATATGATTGTTGGCCTGAGGACTCATTTCCTCACTAATTGCTGGAAGGAGTGCCTTGCCATGAGGCCCGCTGCATAGAACTAAGACTGCTTGAATGCCCTCACAAAATGGCAGCTGGATATCCCCAAAATCCAAGACAGAATATAGAGGAAGTCACAAAGCCTTTTAGATTTGGTTTTGGAAATCACACATTGTTACAATCATAAATTTTGTTCATTAAAATCAGTTTTCTATGTATAGCCCATTTTTAAAGTTAGAGGAAAGTACTTTCTGAAGAAAAAGTACAAAAGAATTTATGAAGATATATCTTAAAACTACCACACTCAGTGACAGAAGAGGCCACATCTTCCAGATGACATAACTATAAGCTGTGGAAACCCTGTCTCCTGGGTTCCTGAGTGATTTGGTGGAGCAGAGTCCTTTGCTGAACTAAGATGGATACAGAGAATGAAAAATAAGTAGGTTTTTGTTGTGTCAAGCCATTACGATTTTGAGTTTATTTGAAATCACAGTGTAACAGTCTATCCTTACTAGTAACCATTTTAAAACATATATCAGTGGTGAACATAGTGTGGCAACATATCTGAAGAGGTGTAAACCCATAACTCTAAGTCACATGCAGTATTATGAATCAATGTTACTCAATAAAAATAATACCATAAAAATGACATAAATGTAGGCCCTCCCTGCTGGCGCAGCGGGTTAAAGCACTACACTAAGAAGCTAAAGCCACTTCCAAAAGAGTTTGATCCCCACCTGCTCTGGAGGTGACCACATGGCGAGGCAGACCTCTCCTGACCTGCCCGCTGCTCCCCTCAGCAGTGTGCCTCGTTGATCTGCCTGTTCTGCTCCCCACTCTGTCTCTGGTGAATCCTCTCACCCTCCGCATTTCTGACCTATACCCCAGTTCTATACGAATAAATAAATCTTAAAAAAAATGACATAAATGTAAACAAAATGACAATAATTTATATGTAAAAATGGCAAAAGTTATAGATTCCCAGCATTTAAATGGTGTTTATCTTTATTTATAATATTCCCAAGGTTTAACTTTTTCCACCCATACAGGTTTTAATAATTCTGTTGGATACTAATAATTTTAGCAGACTCCTAACTAAGTATGTGCAGAAAAGAAGTCACAGATTCTGATCTAGGAAAAGTTTGTATAGTCTAAAGTGATCCAAACCAAACCACTGGCTGAGTTCCTTTTGATAATAAAGTTCTATTTGTTATATCCGGACTTTTAAGCCCCTGCCTTTCAAAATCTAAATTCAAAGATTTACTTTTTTTTTGACTTGGTGGCTTTCCCAGAAATGATGTATTTCAAGCAGTTTCATATGCTGGCAATACCTAAACTATTGTCCTGTCACTCTGATAAATTGGCCTAAGTCTATAATTATTAACTGGAAACTTATGCAGGCCTTATCAATAGTGCATTATAATTAAAAGGTTCATTTTAAGGTTCTGTCCACTAGGAGATGAGAGATGGAGTGCATACATTTGGGTAATGAATCATCTTGGAACACTGTGTGGGCTTCTCTATTTAACTGATTGCTGTGTAAGATCACAAGAGCAATCAACTGCTTGACTCCCTTTCCACCTGCTTATTATATCATCCAGTACCCATGTTTGGGGAACTTAGTTTACTCATAGTTCCCATGCTCATTCTTTATTATTCACAGATAATATAACTCTATACTTTGTATATAGATATCTATATCTATATACAAAGTACTTCAAGCTACTTATGAAAAGCAAACAAATTTAGCAAATTCTAAAACATGCATTTTCCACCTGTTTCCTCCCTCCTTTGAATACTGTTATGAATTCATGGTCTTCCACTAAATCATTTATCTTGCTTCTGGTAAGCACCACAATTATCTTCTTTTTCATGCTCAAATTAGTTGATGGGATGCTTCAAAGTGATTCCTTCATCCTCTCATGAGCAGCCTTACTATCATTTTTGAAAGTCACCTTATTTACTTGAATTAACAGTATCTTTCATAGTCAGTACTTTTCCTTTCCCAAGATTAGAGAAGATTCCCAACTGCTTTTGGTGGAAAAGAGTATTGAGGAACAAGTCTGAACCTGAGGACACTCAGGAGGTATGGCAGATCGTGCATGGTCAGCCTGAATCCATTCTCACCTCCCTCCTTAAGAGAACTCTAATTGCATTCAGGTGACTGTGTGCTTAGCTAGATATCATCACTGCAGCTGGAGGTAGCCCAGACCTGTTCAGGGTGGCCATCATTTCCTGTCTGGATGTTGGTAGTAGGCATATTCCCTCATGTTCCCCTAAACTCAGTCTTTCTCATAGATACAGAGGAATAGTCTCACCATGCTACCAAGACTCTCCATGCCCTCCAACCTACAAAATAAAAGAAACATCTGCACAATGACTTCAAGGTCCCTCATTGCCTCTCCAACCATTTTCTCACTCATCATTACCTCTCTCTCACTCTCCTCCAGAACAAATGGTTTCTTTGCTCTTCGTCCTAGAGAGCTAAGCATGTTGCTGCCACGTCTGCATTGCAGTCCACAGAAGAAAAATGCTAAAATGCTCTTCTCCCAATGGCCCCTCGTTAACCATCCTCTCTAAAGAAACCTTTCTCTTTCTCCCTCTCCTCTCCTCTCAGCCTGCTTTATTGTCCTTACAAAAACCATCACCTTATCCATGCTTTCTCTAGGTATCATAAAACTGGAAGTGGTAAGGACATGTCTTCTTTGTTCTCAGTCCCCTCTCCAAATCTGAAGACATTAATATCTGATGCATGGTGGATCTTCCATACATATTTGCTGTATGAATAAGTAGATGAATACATTTGTAGCTTTCTATGTTTTTGCATTTGAGGCTTTAAATATCCAACAGCATAGAAAGTAATCCTCTCACAATGTAATCCATGTCATTCCCTTTACTGCCAAGTCTCTGCAATGACCTCCATCCTAAGAAGTAAGAGCAACATCTGTCCAGAGGCTGCCAAAGCCTTTGGTGAGCCTTTCTGAATATGGAAAGCATGCTTCAAACATAAGAAGGAATTAAATGCAGCTCTTATCCATCCTCCCACCGCTCCCTGCTCTGACTTGTTCTTCAATAAACAGCAAGTCTGGTCCTGAGGGCACACAGGAGGTGTGACAGGTCAGGCACTGTCTGGCCAGCATCCATGAGCTGTAGCTTCAGCAAAGCTGCAGCATGTGGGGAAGCCTTTTATAGAATTCACACTCCTGAACACAACACTCACACGTTACAATGATCAGTGGGCTTCTCTAAGATGTACTCGCATCTTGCATTCACAGTCGTTACCTGATGCCAGCTGTGTACATGCCTGTGTGCTGGCCCAGTGAGCTCCAGTGTCTTTGAGGAGAACCTCATGCCGAATTGCCCATCAACAATGGCCATCCTTCTGTTGTCCTGGCTTGGCCTCCTTCATTAAAGGTCCCAGGAGCAGAGCATGACTGGTGGATGCAAGTGAGAGCAATGTCAGCTTCATGTTCATTGCTTTCTTTCACTTTGTACAACTGATTGGAGGGAATTGCTATTCCAGATTAGTATTAGGTAGAGCTGCCCACTGAGTTCCAATGGAATAGGAGATTTTAGGGGGCAGCAAGTCCTCCACTCAGGAAATATTTAAGTACAAGCTGAACAATGGGGTTAGCAGGGCTGCTGGAAGAAGATATATGGAGAGAAGTCTATGCCTGATAGTCAACTTCTGGTCCTGAAGAATACCTTGTTTCTCTGAACCCCATCTTTTTGCACTCTGACCAAAATGGCAGAGCTGCCCAATGAGCAGTCCCAAAATTGACAAGGACCTTCCAGACCACCCTAGGCTTGCTCATAAATGAGAGATACCTCATGTCTTCCTCAGGCTCACTTGCAGAAAGCAAAGATACAGAGTGAAGGGAAGCTAATAGCCTGTACCCCTTTATCACATTGCATCAGCATCATTGGATGGACTAGAGGTTAGGATGTGCTCCAAAACAATAAAATGAGTTTGAGCTTTCCATTATTTCTCAAGAATGCCTTGTTCCCCTTTGCTTTTTCTAGAGGGTTGATATTTAAAAGTTATTTTTGGCATTTGTCAGTATACATTCCTTCCAGATGTTACCCAAATGTCTCAAACCAGTTTAAATGACATGGAAGGCTCAAATAAGTCATATGATGTTGGAGAGAGGCTAAATTGGTGGTGAGTGTACCCTCTGTATTAGACAGTGTTTTATTTACAGAAGGCAGCATAGGCAATTTTAGCCTGTCTTCAACTCTCTACTAGCCAAAAATATTATTTACATTTAAAGAAAAATAATCAAAGGGTTTTTTTTTTTTTTTTTTTGGTGCTTACACTATTTTTCCCTCTGTTTAGACTGAGATCAGTACAGTTCTGTTTTCAGCTATCCTTGACATCCTGAACCTCCTGGTCTCCTCTCTAATTAAAAAGATAGGACCAATGACATTTTTAATGTCTTTAAAATTGTTCAATAAACAAACACACATTTCAACATCTAGCATTCTATTTATTCTGAGATATTCTCTGTTCCTTCCTTCATATTACATGACTTTAGGGAATTTATCTCCATTTCTACCCCCCTTTTTTATAAATCAGACATTCATTCCAATTGGAATGGATGGAGATCCTGATCCGAAACAGTGTCTCTTTTAGCTTGTCCAAATTCCTACAGAAATGAACAAAGTGGAACCTGGGAGTTGTTGGCTGGAAGGAATTTGTTGATGGAGATTAGAACCTAATGTTCTCTCAGTTTTCAAACTTAGATCAAGAAATAGTCTGACTTTGGAAACTACCTTGTAGGAAAGATGGAAGAAATACTTTCTTTGTCACAGAGTCTGGAATGTCATTTAAATAAGCACAAGGACTTGTGCTTGGAAAGGAGTTTTGCTGCAGCAAATTTCTGGAAGCTTCCACAAGCTCAACTTGTAAGTCTATTGGTACTTGCCTGCCTCCTTGTGCTGAAACCCAACTTAGGAAACAGTGAGGGGGTGGATTCTGTAAAGACAAAGAGAAAAAAATTTCAGTTGTTATATAGTTTTTATTTTTTTTTTAAGATTTATTTATTTGTGCACACAGAACTGGGATACAGGCCAGAAGCTCAGGGGCAGTGAGAGACTTCACCAGAGACAGAGTGGGGAGCAGAACAGGCAGATCTACGAAGTACATTGCTGATGGTCAGGAGAGGTCTGCCGCACCATGTGGTCACCTCTGGGGCAGGCGGATTTCGAACTCATGCGGAAGTGGCTTTAGCTTCTCAGTGCTGTGCTTTAACCCGCTGCGCCACCAGGGAAGGCCTCAATTGTTATATACATTTTAAATGTTCTGTGGTTTAATTTGTGGCAGATGAAAAATGCAACAATATCACCGTACCTGCTCTCTATAATGCGACTTTGCTACACTCCCATGGACAGGTAGGGTCCATGTTTTTCCTTTTGAATTTCATGGACTTGTCAAAAAATAGGCAATAAAAGGGAGATGCAGCATCCTCCTTCCTGGAACACTGGTGTCAAGCTCTGAGCTGTCTGCACAAAGGCTGACTATATTGGCCACCATCTTGGGAGGAAGCCCAGGTGATATGGAGGCACTACAGGTAGGAACAAAGTGGTTATGGGATGATTCCAGTCCCCCATCATCAATTTACCCCCACCTGTAAAGCCTACACAGGCTTCCCAGCACTGAGAAGCAGTGACAACTTGCCCTAGAATTCTAGACTCAGAGCATCCACACACATAAAAAAAAAAAAAGTGCATGAGCTACATATGGGAGATGGTTGATTATCCAGCAAGCAACCCTTGCTTAACCGAGTCAGACAGCTTTCCCTAGCAGCACCTGGGCTGGGGCCCACCTGCGCACTGTGGCCATAGGGGCTGTGGCGCAGCCCCTGCCAGTCCAGCAGGGACCAAACACTGTTATCAAACCACATGGGAGGGGAAACCTGGGGCTAGAACCCAGTGCCATGAGACAACAGAGCTTGGGAAAAGGGGTTTTGGGGGGTCTAGGGCACTATCAGAAGAGTGAACATCTGAGAGCAATGTCACTAAGTTGGTCTTGAAGAAAATTCCGTCACTGGAAAAAATTTAAACAGTTTTAGGCAGAAGGTACTAAATCACAGAACACTTGGGCCTGAAAGAGAATTGTCATTTCCTCTTCTCTCAAGCTCAGTGTCCATGGGGAGAGGCAATTAAGCAGGAAGTGAGCAATGTACACGGCTTGATCACCAAAGACGGGGCTGTCAGACCAGGGGGATGAGACTTAGCAGTGGGACACTGCAGATGACAAGGAGGAGGAGAAGCAAGTAACCTGCGTTCCTCCATGGGAGCCTGTGTCAGGGAGTCGAGTCCCTGCCCACATCACTGTGTGCCTTTTTATGGCTGTGACAAGCCAGGATTCTCCAGCCAGGCTCTCAGGAGATGCCTGCAGCCTGTATTTACCAGCTGACTTCCTGGCTCCAGCCTCTCTGGCTCTGGGGCCCCACAGGGACAGCGCCATTTCCTCCTGGGTAGAAACACATCTTCCTCTCCTGTGGTCTCTCCCCATTGTGTCACTGCCTCAAGATAGCAGAGGGCTGGTGTCTGGGGTAGTTCAACAAAAGCCCCCTTGACAATCTCATTCCCAGGAGCATACTGGGCTCTGCAGCCCCCCAGGTTCCTGCAGCCTCTGCCAGGATCAGGCAAAGCCTCCCTGAGGAAGCGTCAGGGCCTCAGGCTGCCTTTCAACAGCAGAGAAGCCTCCTGCCGGGCTGGGGCTGTACTGAAGCACTGAAAGGGATCTGTCTTGAGGCCACTTTGCTTTGAACTCTAGGGTAACTCCAAGAGGTGAAAGTACCATGGAACCTGAATGACTGACAGGTGCATTCATGTGAGAAATTCACCAGAATGGTTGATTTACATTTATGGAGGGATTATAAGCAAACTCACATTTATGAGCCACCCCTCTGGGTTGGGTCCTGGGCTGAATTTCTCTCAGCTGCAAATCTGGACTATTAAGCCCTGGACCTCAGAAAGCCTATTTATTTCCCTGACTTAGGAGTTGCCCTCTACAGGGCCTGAAAACCAAGGCTGATCTGAGATGGGTCATGTAAAACCCTCGGTGCATGTCTGGCGTTACCCAGCGCCGGTTCCACCAAGTATGCAGGTTAACAAGCCTGCAGATGCTGAGGGCTCACCTGGGACTGTTTCGGGTGCACCTGGGACTGTTACTGTTACTGTTACAGGTAAGGAGACTCGGGGTCAACCTGGGAAGACTCTCCAGATACAGGGCTGGTCTCAAGGCTGCATCTTGTGAACTGGGCTGCCTGTCTGTGGGTCCTCACCCGCGCGCCTAAAATTTAGCTGTACTGCAGATGCACACAAAAGGGTCAATAATGGGTTTATTTACAAAAGGGGAAAGCAAAAGAACAACCCAGGGAAAGAGAGAGAGATACAAGTTAACTAGAATATCTTACCAGCTCGGCTGACTTGGAGCTCTGGTAACAAACTGACTGATAGCCCCCAGTCACGCCTTCCGGAAAGCCATTTCCCAAGTGAGAGAAGGCCGTAGAAAATGGCTCCCTCTTTATCCCCCAAAGTCCCAGAATGCCTGCTTAGGTCCTGCTTGGGTCCTCGCAGTTCTCTCCTTGGTGCTGCTGGGAGTTGTAGTTTCCACTCCCTGGAGTGGGGGTTAGAGTCCAGAAAGCTGGAGTAGGAGGTGAAGTCCACAGAACTCTGCAGAGTTCCTTTAAGACATCCTTCCCCTCAACAAGACCACCGCGCTGTTTCAGCTGGAACTTCATCCCAGGTCTTCTGACCTCCAGGCTAGGCACTTTCTGGTGACCACTGCCTCAGGGCAGCCACCCTTATATTTTGCTTCTCTCTTATTCCAGCTGTGGGGGAGATCTTTCTCCAATTCACTATCCTGCTGCTACAGTGGCCTTGAGACCAGCCCTGCATCTGGAGAGTCTTCCCAGATTGACCCTGAGTCTCCTACCTGCGCTACCTTACCTAGCGCAGGTAAGTACATTGTGACAGAAAGGAGAATGGTGGTAGCCAGGAGTGGATAGGTGGAGGGGAAAGAGAAGAAGGGGTTGGTGCTTATTGGAAAATCCTGGAGTTGGATGTGGTGACGGCTGCTCAGTGAGGGAATGTCCTTAATGCCACTGCATTGCCACTTAAAAGTGGCATAAAATGGTAAATTCACATTATAGACCTATATCTTTGGGGGCCTTCCCTATCAAGAATTGTAAGGACCATGTCTTAGCTCTCTACCCACTAAAGTACAACTGTTCCCCTGCCCTCCCCGCGGCTCCAGCCTTCTTACCGAGGTGAAGCTGTCCAACAGGCTGCCAGAGAGGAAGCCTGAGTGACAGTGGCAAGCAGGTGGTCAGGGATCATCCAGGGCTCTTTCCTGGAATCAGAGGCCTCAGAGGACAAAGGCCCATTCTGTCCATGCTAACTCTGAGCACATCAAAAGGGGCCTGCTTGGCTGGACCCCAGGTGAGAAGAGGTGTGGATGGGTCATGGGAAAGGACCGGAGGAGAGGGAGGAGTAAGGCCCCTCTTCCTCCAAAGTTGCAGGTGTCAGGGAGATGGCGTGACCAGCTCTTCTCAGGCCAGCTCAAGTCTACCATGTGGCACAGCCTTGCCAAATAGCAACCTCCCCAGTGTAATCTCCTACTCCAGAATCTCCCCATAACAAATCACTGTAGGGACAGTGCAGCATTGACCAAGACCTTGACTTATGAAGCCAACCTGCCCAGACGTGCATTCCCGTACTCCCACTAAATACCAACGTGGCACGGGGCAAGTTGCTTCAAGTCTCTGTGCCTCGGCTTTTGCAGCATTAAAATGGGGATGATAATAACCCTTCTGTCCTAGGGTGGCAAGGGGCCCGGCTTGTAGAAAACCAAGGAGCTCTTGGCTGTTTTAGTTAACATTCTGTTCTGAGCACCCCCGTGGTGGGCAGGTGGCAAGAGATGAGACTTAACATGCTGTAGCTGGCCCCATGGCAGGTGTCTTGTCATTTGCCATCTCGGAGACCTGTCACCTGAGGATAGTTCACTTGCCTTTTCTGAGAGAGATGCAGTCAAGCTGGCTCTGCGAGGGACCTGGAGCCGGGGCTCCACAGTGCCCCTTTCTGCACCCGTCATTGATGCATGTCCAGGACAAGTTGGGGGCCCAGGTTCAGGGAGTGGGCCTGGAACTGGGGACAGCAGACCTTGCCATCCCCTCTCCATGCCGGCTGGCCAGAGCAGTGTTGGGGGAGGAAGGGCTGCTTAGAGCCAGAAGATAAACATATTAACTGAACTTTCCATCTGTCATTTCAGAGAGTCATTTACTGCCTAGCTGTGGTTGGAAAAATTAAGTCCTTGTAATTTAGAGTCAACATTTCTCGCGGAATCATGTTAGACGAGTTGGCGGAGTTTGCAGCCTCTCAGCAGAGCCGCCTGCAATCAAAACAAGTTTGCTGTGGCCTGTTGTCAGCTACCCTGCCCGAGGCCCCGCAGCTGTCCTTGCTGGGCATGCCTGTCCTGTGGTGGGCACGAGGAGCCCTGCTCCACAAGGCCGGCTGGGTACACTGGGCCCTGAGCCATGGAGGGTGGGACAGCAGGAACTGGCCATGGGAGGAGCTGCCAGGGTGGAGCCCCAGCCCCTCTGGCTTTTCCCTCTGTTCCTGGTGCAAAACAAATCTTCCCCTGTGCATTAATGAGCTTAAGCTGCCGTTAAAAAGTACCCCAGACTGGGAGGCTTAAACAGCAGTTCTGAAGGCAAAAGTCTGACATGAAGACATCAGCGGGGTCGGTGTCCTCTGAGACCACAATCTCCCTGTCTCCTAGGTCTTCTCCTTGTGCAGCTATGTTCCTTCCTCTAGGAACCCAGTCACGGTCAACTAAGGTCTACCCTCCTGGCCTCCTTTTAATTTAAATGCCCCTTTAATAGCCATCACTTCAAATTAGTCACATTCTGAAGTACGGCAGACAGGACGTCAACTCATGGATTTGGGGGGCACATCCATAATACTCTAAGCTGATTACTTAGACTGGTTTATTTTTACTCAACCCAGGAAATACTGGTTTTGTTGATTCCATGTTCCAGAGGAGGAAAGTGAGGCTCTGGAAAGGCAGGTTCCCCAGCAAAAGCAGAGGGTAGGCCTGGAGTGGATGTCAAGCCCTGAGTTTTGCACCACAGCACAGTGATGTCTACCATAGCCTGGATCAGTGTTCACCAAGCCCTGCGCAGGCACCTCAAAAGCTCCAGCAGCCGCTAGACAGAAGGCCATGAGGTTGGCCTTGGATTAGACCCAGAAGGACTGTCCAGCAGAGAGTGACTACGAGCACTCAGGGGTGAGTGCTCCATCCTTTGCTCGGGTTAGGCTGTTATCTTCAGGTATGGATTCTTTCAATGCACAGTCTACTCTTGCTAGATCCAGAGATTTGTCCAGGTTGGGGTTTATCCCCAGAGATTTACTTGTTAAACCTGGCATCAGGCTAAACCCTGGTTGGGTCTATTAAGTAATGGGTGCTAGAACATTTAGTTAAAAAAGAAATACGGGGTCCTCCGTGGTGGCGCAGCGGGTTACAGCACAGCACTAAGAAGCTAAAGCCACTTCCTCGTGAGTTCGATCCCCTGCCCCAGAGGTGACCCACATAGTGAGGCAGACCTCTCCTGACCCGCTCGCTGCTCCCCTCAGCAGTGTGTATTCAGTGGATTGGCCTGTTCTGCTCCCCACTCTGTCTCTGGTGAAGCCTCTCACTGGCCCTGTACCTTTGGCCTATTCCCCAGTTCTGTATGCATAAATAAAAATAAATCTTTAAAAAAAGAAATATGGATAAAGTCACTACACACTGCCCCAGAATCAGGGACACTCAAGCCCCAAATGTCAGGCTACATGGTAGATGCTTCAGGACCAGTCTGACTGTTTCAGTTTGAGATGGAGCAATTGAGACCCTGAGTACCATCTCCTCAGGCTCTGGGGCTGGCCTAATCATGGGGTCTGCTGGCCATGGGACTGCCTTTGACTTCCCCAACTTGGTGTGGTGAAGGTTTTAGTATCAATAGTATCTGTGAGGAAGGTGGTGGCTGGACAGAGGAGAGCAACGCTGGGAGCTCCCAGACACTGTGTGGCCTCTTCCCTGTGTAATTGGCGTGGGCCTAGAGCAGGAGGCCCGGGAGCCAGGGGCCTGGGGAGTACATGGACAATACGTGGCAGGATAGAAGCCTCCTGTAGTAAAGGACCTTGCTCTATCCTATATCGACCTTCATCTCCAGAGCTGCAAGCTGAGACTCCGAGAATTTAGTGACCTGCCCCTGTGCACAGACAGCACATCAGCACAACTAGATTTTAAGGCCCTCCCCTGCAGCCCCAGTATAGTCTCTGGGACCCCAAGGTAGTGCTCTTCAGGTCCCCACCCTGATCTCCAGTCACCAAGGATGGGAAAGGAGGGGCCCTTCTGACCAATGGCCCAGGGCACCTCTGGACAGAGGCCAAAAAAAGTGTGCTTCCAAAAGGGGGGAGTTCTCCGATTCCCCCACACTGTCAACCTTCCGCTGAGGTCCCAGACACATCTGCTATCACTCCCCCGCCCATGGTCCACTGCTTCCCCTGACTGGTGAGAAGTAAATATTAGTAGGACTGCCCCAGGGGGCCACACCTACTGGCGCTGTGTGTGGGGGGCTGCCCCACTCCGTCAGCCCCGACGTGACCTGCAAGTGTGTCTCCTATGCAAGGAGCATGCTTGGTGACTGGGGCTCCCAAGGAGCCATGTGTGACCTCCTGTCGGCTGTCCCCAAGGAAGCAGGGACCTCAGGGCTACAGCCACAGTGTTCTCAATTCTGTCAACAATGCCGATGTGCCTCAGAGGAGAGTACTGCCAACCCACATGGCGACGCTTGACCCGGGAACCGGAGATGAGATGTTTGTGTTGCTTTAGGCCACTAAGCTTGTGGTAATTTGTTACCCAGCAATCAAAAGTGAATGTATTTACTTCCAGACTTCTCCTATTGATAAATCTCTCAGAGCTGTGAGGAAAGGCTTGAGCTAAGCCTGGTACTGCAGTGGGCAGGGGTTTTCTCAGTTCAAGTCCGTTTAATAGGAAAATACCAACCATCACGCCTACAACTTGAGACATGGCAGAGGTGGGTAGTGGAGGGGGGGCAGGGTGGGAGGGAGAGCTATAGCTTTCCCAGACATTGTGCTTGCTTTAAATCAAACATTTACCAACTTGCTTCTGTTGTACTAACTCGTTTATATTTAAACACGTTCAATCTAATAGTGTCAAGAATGTGACAAAGCTCAGTGAATTCATCTGAACAATCTCTGATGAGAACCGTTTTCTGGACAATGGAGAATCCATGCAGATGAAGATTGGGGTAGGGAGAGAGAGTAAACCCCAGAGGAAAAGCCTGCCGAAAGTCGCCCTCCTGAGGGTCATGTGGCTAAGAAAATACTGCACATTGTATAGTGCTCACAGGTGATCTTACAGAAGGTAAACGTCTCCATTCTGTAGGGGATGACAAAGGAGGGGACTTAGTTGTTCGCTAAGTCTTGCGTGTCTGGTGTTGTCTTTTTTAGGTGGTAGCCAAAAATAATGAAGGGTGATGCTGAACCATCAGCACCAAGAAACCTCCCCAAGGGGCCTTCCTTGATAGCAGTTGGATTCATGAAAGGCAACTGTGATCAGCAGAGCTGCTCACAAGCAGCTGGCTCTGAAGTCTGAAGGCTGTGTGATGACTTCTTTTTTAAAAAAAAAAAAGATTGATTTATTTATTTATACATATAGAACTGGGGTACAGGCCAGAGGTGCGGGGGCTGAGAGGATTTACCAGGTACAGAGTGGGGAGCAGGACAGGCAGATGTACCAAAATCCACTGCTGAGGGGAGCAGCGAGTAGATCAGGAGAGGTCTGCTGCGCCATGTGGGTCACCTCCCTGGCCAGGGATTGAAATATGCTGCAGTAGCTGCATAGTGCTGTGCTTTATTTAACCTGTTGTGCCACCAAGCCCCAGGCTGTGTGATGACTTCTATACCAGGGGGTTATCTGGGGGTCATATGTGTTACTTCTGAGATGGAATATTTAATGTGGGGGAGCAACCCACATAGCACCCCACTCCCCTTACAATCTGGACTCCAGGTGATGGAAGCCACATTCTGAGTGAGGACAGTGAGTAGCAGAGATCCCATCCACTTGCTGTGGGCACATAACCTGAGTGAGGAATCACCCTGCGTTGTTTTAAGTCAGTGAGGTTTGGGAGTGGTTGTCACTGTAGCACACCCTGGCCCATACTGACTAATGTTGGGGCCTAGGTGTGGACTGTCCACCTCTCTGGCTGTCATGGCCCAATGACCTGAACACTCTGTAAGTGTTACCTTATAGAGAATTATTTGGCTTGAGGCTATCTGGGGTAGCTATGTTTTCTGGTTATTAGAAGACTGTCAAAATGTATTAGAATTATGAAGGCATTTTATTTTTTCTTACTTGCACTCAGATGCAAACACACTATAAATAAATTCAGTTTCTCACTTTTTCACCCATTTTATACTTTTCTTCATGTTGTTATAGAATTTGTAGGCATCATTTTTAATGGCTGAATAAATATGTCAGAGTGGATTATGAAAGAACTTACTTAATCATCATCCCCTGTGGTAGGACATTCAGATTGTTTGTAATTTTACACTAGCATAAGTACTACTGCAATAAACATCTCTATGCAGAAAGCTTGTTTTCTGTTTAATATTATTTACTTTGGCTAGGTTCCCAGAAGTGGAATACCTGGGCAGAAATGTCATGAAATCTTACCCTTTTCAAACATTCCTTTGAAAAGTAAAGCATTCATCCACCTCAGTGCCACAAGCTGCCTGGTCCAGTGAAAGTAATGCTCTCTTTCATTAATGATGAAGATGGAGTCATCAGGCCTGCCCATCACACCGCCTGCTGGTGATCACTCTCCAGGACCACAGTGGTGTCACCACGCCCCACCCGCCCAAACCATCTTGGGCGGTCTGACCAAGGAAATAGGGCCCAGATAACTTTACCTCAGGATTCGCTGGTTCTAGCCAAAGGTACAAAATTCTTGAGGGCTCAGCACCATCCCATCCAAATATTTCCTGCCCATGGGCCCCTGGGTACTATCTCTTGGGGAACTGTAACAAACCTCATCTTTCACCTTATGGATCCCAATCTCTTTTCAGATCCCTGGCCCTAGCCTTGCTTCTGAGTGCTAAGTGTTGCTAGATAACTGGTGTCTTGTAAGTTGGCAAGAGGAATACACACTACCTATTCTTGCAAAATATCTCAATCGGGCTACATACCAGAATGCTTGGGACCAGATTTGCCCTCCTACCTCTTTTATGCTGTTCCTGTAGCCCATGGTCTTCTCCCTGGGTCCTGAGGCCCAAGTCTGAATGCCTGTACTCAAAATTAGTTCCTCTTTTCCAGCCCTAAGTCAAACCCATATACCATGCAAGCCTTTCTTTTCTTAAGGATGACAAGGATATTCTCTTGACTAGACTTTAGCAAGGCTCCCTACCTTTCCTTGGCTTGACTAGGTCTTCCTTGATACACTAAGTTCAGTTTTAGAAAATCATCCTGCTTCTCCAGTTTATTGAATCCCCCACCCTTAGATTTCCAGTCTAACTCTTCTATGTAAATTTCTATTGTTTCCCATACCTAACTGTTGGCTATGACTCTCCACTTGCACATGCTAGAGAGTTGAGTTTCTTGAGTTCATGTCTCTGCCTTATTTCATCAATCTTACATAAAGTCTTCCTTGATCTTTTTAACGAGATTTGAAAATGCTGAGTCATACATACACTCTATGTTAAAGCACAAAGTCAAGATGATAGGTACATGTATATGTTCTTATCTCAACAAACTAGGTACAATAAAGGGATTTCTCATTTCTGGAATATTATCATTCTCTTAACATAAGACATCCCTTTCCATCTTGAACACTCTCACAAGAGAAGTGAATAGTGTGTGTTTGCGTGTGTGTGCATGTGCGTGTCATGACTTAGCCTCAACCACCTGGTGTGTGCCCCCTTCATGGGACCACAATTATTGGTACAAAGCCAACGCCAGCCAGCTCATCATGCCTGCTGCCTTAAGCCCCAGCCTTGCTACCACCTTCATCATACAAGGAACACAGGGGGAGAGTCACCTCCTTCTCACCATGGATCATGGAGAATGTCTCTGCTGTGAAATTTCTGTGCTATGTCTCTCCAACAATTGGAGAGGGGGTAAGCCCTAGTAAAGGAGTGCTCTGAGTACCTCTGTCTGAGCACTGAGAAGCTCACCGCTCGCCTACCTGGCATGTACTCACCCCCTGAGGTTCGTTGTTCACTGCACAACACTTCCTTTAAGGACCATTCGTTCACTTACTCAACCCACTTTATTCAGTTGTTTCTTTATCATCTTGTCTTTCACTGCTGATGGAGACTTGCTATCTTCAAAGTTTGTTTTCAATTTTAGTTTTATTTTATTTTTTGGCAAAACTTTTGAGCAGCCGAGCATCTGTGAATCCTCTGTGAGGTAGACTGAGGTCCTGCCTTCAGTATCAAAGACAAGTCTCCTGCTAGGAGGGACAAGGTGCTGCATCACTGCAAAGACCTGGTCCCGGAGCAGGAAGTAGGTCGTTGGGCAATGTTTCCTCTGTGTCTATGATACTAGATATTTAGGAAAGATTAGTTGAGATACTTTGACAGATGTGGTGAACAATAAATAAATTAACGTATTTCCCACTTTCCCCTCACTTCCTGCTTTTTTTCCCTCCTTCCCCAGCCTTACCCCTTCCCAAAAGAGTCTCAGAACGTTCTCGAGGCCATGAGATTCTGGCCAAGTGCAAAATCCTCTCCATGTTACCCTGACAGGAAGGTGGGGCCCCAGATGACACACCCAAGTGGAGAGGGTGACCACGTGCTCCAACGACCCCCAGTGCAGAGCCCTGCTTTGGGGCTGGTCCCTGCCCACCACCAACCCTGGTCCTGGGATGAGCAACCTGCCTCCCTTCCCTTCCCGTGGCCGGCCCAAGAACACTGCGGTCAGCAAGTTGGCAGATACCTTCTCCTTTTCCAGTCAGGGCCAACGTCCAATGCTCTATTATTTACTTAATATTTTCTTTAAATTGATTCACTCGTGTTGCCTAAATAAATAGAACTTAAAAAGAAACTTTATACCACAAGTATAAATATAGAGTTATTAATAATTGCCATAAATAGAAGGGAACTATATTAAAAAGACAATGAAAATAAAACAAGCTTATTAAATTCTAGCAGGATACTTGTTTGCCAAGTTTCTCAGACTGAAACTGTTCTCTCTTTGTTAAAAAGGAAAATTATCATGTGTTAGAGTAATGTTACAGACATGCTTTGATGGATCTAAAAGGAAACTGGAAGGAGAGTCACATTCACATTACAAACTTCACTGCCATTTTATTCATCCATTTATTAAGTATTGTGTGCTTGAGTGGGTGCTTTGCGGGGGTGAAGGTTATAGCAGAGATAACATTTCTTCTCTTGAAGAACTTACTATCTAGCAGGAGACCTGTAAGGAGCAAGTAAATGAAAAAAAAAATCTAATTTTGAAAAAAAAAATCAGAGAAATAAACTAGAGCGTACAGAGTATATAAGTAGGCGTGTGTTTTGTGGCAGAGAAATGCTGATATCGACGTTACATTTTGAACAAGTTTGTGATTTCAAATAGATGCTTAAATGTTGATTGGAACCAAGCCAGTGTTGAGAGGCAGAGGACAAAACGATCAATGCAAGAATATTCCTGGTTGTGTTGATGTCTGCAGCCATAGGTCCAGATGTTATTACCTAGAGGGATGCAGGTAGATGCCTGAGCCGTTGACACCCCCACACTGGTGGTTCAGAAGGACGGGGAGGCATCAGCAGGGCAGTGAAGAAGGACAGACACTGTGGTACTTTGTGGTTCTGCGTATGAAGGATGGAGTGGTCTGGTACATGCTGTGGGAAAGTGGAGTCAGAGGAAGACAAAGAACTCACCACCGGGTTTGTGGAGATGTGAGCCATCAGCCCCACTGTGATGGATCCCTGGGGCACACACTTCATTGGAGGGGGTGAAGGAGAAGACAGGATTGGGAGGAGGGGAGGCAGGGAGTTGAGACTCCTCTGTACTCTTTCAAGGAACTGTGCTGGCACTTAGACTCGTGTGTGTAGCTGTGCCTATAATATTTCATGAACCGCCCCCTCCCCGATCAAATTTTGAATCAAATGGCTTGCAAATTTATCTGAGAAATCCCAGAATAATCATAATGAGCCCCTTCCCTGTCCCCACTCCCCAGAAGGCCAACACTCCCCGTGGAGGGTGCCCTGTGAGTGCATCAGCCCCAAAAGCCTGGAAGAAGGAGGGCTGTCCTCTCTGGGTGCCATCAGGCTGGCGGGTCCGCACACAATCCTGAAGAGGAAGTGCAGGCTGGAGCTACAAGGCCGCACACAACCGGGGCTCTGATTCCAGAACACTGAGAGGCGCCGGGGCCAGCCGTGCTCCGGAACAGATATTTATTGATCTTGATTCACAGGATCCAAGAAAAGCTTGGCCACAGACCTCTCTGGTCCAATCATAAGACTATGGGGGCTGGGCATGGGCAAGGGAGCAGGAAATGGAATTTTAAAAAATCTGTCCTTAGGAAAATAACTCTTTGTAAACCTGATTTCTGTGAGCCTGGGGTGGGCAATAGTGCATTGCTCTGTTACTTTTTGGAGTCGGCCATGAATGGGGCTCTGTTAGTGGCTGGCGGGACCTCCAGAATCAAAACACGCTTGGGAGATCGGAGAACAGCCTTCCTGGAGTCAATTGTGAGCAGGACCTGGGAGGAAGTGAGCCTTCCTCCTGCAAGCTCTCTCCCTAAGTGGGACAGAAAAGCATTCATGTCCATGTGCATTTCTATTCTGTAGTAAGAGCACTGAAGTCCCACGGAGACCAGATTTGTATTTTTCTCTTTGGGCTATTTCTGGAGGCTGCCTTCAAACTGACCTCATCTCTACCTGTCTTTTGTATCTATATTTTGCTACCAATAAAATGTCTGTACTAAGCAATGGGGAAAAATGGAACTATTGTGTGTGTGTGCGTGTGTATGTGCGTGTAAAAGGAAAGACCAACCCAACTTCTGAGAAGGTACCATTTGCCAGGGGTCTGGGCTAATAGTCTCCTGTAATCTTTTTGACACTTCATTTCACAAACAAAACACTAAGGATTCAAAAGGGAATCACTTGCCCAAGGACTGTGGCATGACTGGAAAGTGGGCCCCTATGATGAATGGATTTCTTACCATGTTTTCTAACCTGTCTGACCTACTGGCAGCCAGCAGAGCTCTGCAGGGCATGTCATAATGCTTTAGAATGGGAATTCATAGGCACTGGTTGTCAAGGGTGTGTCTGTGCCAGGGACGGCAGATGTGGCCCTTCAGGCCATGCAGGTCCAACCCCATTCCCACCAGGCTGCCCTCACTCCTCTACCTGCCTGACTGCCATGGTAATTGGATTTATGATCCCTGCTTAGAGTTTTAACTGTGTCCATATCTATTGTTTCATGTAATCCTTGACATATTCTGGGGTTCCAATAAGTCCCCTTATTTAGACAAGGCAAATCTGGCCCAGGCAAGAAGTTGAGCTTCCAGCCTGGGTCTCCAAACCTTTGAGTCTCATATCCAAGTTTCTTTCCTGTTCTGCATGGCAGCACTGTGTGGGCTCTAAAGATCTCTGCCTTTTCTCCTTTCAAACATGACATGTTGGAGAGAAGAGCCCCTGAGGCCTCAACCACTCAGCTCGCAGGGCCACAGAACCCAAGTGACATCCCTGTCACCATTTTCATATCCAGTTATTACTTATTAAGCAGCTCCATGTATTTTTCCAATCACTTGTATTGTCATACTCACTCCAGAGGAGGTGAGGGTATTTGTCCAAGGTCACATGGCTACTAGGTGACAGACTCAGGATATAAACAGATTCAAGTGGCTGCAAGACCACAGTTCATATACCATACTGAGGCTGCCTGCAGGCCCTGTGGTCTGTGTGGTAATGAGAAGAGCTCCAGCATCATCCATGTTGCCTTATCCATACATGTGTTTCCTTCTCTATATAAACACTGTGCCAGCTACTCAGCCAAGCAGACCTGGACAGACCCTGAGCAGCACATCTCAAGCTACCCCTGAACCCTTCTGCTCCCCTGTTGCCTCCCTTGCCTTTCCCAGTGAGTGGGGGGGTCTCTGGAAAGACCATGTACCCTGCTACTCTTCTCACCAGCCACTATTACTACTTTGGGAGAAGCAAAATTCAGCTCCCATCTCTTTCTCAGTAGTCGTAGATGTCATATACTGACCATTGTGGTGGGCCCAACCTGTTCACTTTGAGGATCATTACAGGTCTCTGCTCAGTGCCTCAAAAATGGAAAGAAAAGTCTTCAACTCTCTGCAAAAGCTTCAAAATGTCTGTCTCTCCCAAAGGCCAACATGACCTGTGAGAGCCTCTTGGTGGTGTAAGATTCTGCCTTAGTCCTGCTAAGCTTCACGGGACGGTGACTGAGACAGAAGAGGTAAAGGCTTCCACCAGGCCAATGCAAGCTAACCCTGCAGTTCTGAATCAGGGCAGGGATGAGACCACTTCTGAGGCTGAACGTCCATCCAAGCCTATGGCTTCAATGTTACAGACCCGATATGAACCTTCCAAGTTGCCAGATCATTCACTCTTGGCAAAATCCTGCTTCCTCTCGATACAAATGAAAGCATAGAAGGCTTGTAAAGTTGACTCCAAAGGCATCATGCATATCTACAAACTCTTAAAATCCAACACTTGGACGAGCTGCATGGAGCTGGATCAGAAACACATGGAGTGGGTTTTCTTTAAACAGCATCGCAGACCTCCGGCTGTAAGGGGAAAGTGCTTGTATGGTCCATTTGGGAATTACAGCTCTCTGAGCGCTTGAAGCTTCAGTGAATGTTCCCCCAGGCAGAAGATCCTTTGGCCGTCTTCCCCCCCACTCTCATTCTCCTTCCAGTGAGATGCGTTGAGGGAGAGAAGAAATGAGGAATCAAAGAGCACTAGAGCGGGTAACGAGAAGGTCCTCAGGAAGATGAGCTGTGAACAGCGGGGTGGGAGAGCCATGCGGACAACTGGAGAGGCTCAGGATAAAGCTCAAGTAGGTTCTTGAAATCAGTGTCTACAAGCAGGTTCTACTGGCTTCTCCCTCGATGACTCAGGCAGATTTCCGTCAGAGCTGTCCATGGACCTTGCAAATGAGCACGCACATCATTTAAAAACTATTCACATCCTGGAGTGGCCAGAGCACGTCGAGTGATTGGAACCATGTGGACCATGTCCAGAGCCTGGTAACACACAGGTCGCGCTGTCATGTGCTATTACTCAGCTGACATCTGAAAGCATAATCTGTTATTTTCCACCTGTTTACTTTTAAAACAAAGCCCTGTTGAATAAGTGAATTCTGTTGTGAAGACCTCAAATGAAACTTTGAGATCAAGTCAACTTTCGACATCCAGCCAACGCCAGATCCCACATGTTCAAGGTTAATGACCATCTGGTCTAGACAGGGCCAAAGGATTGCAAGATGTGTGCAAAACACACCGAAGATGAGCTCGGACTCTGAACACTTACAGACCCTCCAAGAGCTGGCGGCCCTCTCACTGGGGCCACCATTGCGCAAGTCACTATGATTCGCCATGGCCTGCCCACTTGTCCATCCTCGTCACTGTCACTGGGCTCCGAGTCCCATCTGAATAGCCTAATCCTTGTTTGTTATTGGGGTGGGGGGGGGGCCGGGGGGAGGGTGTGTGTTGCAGAGGGCTTGAGTTTCAGCACCAGCCTGGCTTGAGATGTTATCTCAGCTCAGTTTTCCAGCTTTCAGAGAAGCTATAGCCACTTGCTCCTTGTGGATGTGGCTCAGAAAGAACCACGTAGCTGGGCTACCTAGATCCATCTCAGAGGCCTCAGCCCACACAACTTCCCTGAGCCTGTGGGTCTCAAGATCAGAGTTCTGATTCTGTCTCTTCCAGCTCAATATCAGCAGCGAGAAGACGGCTCCAAATGCATCAGGAAACTGATCTCATATTGCCCTTTCCTGGGTGCTAGCAGGGGAGAGGGTTACTGTAGGAAAAAAGAAACACCAGCATAGGGATCCAAGGGCCTGAGGATTGGTCCACTTGGAACGTGACTCCGGGAACGAGCAAGCCCCTCATACACTCTCTCTCTCCAGTTTTACACCATGACGGGTGCCAGGAGGGCCTGCCCCGGGGAGTAGGGTGATATGCCCCATCCCAAGTGGAAGAGACAGAGATGTAAACACAGAATTACTGAAATACAGCTCACACTAAGTTAGTGGAGGCACAGGGCATGACTATCCTTAAACGCATGCTCTCCCGTACTTTCTGTGGTACAGTAAACATAGAGCTCTTTGATAATGAAGCAAAAAGGGTTAAAGAGTTTATACCTTATATCTTAATAGGACAGGTTTATTAGGCAAAGAAGAAAGAAAAAGAGACACCTACATAGTCAGAGGCAGGCAGGAGCTGCCAGAAAAGGATTAAAGATTTTATAAAGGAAAATGCAAAGCATAAAATGGTGAGAATAGGATGGATCAGAAGGACAGTCTAAGAGGAGAGTGAGGGCTTCATTCTTTTTTTAAGATTTATTTATTTGTGCATACAGACTGGGGTACAGGCCAGAATGCAGGGGCGGTGAGAGGCTTCACCAGAGACAGACTGAGGGGCAGAACAGGCAGATGGACGAAGTACACTGCTGAGGGGAGCAGCCAGCGGGCCAGGAGAGGTCTGCCAGCCATGTGGTCACCTCTGGGGTGGGCGGGGATCAAACTCATGTGGAAGTGGCTTTAGCTTTTTAGTGCTGTGCTTTAACCCACTGCACCACCAGGGAGGGCCTGAGGGCTTCATTCTTGGGGTAAGGAAAAGCTTTGAAAGAGAGGATGAGTTGGGGGCTACTCTGGTCATCTGTGATGCATAGAGCCTACAGGCATGGGTCCCCACCCAAGAGATTAAAACTGCTAGTCCAAGAACAAGGATGTTTCGGAGTTGCTGAAATGCCCTGGGCAGGGGGAGGGTTGGGGTGAGGGAACAGCAAAAAATGCGGAAGAATCAGGCTCTGAACCCAAAAGCTCTATGTTCAAGCTGCAATTTTTATCCCAAAGGGAGCGAACACAGATAACTGAGTGAGGCCTGACTTGAAAGGGCCAAATATGCACTTCACAGTCTCTTTGGGGTACTGGGTGTGGTAGGAAAATTAACACTTAGAAACCTTATTTAAATGTGATCCGGAAGCTAGAAGATGGGTCTCATGCACCAGTAATCATCACATATAACAGACCCACCTGGAAGAGACAGGCCTTACAGGAAGATGCCCCCTGTGCTGCCTCAGCAGAGAAGAGAAGGCTCTCCCAGCCCAGAAACAGCTCCACCAACAGACACCAGCCACCACCTCTGGAAGGCCCAGGTTCCTCCACAAACTGTTTATAAGAGCCGCTCTAAACCCTGTGTAAGAACTTCTTTTGCTATAAGTAAACTGCACGTGTTTCTGGTGAGGTCTTACTTTCCGAATGACCCTTTGCTGTTGTCGTTAAATAAGTCTGCTTTTCTAGTGGAATAACTGGCAGCTTATTTGTTTGAGGTAAACAGGGCTGAGATCAGGACATACCCTAATCAGGATGAGGATTTGCCAGAGGTCTGTGTTTGTGGGGGAACGGCCCTAGGGCGGGGTTCAACAGCCACCTGCCTCCCCCCAGGCTGCTCACCGTCCCCTTCCCACTGTGGGGAAGAGGCCCCCAGGCTTCAACGGGCCATCCATCTTCATTAAGTGCCTCATTGTCTTTGAGAAGGCCACAGTCCTTGGAAAGTCAGCTTGATGGAAGCACTGTGACCCCGGGCTATTTAGAAATAAAGGCTAATTGACCATAGGAAAATCAAACAGATACCATCACTGGTGTTTCAGCTGTCAGCTCAGTCACACTTCTCCTTCAGCCTCAACAAAGGAGATGCCCCTCCAGGAACCATGGACCTTTGATTCTCTCCAGGGAAAAAGAACTGGGGTGGGAGTACTGCCTCCCGTGGGCCAGAGATTCTATCCTCAAGAACACAAGGCCCTTCACTGCCCGTCTGGCTCAGTGGGCCACCCTGCCCCATCGTTTCAGGGTGAATATCCCAGTACTGGAAAGAATACAGCACAGGGCCCTGCTAGGTGTTATATATTCTGGTCTGGATATTTCAAAGCATTTGACTTGTACAGAAATTGAGCATTGGCAAAGCTTTCATACTTCTTGAGAAAATTTCAGTGGGCCGGACCTGGCGGTTCAGAGACGAGGACCCTGCTCCCCAGCAGCACACAGCTTGAGGGTGTATGTGTGCATGTGTGTGCACCTGTGTGCATGTGCTGATCCTTCTATGAGCCCACAGCTGAGCTGAACTACTCTTCTGCTTTGACCATCCCGGCACGAGGAGACTGTCCCTCCTTTCTCTGGCGGCTGCTGTAAGCAGGTGTGTATTTCAGGGAGACTCCCATGTGATGCCTATGAGCCCCTGATTTCACACACTCTGCACCACCTCAGAACCTGCATTGGGGCTACGGATCTTCAGTCAGTTCTTTCCTACTGATGTGTGCTACCTTGGCTGCTGGGTGAAGTGCCTGCCTTGACACACCCCTGCACCCCACTCTGCTTCTCTGAACTCCTTGGGACCTTCTGATGCAGTCACTTTCCAGGATCTTACAGACTCTTTCACTCCAGTAATAGCTGCTGAGTACTGGCTCCCTGTGTGTCACTATATTTAGCAGCAGGGATGAATAAGTGAAAAGAAAAAAAAAAAAAAAAAAAAAAACAACCAACCGGGAGGTGTGGCTCACAGTGGTGGGGAGAGCTGATCCCAAGAGAAGACAGGAAAGGAGGGCTCAGTGACTTGTGGAGTGTTGTTGACTGCAGCTGCCTTGAGAGCTTCCTGCCCACTCCCCTACCTGCCTTCCTGGCACTCACCAACACGGCAATTCACAAGGGGGCCTGAGCATTTTCTGAAGAGAGGGACATGACACTGATCACCGGGCCCCACCATTGTTTCTGGCTCAGTGGGTGTGGGAAGTGGCCTGAGAATATGTTTTTAATAGTGCCCCAGGGATGCTCATGCTGGCTGGTGGTGCACTTGGAGAAGCACTGGTGTCTCCTGAGAATAAATTACAGAGGGTTCGGGATTGAGGCTGACCCAGAGGTAGTTGCCTTGGAAGAGGGTGAAAAATAAAGCAGAAACCCAGCCGCGGCTGCCCCTCAGGGAGCTGGGTGGCTTGGCTTTCCTGACGAGACATACAGACTGTGCAGCTCAGCTGTGTCTCAGTGTCCCCAGTAAAAAGGGTTGTTGGACACTCTCAAATGAAATTACATGAGGGATTCTAAAAAAGCAGAGGGCCACGGGGTGTCCTTGGCCAAGGGCAAGGGAAGAAAGGAACTTTTGTAGGTGCTTTGCTGACACATCATTTACTTAATCCCTTCAACAGCTTTGGGGTTAGCACCATGGTCCCCATTTTACAGATGCGGGAAGTAAGTTTCAGGAAACTCAAATTGCCAAGCTCACAAAAGCAGGGATTGTGGAGCATGGCTCAGAACTGAACTGTGGCTTTGTGAAGACACCTTCCTCCTCCAGAGTGAAAGAACTAGAGAGAAATCAGGAGTAGCCACAGTTCCATTTGGAGTGGACTTGTGATGTTTTGTGCAAAAGGCACTGAGCGAAACAAGCTGTTATAGTTTGAAAAGGGATAATTGCCACCAGTGAGACAGTCCCAGACCACTGTGAATAATGGCCCTAGCCCCCATTACTCCTAAGACACTGCTATGGACTGAATTGATCCCCTGACCCCAAAATTCATATATTGAAGCCCTAACCACACAAGTGACTGCATTTGGATGTAGGACCTTTAAGGAGATAACTAAGGTTAAATTAGATCACAAGGGTGGAGTTATCCAACCTGGCAAAACTGATGCCCTTATAAAGAGGAGACACCAGAGAGCTGTGTTTTCCATGTGAGGAAACAGAGAAGGCGGCCATCTGTGAGCCAGGAAGAGAGCACTCACCAGAAACCAGTCCTGCTGGAACTAAATTTTGTAATTTCTGGTCTCTAGAATGCTGACAAAATAAATTATTTTTTCTTAAACTACTCAGTCTACGGTAGACTAGTCCAAGCAGACTAACACGGGAATATTCCAGCTGGGCAGCTGTCCTTTAGTTTGAGGACCTGATTAAAAATACAGGTCACAAAGGACTTTAGAATAGTGGAGAGGCCTTTGCTCCTGACACCTTCGCCACCTTTGTTAATGTTACAGATAAGTTTCCATATGGTTTGAGAAAAGGAATCCTGTCTTTAAAAATATCTCACTCTCTCCTCTTCCTGCAAATTTAATTAACAGACATTTTATCCCAATGTTTTTCTGTTTCTTGGTTGACACTCTCTAGGTCAGGGTATTTTAGGCCAATGTTTTCCAGATGTAGCCAGACGACTTTATACACAGCCTAATGTTCAACTGTTCCATCATAACTATGTTGCCTATTGTAACCTTCAAAGACCTTTATCTTCCTGGTGTAACTTGGTTATGGACAAAGTTACATGAGGTCAACAAAGAGTTTTGCTTTTGAATCAATGGCCAAGTTTGCAGGGACTGGGCCATAAATTATGAGGGCCATCTCTTAGCATCACCCTGAGTCTTTCTAGCAGTGATACTAGTGCACAAGGATTCTATCTATCTATCTATCTACCTATCTATCTATCTATCTATCTATCTATCTATCTATCTATCTATCTATCTATCCATCCATCTACCTACCTATCTATCTACCTATCTACCTATCTATCTATCTATCTATCTATCTATCTATCTATCTATCTATCTATCTATCCATCCATCCATGTATCTACTTACCTACCTGTCTACCTATCAATCATGGATCTATGATGATGCCCAAATTTCTAGGGAAATAACAATATAGGAACCCAGAAGTGAAAAATTTCACAATAGCAGAGAGAATAGGGCAGCACTAAACTTAAATGCACTGCCAACCTACCCTCACCTCCAAAGACAGCTGGGCCACCAGTTTCTAAGCCTAGAGGCTCAATAGCAGATCAGAATACTATGCTCTTTACCATTTGATGGTTGGGATTCTGTTTTGTTACTTAACATTTATTGTTCCTCTTTTTAGTGATATTTTGGTCATATTAAATAGACTTGTCTCTTTTTTAAAAACAAAATGTGCTTAAAATATCACCATATTGTTATTTTACTGGGGTTTGGTGAGAGAGAGCAAAGACAATTGAACATGCTTAATCAGAAATTCAGAGTATTTGCAGGTCTAGAAGTACATACTTTCTTTCCACTCTTCTGAAAGAATTCATAATAATAAAAAAATAATGAAAAAGGGATCTAATGAAAAGAAAAAAAAAACACCAACTTTTAAGAATTGAAGCTATGGCCCTCCCTCATGGCGCAGTGGGTTAGGATGCAGCACTGCAAGCTCACCACAGCTGCTTCAGTGCAAGTTCAATCCCCACCCCGGAGGTGTCCCACATGGCACAGCAGACCGTTCCTGACCCGCCCGCTGCTCCCCTCAGCAGTGTACTTCATTGATCTGCCTGATCTGTTCCCCACTCTGTCTCTAGTGAATCCTCTCACCACCGCTACACCTCCGGCCTGTACCCCAGTTCTGTATGCATAAAAAAAAATCTTTTTTGAAAAATAGAATTGAAGATATATACTAGTATTTAGCTCTGGAAAAACCTAGGCTCTGTGAAAGGGCTAGAAATTAATTGGTCTAACAAGAGGGTCCCAAGAAAAAATATTATCAAGAAAAAAAACTGAGTTTTCCAAAACATAATTTTATCTCAGGGTCAGACAATCTTAGTGATAGGTGAAAAACAAGCAAAACACTCTACTTTATACAATAAAAAAAAAATGCCGTACATATTTCAGGAAAAGGTGTATAAGAAACCATATGAGGGACCTAAAATATTACATGATTTGAGGAGAATTAGAGACTGTATAAAAAAAAAAGAAAACCTCTTTTACATTGAATAATCACATTTTTGATGTTCTAGTCACCCTACTGAAATATTGCAAATAACAATTTATATAAGTGGTTTTTTTTTATTTTTAGAGTTTACCTATATGGAAAGCATAGAAGCCTAATTACTGTCTTTCAATGAATTCTAATAGACACATTTCCCATCCCCCACCCCCACACCACACACATTTTAGCCTCCCTGAAATCTCAATGTGCTTTATATAATCATTTTACTTAATGGAACACAAAACAATGATATGTCTTAAAATTGGTGACATGTTAAATTCAGAAAAATATGAAATATTAACAGAAGAGGTTAATATTAGAAACCTATAGTTTGATATAAGCATAGAATGGGCAGAAGATGAGATGGAGAATGGATAAGAGGATCAAGGAAAGTAGAGATTGCTATTCTTTTAACTTACATGGTGGAAGGTGAGAAAGAGCTGTGTAAATAGAGATCAAGAGCATATTTAAAAATAAAAAAGGGCCCTCCCTGATGGCACAGTGGGTTAAAGCACAACACTGCAAGCTAGCTGCAATGCTTCAGTGAAAGTTTGATCCCCACCCTGGAGATGACCCACATGGCACAGCAGACCTCTCCTGGCCAGCTCATTGCTCTCCTCAGCAGTGTACTTCCTCAATCTGCCTGTTCTGCTCCCCAATCTGTCTCTGGTGAATCCTCTTCTCACCCCCACACCTCTAGACTGTACCCCAGTTCTGTATGAATAAATAAATCTTTAAAAAAGATAAAATAAAAAAACTTAAGCTAAAAGCACCAAAGAACTCTTCTCAGACAATGTGATGTATGTAATATAAACACATACTCTTCTATGCAGGTGAGTAAGGCAGATAATAGTTGTGGCCCAAACCCCTGTATTGACATCATGATATATTGGCATCAGCTACTCTAAACTTCAAGTTGTAGCTTTTACGACCATTCTCATCCTAAGGGGTTTATTAAATAAGTCACTCATTTCACGGATAATTTGCTTACCATCTCTTGGAAAAAGCATTGTTCAAATCCAAGGGTGGTGTCCTTTAAGGAGATTCATATTTGATTGGGTTGGGTGACTAATTTCGCTGGCTCTAAACATTTTCAAAACTAATACTTCCGTGTCCCTTTAGTAAGATGGAGATATTAGGGCTCCAACCCCTCCAGATGCGTTTTCTAGTAGCTTCAAAATACCGGAAGGTGACGCTGCTCATGACTGGCGCAGCCACCAGCGCCCCACACGCACGTGGTCAGGGCTGAGTCATTCTGGTGTCTCTGTTTTCACAGGAGGGGGCGGTCACTTCCTCCACTCAGCTTCTGGTCAAAGCTTGTGGAGTCTGCTGTTGATCAACAACTGAGAGCAGCTGCCCATCCTGTAGCTGCTGGACAGGACAGTCTTCAATTGTTGACACGTGATAAGGGTGATTGTTTAAAAACATCAGTCCTTTCCATCTTTCGGTATTGTGAAACCTACATCAACATCAGGTCAGCTCTGCTGGGAGTCAAACACCCGGAGTGCACAGACAATTCCTTTTACTAAGCTGCTTTGTTGCATGGTGCTTTTTACCCAGCTTGTGAGTTTACTCTAGGTAAGACTCAATAAGATTTCCCTAGGTCATTTATTGTCCCACACTGCATTCTCTTTAAAAAACAAAAACAAAAAAAAAAACTTAATTCCTTCCTATTCTGGAAACAAGAATTCCTTGATTCCTTCCTATTCTGGAAGCCTCAGTTCCTTCCTATTCTGGAAACAAGAACTGTTGAGATTCTTGCAGGGACTCATTCTGCTTTATTACATCATATCCATTAACTTCGAAACGCATCGAGTTCCATTCTCAGGTGGGTGGCAAATATTCTTAGAGATGAAATTTTCCTTCACTCTTAGAAAAGAAATACTGTGATATATAGTGGTGATCTTTATTCCTGGATACATATTCTGCCTTTACCTTTGACTCTCTTCATTCTTTTATATTTCTATACCATTTTAGTCAATATCCTGATATATCACCCTGATCTTTTTGTAACAAAAAGGCATACATTAATAACTAAAACGCCCCTCACACCACATCCACGAGGTTGGTGACCTTATGTCTAACCTTATGTCTATTACACAGATAAAAAAATATGATGCCTTGAGACTTAGTCAATCAAGAAGATACCATTGCAATATTTCTGCATTAAGTCCATTGGACTTAGCACCTTTCCATGCCTATTATGCATGCCTACATCCAGGACGTAATGGTCAGCAAGGACAGTTGTCCACTTGGGCCTCCCCTTGAACAAGCTGTGTGCTCTTCCTGGTAAGGACCCCATGTGGAGCCTACCCAGCTGCAACGTGATGCAGGCAGGCCCCGAGGACCCTCAACACTTCCACCTCCAGCTCCTCACTGCCCTGTTCTACCCCAACCTCATGTTCTCCCATGGAGCTCCCTGAGACTCTGGGTCAGGAACAGATCTGCCCACACAGATGGAGGAGAGGGAGATGAGGATGGGATAGAGCACAGCAACAGCTCAGCCCTGTATGCCTGCATGCTTGTTCCTGGTCAGATTCACCCTTACCTGTCTGCTCTGCTTGCAACTAAACCATTCTCCGCATGAGTTAGGACAGGTGCTCAGCTTGCTCCTCTCTTTGGCAGTGGATTAACCCAGCACTCAGCGTGTAGTAGATGTTCAGCAAACACCGGTTCCCTCCTGTCATTCTATCCTGAATTTGGCTTAAGCAGCTCTGGCTCCTAGCCTTCCCCTTAAGGATTCTAGGGGCCTTGTTGGCTCCTCCTTCTTCCCTGGCTTTTGCTCTCACACACTAGACCTGATAAAAGCTCCAACATGATTTATCAAACACCTCTCTCCTCCAGGCCTGAGCCCCTTGGGGGTTTTAAAAGGAAACGGTCTCCATGTGCTTCCAATCGAGCTCCAGTGAGCTCATCACGTCGTGGTTCTGTTGGAGCAGGGGGATGTGCGGGACACCCTGGAACTGGTTCATGGCTGTGCTTAAAGATGTTTTCTTAGAAGCAGGAAGTTACATCCTGCCAAGAAGAAATGAAAATAAAGCCCCCAAGGGTTCACTCTGGGTTCGTTGTTGCAGTGAGCGTTTACAGTGTGCTGGGACCTGCTGGGAGGGAGGAAGTTGGCACAAGCTCTGTCTGGGGCCTGAGAGATGCAGGCAAGGCAGACCCTGCCAGGGAGACGGGGCCCTTCCCAGAAGCCCTCCCCTATGGCCTACCTGGAGGCCTGTGTCTCCCATCACCACATGCGCACTCAGCATTGCCCTGCTGCCAACAGGCTCCCTCTCACCTGATGGACATTAAGCAAATTACTTCACTTCTTTGGGCAGCAGATCCTGCACTGTGGACCCTGTGCTGCTCTTTCTACCGCCTCACATGTCTTCCTCCCCTCATCAGGAATCCCCTTGCCTTTCTCAGCCAGGTTCAGGCCAGGCTATTCATTTAAAATCATTCACCCGGTCAGTGGGACTGAGATCAACAGTCCTGGAGTATGAAGAGGAACCCAGTAGGCCTTCCCGGGTGCAGGAGACTTCTCCCTAGGCTGTGAGCTGCTTTGGCAGGGTACTCACAGGGCAGCTGCTTAGATCTAGGACAGCAACATGGGTAGCCTCCACCAGAAGGGCTCGGGGAATGATTACTCTTTGTCGTCCCTCAGAAAATTTCTTGGCAGACAACACAGAGTTAGTTTCTACCTTTATCATTCATTCAGTAAATACTGATTCTCCCATTTGCTCAATGGAAAAAAAAAAGCTCGGCTTTGGCCTAAAATCTAAGCCGATTCTGTCATTTATTAACTTTGCAATCTTGAAAAGAACTACATAAAAGTCTCCATTTTCTCAATTGTAAAATGGGGATTAAAAATTGTTCCCTTACTCCCTTACTCCTCATATAGATCAAATACTGCCCAATGGTCCCTTTTCCCCAAGGGAATCTGACCACTGGATCAGACATCTGGTCAGAACTGACATGCATCTCTGAGATTCTGAGATTCAAGACTGACATGCATCTCTGAAATTCTGGAAGACAGGGACTGTGTTTTAGTCCTCTGTGTGTCCCTGGAAAGATAATTCCCTCAAGGGTGGTTGGGATGAATAGAATGCTCCCTTCATTTTAGGTATTATAGATATGATTTATTTCCTCTGTCTGTCCTAAGAGAGGAGCTGAGCTGCAAAGAGGGACACGCCAGACCTGCCTGACAATGATGTAACAAAGGGGTAATTGACGTCTAATGTCCACATTCACCTGCCAGCAGCAGAAGGGTGTAGGGTGGATAAGATGTTTGCAGCCAGGGAGTGGGAAGATGCCACTGTTCACTAGAGTGGGGGTCTGGGTGTGATGTGGTCACCTGGGCCTCTAAGTCATATACAGTGTTGTAAGCAACTTTGCCTCCAAAAAAATATTACTCAATTTAAAAACACAAAAGAAGATGATTCGGGATTCCACTCAATATCAGGGACTAGAATCTCACTGGAACGGAGAGTAGAGTAGCGAAATCATACTTTGAGTTACTTCAAATCACCAGCAATAACAATCCCTGGACCTTTGGACTTGGAACTGGGGTGGGAGAAGGTTGTGGATCTCAGCACAACACAAAAAAGGAGTTTTCAACAAAAGGAACAGTCTGACTGTTGAATCAGCTGCCTCAGGAGGGGCTGGTTCCCCAACCTTGAGGGTTTTTACATAAAGCCTTGATGGTTATATTTTAGGAATGTCTTATTGATTAGTCATGAATCATTAAGGATTGGATTACATTCTGAAATATGGTACATGGCTAATTGGTGATAAATGAGCTGCTTTTTTATAAAATCATTACACTGACCAATTAAAAAAGTTCTTTGCATCTTAAATTTTTTGTATTTTTGTGGTTATTCACTACTTATGAAAAATGATACCTGGTTTTCATGAAGTAACAGAGTTTTACTTTAAAATACCAGAAAAAATAACATTTATGATTGCACCAAAAAATGAGAAATTTTGTCTTTAAGCAAAATATGTGTAGAAATTGTAAGATGAAAACTATGAAATATTGATGGAAGAAACCAAAGAATATCTAAATTTATGGAAAGATTGGAGACTCAATATAGTAAAGATGTCAGTTTTCCTTAAGTTGACATACAGGTTTAATGTGATTTTATCAGCATAACCAAAAGATTTTATTTGGAATTGGCAAAATTGTTCAAAACTCATATGAAAGGGAAGAAATTTGAATAGCTAAAATAATGTTTAAGTCATCAAAGCTGTAGGATTTGGTTTAGGGATAGATCCATCTGTAAATCAGCGGAACTGGGTAAAGAGCTAAGAAACAAAGCTGCACAAATACTTTGCTCTGATTTTTAATAGACATAGAAAATCCACTCAATAAAGATAGTCTTTTCAACAAACGATGCTGCAGCAATTGGACATTAATAGTCTAAAAGGAAAAATCCTCAACCTAAGCATTATATCCTTCAGAGAAATCTACTTAAAATAAATCATGAAAAAAATATTATGGATTATGAAACTAAAACAACTAAAGGTCAAATACTATCTAGGAGCTAGGACTACCCTAAGAGTTCTTCGACCTGCACCAAATGAACAATGCATACGTGGAAAATTGGATAAATTAGACTTTGTAAATATAAAGACTTTTACTCCACAAAAAGCATGCAAAAAGAATGAATAAAAGATAGTGACTTGGAGAAAATATTAGCAAACCACATAGCTGATGAAGGACTTATATCAAGAAAATATACAGAACTCCCAAACCTCCACAGTAAAACTGTCAAACAATCCAATTAGTAACTAGACAAAGACAGGAAGAGACAGTTTGCCCCGGAGGCTGTCCAGAGGTAAAATAAGATGCTCCACATTATGCTCAGGCACCTGGGAGAGCAGGTGACCCCCCACCTTCAGTGGGTCTCCAACTGCCATGGCCCATGGTAAAGAACACACTCCACGCCCCCTCTGGCTGTGGCCAATTTCTGTCCTGTCTCTCTGCGAGGGAAGCACATACAACCATTGAAAACTCATCCTCATCCTCAGTGAAGTTCTAGCGACTGGGAGTCAGCATATGAACTTCACATCCACACATCCACATCCCACAGACCACATGAGACCCAGCGTGTGAGCATGCCTGCCACTGTTTCCATGGAGAAAGGATGCTAATCAGCCTTCTTGGCATTTCCCTACCAAAGTCTCTGCATCTTGGAAAGACCCTTAGTGTGTACTGACTTCACAAAAAAAAAAAAAAAAAAAAAGAGAGAGAGAGAGAGAGATGGAGTTTGAATTTCAACCTTCCAAAATTTCCTAGTGCTTTTAAGATCCTGGCTTCAAATAACAAAATGTCACCAGCAACACCCCTTATGCTGGGCGTGGGGCCTCCTAGGGACCGTCACTTGATTCCCGACATGCGTGATGGCACAGAAAGCTGCTCTCTCTGTGACTTAGTCAGAGAGATGGGAGCAGGTTTAGCCAAAATGCTATTGACAGCAACTTAAGAAACTGTGGGATGAAGGATTCCGGATGCTCTCTGATTGTGTTAGCGATCTCCCTTGTGGGTACCAAAATGTGATCTGTAGACAAACAGAGACTCCTTACAACTCAGACCTTTGCCAGAGAGCATCCTGCAGCCAGCTGGGGCCTACAGTGCTAGGCTGATATAGACCAGATTGCTCAGGAAATCGGGGCCCTGTGCAGGGCTCCCCAACATCAGGACGCACCACCAGACCTAAATCATCTTGATTTACTGAAGTGCCCAGTCAAGCGGCTTCAGCCTTCAAGCCTCCCACGTGAAGGTGAGCTTCCTGAAAGCCTCAAGCAGTTGGCAATTGCAGAAATGTTTTGTTAATGTGAGGGGATGTGCCTCAGAGGGAAAGTGATGAAAAGCAGATGAAGGCAGGAGTCAGTGATGGAGCTCCTCCGGGGGAGCATTCCACTCTGGGCAGAGGGCCCCGCCAGGCTGGGGAGGTCTCCATGTCTCCAGCACCAGCTCTAGTTTGGCTGGATTCATGGGAAATGTTCCCACACAAGGGGCCACGCTGAGAGCAGGACTGAGAGTCCTGATGCTGGAGCTTGCTGCACAAACACCAGGACACCGGGACTGCAGAGTTCACATCAGTCGGTGTGAGTAACGCCAGCTCCTCCCTGGACCATCTGCGGTCACAGATGGGCTTGGCCCCACCCATGGGGTGGGGGACTGAGAGAAGTGAATAAAGACACCTGGCTGCCTCCTGACCACAGGGAGGCTCTTCTGGGCTCTCATCGCCTCCTTTAGCAAGTTTTTACTCACTCCCCAAGGCACTACCCAGGGACCACCTCCCCCAGGAAGCCCTCCATCTGAGTTCCCAGGTTTTATCTCAGTGCATGCATCACACAGCATGGGCTCAGATGACTGAGTGCTTCCTGCCCAACTGTGCACTCCCTGCAGGCAGCCTTTGGTTGCTTCTCATTGAGCACCCCCCCCCACACCTAATTCTAGCTCTGGCACAAAACAGGTGTTACATAAACATATGTTAATGCATAAGTAAATATTTTGGCATAGATTTTCTCAACTTCAAAATAGTGACAGTAATTCATGGGTTTGGTGTACCAAATGGACTCGCTGCTTTTACTATCTAAATTGTAAACAGCAAGCGTTTACCTGTTGCTCTCCTTTCCCAAGGAGCATGCTTCCTCTTGGGCTTGTGTCATCAGTCTAGAGAACACAGAGGGGCTGGTCCGCCATAGGTTCGGTTGGCCACCTTTCCCAGGATGTCGCTCTGATAACCAGGTGTTGATCTCACTAAAATAGCTGAAACCTGGCCCCACTGGACAACCCCCACCCCTCCCGCCCATACACTCCTAACACACAATGTGATCTGTGAGGATACAGGAGACATGTACAGCCAAGGTGCTTATGAGCTTGAATCACAAAAGGCTCACTTTATTCTTGGCATTGACCATGGACTAGAGGAAGTACCAAATGTATGAGCTTCCCTTTGCCATACCACTTCCTTCTGTTGGGTTCTAACACAAGTCTGAGTGAAGTACTGGATTAAACTCCCACCACTCACCCCCTTCATGTATTGGAGCCAAATCCCCAATGTAACCCTAGTAGGACAGAGGGCTTTTAAGGAGGTGGTTAGGGTTGGATGAGGTCATCAATATGCAGTATGCCTGATGTCTTTATAAAAGAGGAAGACACATTGGAGCCTCCTTGCCTTCCTCCTTCTCTCCCCTCCCCTCCTATGTCCTATGCTCCCTTCCTGTGTCTCCCTCTCTTCTCACTGAGGAAAGACCACGTGAAGACACAGCACGTGAAGACAGCTATCTGAAAATCAAAGAGACAGACCTCAGGAGAAACCATCTCCCACCAGGACCTTGATTTCAAATTTCCAGCCTCCAGAACTGCAAAGAAGTAATTTTTTTCTTGTTTAAGGCACTCGATCTGTGATGCTTTGCTCTGGTGGCCTAAGCAGACTCGGGTAGGCACACACTCTAACCAACATGTGCAAAGATGATAGGCAGGATGCCCAGTGGAAAAGTAGGAGGAAAACAGAGCAGAAGCAAAGGTATCTGTGGAGAATAATATTTTCAGATGTTTAGAAAAGTTATCAGCCAGTCTTTAAGGGCTGAGGAGGATCATAGAGCTGAAATGTAGAGATGGAAAAGTCAGTCTTTGGCTTTTGACTTACAAAATAGACTTCTGAGAGTGACAATAGAGAACTAAAAAAAAGTATTTTTAGATGTATATTGAAAAGATTGAGAAGGAAAAATCACGTCCACAAATTAGAAGCATTCCCAGGGACCAGAAACGTGTGTCAAACCAAATGCCCAGGACTAAACTGCAAGAACCCAGATGCTGGTACCGCAGAACCAGACACCTGGGAGACAGGAAGGAACTCACCTCACAGTGGGAAGTGTTTCTGGTGTTACAAGGCAACACAGTGTGAATTGGGTTGCTGTCTGTGGGTCCTCACTCATGCACTTAAGATTCACCTGCACTGCAGACACACACAAAAAGGTCAGTAATGGGTTTATTTACAGGGGGAAAAAAAGAAACAATCCAGGGAAAGAGAGAGAGACAGACAAGTTAACTAATCCATCCTACCAGTTCCACTGAACTTGAACCCCAATAACACACTGAAAGTTGATCAAGAGCCAAGCGACCAGCCACCAGCCATGAGACCAAGTGAGAGAAAGCTTCAGCCCAACATGTCCGGCTCTATACCCAAAATGGCTGTCTAACTCTGCCCTTAGGTCCTAGGAGTCCTCCCTTTGGTGTTGCTGGGATTTGTAGTTTCAGTGTCTGGATTGGGGGTGGAGTCTACAAACCTGTAACTGTAGAGTTCGCTCAGGACAAGCTTTCGCCCTAACACTGGAGCAAGAAGCACATAGGAGGTTGGACCTCTGGAACACCATGATATAAATGGTAAAGTATCATTTCCATGAACTAAAAATGCATATTCCAAAACAATACGTTCTTCAGATCACATGTGAATGAAAAGGTACAGATGTCATGTACTGGAGTGATCTCTCTTGTGAGGATTGAGGAGGGAACTGGATCCTGATTAAAGAAAATAAAAGCAAGACACCAAGAGGGACCTTACATGGGCAAGGGACCATAAAAGGAACAAAAAGTAGAAAGCAGAGATATATGAAAGAGATCTTAAGATATGTGAAAATTCATCTAATGCATGTAAGTAAAGAGTAGAGGGGGTGGAGGAGTAGCAGAAAGAAGGGAAAAATGTAGCGAAAAATAAACAAAGTATTATCTTTTATTGGTCGACAATCATGGTAATCATAAATATATGATTTAGAGGTATGGAGTCAGAATTTTTCAAGATGTGTGTGTTACCACACCATACCTACCACCAAAACATCCATAAACTCCACCTTTAAAAATGAATAAAATAAAGATTTGTGCACACACTTTTTTATTTTAAAAAACTTAAAAAGCATAATAAATGATGCACAACATTTAATGATCTAAATAAGTAAAAATAGGAATAATAATAATGAATGCAAATGAATTGAGCTCTATCACTATAAGACATAAACAAACTGAATTTCTAAAATAATAGCATAGATTGACTTCAAAATACTTAGCTAAAATGAAACAAAACAGAAAAGATAAAAATTAAAAGGGGGGAAGTAAGGAGGACAGCATGGGGTAAAATTAAATAACCCAGGTAAATACTGACTCTATCAAGGAATTAAGATGAACTATAATAGATAACTAGAATAGATACCTGATAGAAAATCATACACATAATTGTATAGTTTCAATTTTTATATCATGTGTGTCTTTACATGTATTTACATACTCAAAAAATTTTAGTCACATCTTTATACATGTGATATATATGTTATAATGAATATTTTACATTCTACATGTATATAAATACACATATAATGAATTATAATGAGAAACTGAAAAACTAATGATGAAAATGGAGGATTTTAAAAAACTTTTCTCAGAAACAGGTCCAGGGCAAGAAGACCGTTTTGAAGTTCAAGAAGACAGACCCTCAACCTAGTGCACCTGATACTTCAAATGCATGTGACTGTCCAGTATGGTCTGCACCCATGGGTGGCAGGGATGTTAACTGAGTGAACACTCAATGCCAGTATTGGGTCAGACATTAGGAGTCCAAGGTGAGCAGAGCCAGCATCCGCCCTCAAGGGGTTCGCAAAACCTCAAACAGACAAAGCCATTAGGATCAAGGAAAATATTCTGGAAGAGAATAGAAAGTTTAGGGAGCCCAGGAAAGCTTCCTGGAGGAAGTCACCTTAGCTGCACCTTAGAGAGATTGATAGGGATTACCTAGGGGTAAAAGGCAGGTGGGGGCACAGGGCAGAGGGATAACCCTAGAGGCATTAGAAGCATGTTTGTCAGGAACTTCGGCAGTTTCCTAAAACATGGGAGGCTGAGAGAGGAGAGGATGGGAGTAGAGGAAGAGAGAACAGCTGTGTCATCACTAGATGGTTACCTTGATGAAGAATCTGGCTGTAACCTGAAGGTGACGAGCCATGACCACAGATATGACCAGTGCTGGGCTGCAGCACAGCCATTTTCTCAGAGCATGGAGGGTAGATGGGAGCCAGCCGCTCGACCTTCTTACTTGGAAATGTCACTAGAGTGTCATGTTCTTCAAATGACATTGTGCCCTTTGTCTGTTAGATGTTTCTTCATCTTTTTTTTTTTTTTAAAAAAAACAGATTTATTTTTACTTATTTATACAAACAAAAACTGGGGTACAGGCCAGAGGTGTAGGGGGTGAGAGGATTCACCAGAGACAGAATGGGAAGCAAAACAGGCTGAGTGACTGAAATACACTGCTGTGGGTTAGCTCCCTGGCCTGGGATCGAACTCCTGCCACAGTGGCTGCAATAGCTGATGGTATGGCGCTGAAACTTTAACCCCTGCACCACCAGGGAGGCCCCAGTTGTTTCTTCTTTCCTTCATCATTTCCTTCAGCCATGATACTAGTGCTTTGCTTGCTGCCATGGAAATGGGAAAAAGTAAGACCTGTCTGTTCTCTGTATATTACCCGTTGGGACTAAGAGACTGGCATTTAAGTACGTGGTTGCCCTAGGATGCTAGAAAACCATAGTGGAATAAGTGGCAAGGTTTCTGTACTGGTTTAAAATGGACTGCTAACTACTTGGGAGCACCAGGGCGGGCTTCCTTGAGGAAGCAGCATCATATATTCCGAGCCTTGAGGGACAAAACATGCCTATAGCAGCTGGCAGAGACCTTCTTGCAAGAGCAGCAGCGTGGGTAGCTTAGGAGAGTTAAATAGAGGAGGTGAATTTACATTCACATTTTCGCTTATACAGCTTGTGGGGGTGATGCAGTTTATGAGAACAGTCATGATTTCAACCCAAGTTTCCCTACTCCAAGTCCTTGCTCTTTTTACTACGTCAGCTCCATCTTTTTCTTCATTGCTGCTTAATTTTATTCAGAGAAATGACAATAAAAATGTATTCTTTTCCGAGTAGTGCATTGGGGTCTGTGCAGATGCATGTGGGGTGGGTGTGGGTGTAAATTTGTTGCAAATGAATGTGGTTCTGGGTGCTCTGTAAGCCAGATATCCATTAGCAGACCTCTAAAACCATGCCTTTGTGGGTGACAGATGTTTGGATTCAATTATGATGATAGGAAAGTGCTTTTGCTTCCAAGTAAAGAAAGCATTATTTGAGGGTGAAAGGCAGCCATATATAACATTGGTTATGAATATTGTTCATTGTGGAAACGCTCTTTAAAAGTGCCCTGTTTAAAGAGGGTAATGCATTCAGAAGCTTTTAACCTGCTGGATTTAATTGCAACTGAGTGCCAAGATAAACCCCCTGTTAACAAACCTCCGAATTTCTGCTGATTTCTTGCACTTGCTCCCAGCTGTGAGTGGAGAATGGAAGTCAGATGCTTGGATTGCTTGCAGAGCATACAAAGAATTCAGATGTGTGCCTCCGGCTGCTGTACAAACAGGAAAGTGTCCTTTCATGAAAAGGATGTCCAGGCTGAGGGAGGAGGGGAAGCCCAGCACCAGGACTTCACCCATGGACTCGCGTGGTTTCTTATAGGTAATCAAGACTTCGTTAATAGCCACAATTAAGGTTTGTTAAGCATTAAGATTTCATTGAGCATCTAGAACGATATTTTCATTGAAGTTGCAAAGTTGTCCCCAGGGTCTTGACTTTCATTCAACATTTAAGTAAATTTTGTTCATTTCAACAGAGACCCATGAACACCTAATAGGTATCAGATACTTTGCTACATGTACTTCCTGTGAGGGAGAGGAAGAGAGAAATCGGTCACCAACTCTTTAACTGTCCATCTTAATTCATCAATCGACATTTTAAAAACTGAAAGCAGTTCTTAAAAGAAATGATCCATTGTTACTGTCCGGCCTGTGGTCCTCTGTGCTCTTCAGCAACTACAGAGATGCGCTGGGATCTTTAGGGTGGCGTTCAACACCCTCTGTGGTCCAGTCCAGCTCCTGGTCCTACTTCATCTCGAGAATCTTTCAACCTTCCGTTACAGCCAGAGTCTTTGTTCATTTCATCCCCATCAAGACCTCTTCCTATTTGTCTTCTTAGAGGAGGTACCCTTCAAGATGCAAGATCATGATCTTTGCTCCCCAGCACCTATCAGAGATGGAAGCACAACAAATAGTATTCAAAGGGATTGAAGATTGTGTTTTATAGTCTGCTGGCCATTGAGATCCAAAGAGTAAACATCAACCACGAAGTTTTTACATTTAAAGTCTGTATCTTTATACAAAAAAAAAAAAAAATGTGTAAGGAGAGGACAGTAGCTTGCCTTTATCACTATTCTCTATCACTCAGGTCCACATTCTCTCACTGTATTGTGTAGCATTAGTAATTTTTTTTTCCACTGTGCAGATGAAATTTACGATTGATCGTGGTTACTCAATAGAAAACTGCAAGATGGAGAATTGATCCTAAAGGTATGCAGAGTAACTATTTCAAACAAGTATATTATATATAAGAAATATGTTGTAAGTATACCTTTGTAGAGACGTACACATGACATATTTGCCTTGTGTGTACCAGTGCAGTTTTTGCTTTGATCAATGAATTTCCTTTAGAGAACTCAAGAGGAAAGGAAAACCAGTTCATTGCATTTGCTCTGTCGTCCCTTCTGATGCTCCAAGCTTCCTTCTTCTTTTTTTTTTTTTCATTTTATTTCTGTGATTTTTTTAAAACATTCTTTGAAGGTATATCTGCTGACAGAAAATTCTCTTAGTTGTCTTTTATCTGAAAATGACTTTATTTCCCCAATTTAAAGGATATTTTTACTTCAGAAGGACATCTTCACTCAGATGTAATTCTAGATTGATGGTTCCTTTTGTCAACACTTGAAAATGTTATGGCAGTTCATTCTTCTATGGTTTCTGATGACAAATGCCAGTTGTTTTTCCTTGTAGGTAAGATGTCATTTCTCTTTGACTGCTTTCAAGATATTTTTCTTTTTCTTTAGTGTTCAGAAATTTGGCTATGATGCACCTGGTATAGATTTCTTTGAGATCATGTAACTATTAACCTACAGGTTTATTTTTTGTCAAATCAGTTTGGACATTAGTTCTTGGCTACTTTTTCTACTCTATTCATTGCCCCTCTCCTTCTGGGACACCAACAGCTGCTCTTTTGCTTTAGTTCCATGGGTCCTGGAGGCTCTGATCATTTTTGCTCAAGCTCTTCTCTATTTTCTTTCAGTTTTTCAGGATTTCTGTCATTCCATTTCTCAGTTCATTGATTCCTTCTTCTGTCCCCTTCATTCTCCTATTGGAATTGGAGCTTTAATTTCAGATATTGTAGAATTCATTTCTGCAAGTGTCCATTTAATTCTTCCTTATACAATCTTTCTTTGCTGAGTCTTTTTTTTTTTTTTTTTGGCTGAGTTTCATGCTTATATTTAATTGGCCATGGAAGCATTCTTATGGCAGCCACTGCGACAGGTTGATTGTTTTTCATTCTGTTTGTGCTCTTCCAAGGTCTTAGTATGACGAGTGGCTGGGTCACTGTGGCTATGATGTTACACGACTGAATGCTATTTAAACCTTCTGTTTCAGCTGCCTTCCCTGACACTGCTCTGGAAGGCTAAGGTGGGGTGGACACTGCTTTGCATTGTCATGGGGGAAAGTCCAGAGTCCCTACTCAGCTTATATTAACACCCAAGAGGGACAGGTCTACTGATGACAAATTCTCTCAGGTTTATTTGTTTGCATAAGTCTTTATTCTCCTTCACTTTTGGAAAATGTAGTTTACCTGGATGTGGAGTTCTACATTGGGATTTTTTTTTTCCTTTAACACCTTAAATATTTCACTTCAGTATCTTTTTGCTTGCTTGATTTTTAGTAACAGGAAGTGTGTTGTAATTCTTTTCCTTCTACACCTATATAATGAGGTGGTTTATCTCTAAATCCTTTCAAAATTTTCTCTTTGTCTTTGATTTTTCTGCTACTTGAGTATATTTTATATAACCTACATCGGTTTTCAAGTATTGCTATTTTAGATCTGTCTTCATCCCATTTATCCTATTTAGTGTTCTTCATCCTATTCAATGTTCTCTGAGCTTACTGGATCATTTAAGGGAAGAAATGAGCAAAGATTTTGAGATAAAGCAGCCAGTAAGGGCCCCTTCTAAGACAATTTCTGTCATGTCATGGGGTAAAAAATGATTGCTGTGGTTTGGAGGCTAAAAAGATTTTTCAGGTTATCTAGATGATATATCCAATGTCATATAAGGTTATATGATATACTCAAATTGATAAAATGACAAGAGGAAAATAAATCCAGATTTTCTAAAGCCAAGATCTAGTTTTATCTCCTGCGATATACAATAGAAAGGGGAGGAAATGAGAATCAGTGATGAGGTAGACCATAGTTAGGGTGGCCAGGAGTCCAGGAAAATACCAGTTTATGTCTGCTATTCTGACACATATATTAATAGGATCCCTTTTCACATTCCAAAGTATTCCAGATTGAAGAATAAATGATATGGGTACAGCATGTCCCACTGTCCAGATGACCTCCAGCAATGTATTATGTCAACATCCTATGACTGTTTCAGCTTTCATTCGCATTTAATAAATCATCCCAAACTTAGTGGTGTAAAACAAAAGTTAAGTTGTATGTTCACACAAGGCACAGAAAGACTGGCTTGTCTATGCTTCCTAATATCTGAGACTCAGCGAGAGCTGGAACCATCAGATTTCTTCACCCTTACATCTGCCCTCCGTGCAGATAAAACTGAAAAGCTGGGCTTCCAAGTAAGTGAATCTTGGTTACTGCACCTGTCAACTCTCTGGGCTTCTTCTCAGTACTGACATCTGGTTCCTAGAGGAAATGTCCTAGGAGGGGCGACTGGGAGACAAGATAGTTGCTGCAAGGCAGCCCCTGACCCAGCATAGGGCCTTGCAGCATGGCTCCCATTACGTCTTTGTTGCTCACCACTGAGGCGCTACAGCTCAGATTCAAAGTTCAGGGAGACTGGCTTCACCTTGGGGAGAGTGGCTGGTCCCCTTGCAAATGAGTATGTGGGACAGAAACTGCCCCCCACCACAATGCCACTCCTTTCTACTTCCAGAGCCAATGGAAAAGAAAAGACAAGAGATCAGTGAGTCTGGCTAGTGTGAGCTGTGGACTAACATGTTAAAGACCTTTTCACTAGATCTAGCAAAACTGTCTATGGACAGTTCAGAAAAGCAGTTGTGTGAAGACACCTCAGAGCAGGCGGCCCTGGCTGGCTGCTCCAGTCCTCCTTGCGTGCTGCAGTGCCTGGGCAGACTGTATCCAAGGAGGACCTTCCCCTGGAAGGTGAATTCATTACCTTTTAAAAGGTCAGATGACTATAAAGTGAATTGGTAACATGTTGTAGAGGTAACGAGTTAGCTTAGTAAATCCAGTGCAAGATGCTCATTCGCAGAAATCACTGCCCATTTGATGAGGAAATAAGAGACTGACGTTTTCCAGGTCTCATGCAAAGGAGTAGATGAGCTGGGCTGAGAACTCAGGCCTGACAACTCCTAAGTGACACTCTTCTGGGGAGCTGGTGTCTTCTCAGAAAAGGAGCGGGGTTATGTGAGCCCAAGGAGTCTCCTGGAGGAGGCAGCTGGTTTAGGGGTGTCTCCACTGTGTGTGTGCACACATGTGTGTGGTTTAGCATGAATGTGCCCCCAGATCCCAGAGCCTTTCCCCATTTCAAAAACCTCATTGCACAATCGGCACATTCAAAGAGTATATGAGTTTCAGGTTCCAGGAGGGACTTCAAAGAGCTTTACAAAAGTTCTCTTATTTGGTTTATAGGTCTCCAAGGCTTCATGTGTTTTTGTTTTTTTGCACCAAGTGGTGAAGAATGTAATTAAGCAGGAACATTAAAATGTCAGGTAGTAATTAGTAACGAAAAAGGGCCTGTGTTGCCTCCCGGGGGTCCACCTCCTCCAGGCAGGCCGGAGTGAGAAGGGCATGGCAGCAGGAGGCCGGGCAGGCCAGGACCTCCCAAAATTCACCACCCCAGCCCCAAAGAGGGTCTGTCAGAGCCCACTACTGAGACTGAGAGATCACCCATTTCTCTGCAACCCTGATTATTACCAAGAGCCTGCTGCATCAGCGCCTAAGCTGGACCCTGAGGCGTGGGGGCCCCGAGCCTGGCTCCTGTTCTCAGAGACAAATTCAGCAGGCCTCACTGGGCTCCCTGGAGCCTCCCCAGGCCTCACGGGGGTCTGTCCAGACACTGATTCTTTGTTTACCTCTCAGAGGCTTGGCCTGTGCTATTCCCTCTGCCTGAAAGACCTTCTCTTGATGTTGATCTGACCAGCTCCTACTGGTTTCTCAGGATTCAGTTTAAAATGCACCTCTTTCAAGAGAGAGTTCTCCTCTGTAATTCTCTTACTAAGCCCTTCCTCCTTCATCTTTTTCTCTCAAGGCATCTTCTGTTCCTTTCCTTATCATGGTTTGAACTTCCACTTTTCTGTGTGTATTTATCCTTTGTATCCAATGGATGAGCCATAAAGGGAGTGTCCAGGATGCCTGTGACAACTACAGTCCTGCTGTTGAGTTAACACAGCCTTGAACAGACACTGGGTCCAGCTGCCCTGCAGCAGAAGCAATGAAGTACTGGGTTCTGTTTGCCCACATGTCCCAAATGCCATCCTGTGGCTTGTCTTCCTGCAGGCCTTCCCCCTGCCAAGCTTCCCCTTTACCCTCTAGGAAAGCTCCCCAGGCCTATCAAGGTCATGGTTCCTACAGCAGAGACTTTTTAAAATCCTTTAGTGGCTCCTATTGTGCCACTAACCTTAGCCCCTTCTTTGGAGACCACTGATGATGTCGTGCCAAACTTGCCACATTTCTCTGCCATGCACCACACCTTCACCTGCATCCCTTCTCAAATGCTCCCCTGATTCTTCTCCAAGACTGTGCTTCCTGCTTTATGCAAAGCTTGAACATCATCTTCAGTCACAACATGCCTGAGCTGCCCCCATTCTCCACACTCCAGATGAGCAGCGGTGTAACAATCAGTTCTTCATTCCCAGCCCGTCGGCTATAAGTCGTCAATGGCCTCCTGAAGGTGCAGAAGGCCAGCCTGACCTTTGGTTTTGAAATCTGAGCTCTCATTTGCAATCCAGGCCCTACTTCAAGGAAGAGACAGGCATGACACAATTCATACTGCAACAGACATTTCTACACGCTTGCATGACAGGCATGAGTGATCGCAGTCACAGCAGAGCTGTGCTCCTGGGACCCAGTGGGACAGCCTTCTGCTCCTGTTTCTGTCCCTGACACAACCCAGGAATTTCAACGTCCTCTGAATGCCTGGAGTGTATCCAGAAGGAAGGCACTTACTGCCTGCCCACTCCATTTTCCCACAACGTGATCGCGACAGCACACTGAAGCCACCCTTGTGGGCTGATGGGAAGCCTCCACGGCAGGACACGCAGGGTGCAAAACTTCCTCTGGTTTCCAGCATTGAATCTGGGGTACAGGGGTTCCTGCTTTCAAAAAAATCACCTTCTAGTTGGGAAAGGAGGCAGGTAATGAGTCAAAAAAGAACCCCCCCCCCACCCAAAATAACAAAGTAGAGCTGAGGTGAATGCCCTGATGGAGTGTGCCCATATTGGGCACATACACCCCCACACAGCAGGGCTGCATCCTGCCAGGCAGACCAAGAACCTGAAAGGAGCTAGAAAACCACATGAGGGGCCCTCCTTGGTGGCACAGCAGGTTAAAGTGCAGCACTGCAAAGCTGGCCTCGGCTGCTCCGGTGTGAGTTCAATCCCTGCCCCAGAGCTGACCCACATGGCGCGGCAGACCTCTCCTGATCCGCCTGCTGCTCCCCTCAGCAGTGTACTTCGTCAGTCTGCCTTTTCTGCTCCCCGTTTTGTCTCTGGTGAATCCTCTCACTGTCCCTGCACCTCTGGCCTGTACCCCAGTTCTGTATGCACAAATAAATAAATCTTTAAAAAAAAAGAAAGCAAAGAATGTAAAAGAAAATAACATGAGGAAGAGAGAGAAGACCCAGGATGACAGTGGCACATGTAAAGGCCTTGGGGCCAGTGAGGAGTGTGATAATGGTTCAGCAGAGACAAGACTGAGAAGGACGGGCTGAGGAAGAAGGCCAGAGAGAAGGACAGGCCAGTCCACAGACGGACTTACCAGGCCAAGGGATCTGTCTCCATCCCACAGCAGTAATAAATCCAAAGGGGTTAGAATAGAAAACAGCCCACTCAGAATGTATGGCTGCTACATGGATTCGAGACAGAAGAGGGCCTGGAGGGAGGTGGGTGGGTTTCAGGGGCTTGTAAAGAGGGACACACTAGTGCTGAGATAGATTGGACGCAGGACCTGGGAGACATCAGCGTGCTGAGCACCGGCTCTGTGACGGACCTGTTTGTGGGTGGTGGCGCCCTCTGCCGACCCTGGAGACGCAGCTTCCCAGTCAGGGTCTGCAGCCCCCCAGTCAAGGACTCCTTGAGGCAGTGAGGCTTTTTCTCCACTCTCCTGCTGCCCTCCTGCTCCCTTCCTCTCTAGAACACCAACCACCTGGGCTATCACTTCCTTTTCTGCCCCCAGAGCAGCCTTTCAGCAACCCTATAGGGCGGCATCTCTGTCCTCGCTTGGCACATGAGGAAACCAAGGCACAATACGCGTTTTGACGTCAACGTCATCCAGAAAACAGCCCACTCAGAACAAGCTACGGTGGCGGCTGCATGGATCCAAGCCACAGTGGGCACTGAGGGAGGCGCCTGGCGACACGGTGAGGGGACACGGTGAACACAGTGCAGAGCCCCAAGCCTGCAAAGTAGTGGCGCCCACAGGACTCTGGTGGCTGGATGTGGCACGCTGGCCTCCCGACACCCTTAGTGGGTGGGAGTCAGGCCCAGGTGCCAAGGGCAGCTTGGGATTCTTGCTGGCTAGAATGAAACACAGTGCTATCATGTGCCGTGCTCTGTTTGGAAAGGGTGCCCTCTTCTAAGGCACGGTGAGAGAGCTATACTCCAAAGTGCTCGTTCTCGGGTGGGGTCTGTGCCCTAGCTGGGCCTCTCTCTCGCGTCTGACAGCAGGAAGATATGAGTGTCTGATGGGCATGTGACAGCAGCTGTCCTCTGAGGGCCCTGCCTCAGCCGGCAGGCAGGGCTCCTCGGGCACGGAGAGTAAACGGCCCCTCACTTAACCCGCTTCCCTTCTGTTTCAGTATCAGATTATTCGCCTGGGAAGCCTTTTGAATAATGTGCACTTCAACCACTTCCTGCATCTGGATAGTGTCGGGGGAGAATTTCAAACGTGAAATATGTCAGGTATAAACTGCACCACGTCCTCTCACCTCAGACCCTCCCACAGCTCGTGGCATTCTGCCCTGAAAAGTCTTTCCTCGGGTGGAGTCTGCCAGGTGGGGCCTTCCCCTGCGCTGCCTCCAGGCTCACCGAAGGGGGAGGGGTCAGAGGGTCGACGCCCAGGCCCTGAGTTCAAGCCCCCATCCCACAGAACGTTCGATGAGACCACAGCTCTCGGCCTTAATTGTCCATCTGTAAAAGAGAGTGGCCGTGGTGCCAACCTCACAGGCATGTGTGAGGATTAAACGAGCTGGTGACACGGAGCACAGGGAGCAGAGCTTGGCACTTGACAGAACCCAAATCTATGCATTAGCTGTTCTCATTACCGACATTTCTGAAGCACCTTGTGAGTGCCCAGCACTGTGTGATTTACTAGTCTTATCCTAATGAATGCTTTCCACGGGTGGGTGAGATGATTGCTGTGTTGGTATTTTCTTTTTTCCAACCAAGAATATAAATGTGTCAACACAGTATTTTTTTCAATTCACTGAGGTATTATCTTCAGAGGTAAGGGGTAGAACAGGATGTTGTGTTACTCAAACTGCAGAGTAAACTTTTCTAGGAAATGTGATAAGTTGTTTCTGCAACTGGAACACCTCCTGAGAGAATTGCTTTAGAAATTCTGTGTTTTGATGGCCTCCAAGGGAGGGCATTTTAGTGGGGTGAGCCCTGGACACACCTAGGACTTCATGAGCATACAACTTGGGACCTCTGAGCCAGTGACTCCCCCTGCTTGGAGGAGAGCAGTACTCTTGAGCTGAGGCAGGAGGGGGAAGTTACTGTACATTTGTGTTTGAACTAGTGGAGCAAAATCAGGAGGGAAAGGGTCCTGTTTGTACAAATACCTGTGGGGTGCTGGTCTCTGCCAGGCACCTTCGTAAATCATCCTCACAGTTCTGTTTCACTTAGGCACAAAGGAGTTATTCACTTGCCAAGTCCTATAGACTGTCCATGTAGACAGTGTGTATATGCGACCAGGAAGTAAGGGGTGGGGAGAACTGAGGATACGGGGGGATCAGGCCTCTGCCTAGGTCTTAGGGGTGAGCTGGCTCCTTTCAAAAATCCAGTGGTCAGTGATGAGGGATCTTGTCTCCCTGCCTTGTTGTTACATGGGCCTCAGGCTCTCTGAGAGTAGAACATTCCTATTTGTTTGACTTGGTAGGTTAGTTTTGGGTCTAGAGATGCAAAAGCCATCAATATTTGAAAAATATTTGAGCATTCTCAGATCCCAAAATATAATCTGCCAAGTTATACCTAAATAAGACATTCTACTTTCTGATAGCAGGGGAACCTGTACTCAATAGCCTTAACAGAGTCCTTGGACTGACAATTGAGGGTACAGGACAGACACCTGGGCCCTGGATGACAGCAGTGAAGAAACATGTCAAACATTTGTCAGAGCCCTGAGTCATGGAGTTGGGGGCAGGAGTGTGGGCTAAGGCCCTGGGTTGTGAAATGACGCACAATGCCAGTTAACTACAGAAGAAAAGCCTCTGTCAGCAGATGTGTCTGCCTGGGAGTAAGGGTGGGCAAGCACACTCAGGTGAGGCAGTGTTGCTGCCAATTACTTGCAGCTGAAGCCCACAGAGGGCCCAGTGTGGACACCAGTAGATTGCCCCACCATACCTGAGATAACTGATGGGGGGAAAACAAGGCAGAGAAAGCCCAGCCCAGCCTGGCATTTTGTCTCCAGCCAGAAAACCAAGCAAATCCAGAGTTGGTTAGGTTCTCCCATTGCCACACTCCCTCTCTCCTGTAATCAGCATTAAAAGGGTTCTTGTGGACTCAGGCAAGAACTAGGGCTCGCTGACACTGGTTATGACTGAGTTCTGTGTGAGGGGTCTGAGAAGGATTTAAGACAGCAAAGACCTCACTCGGACACTCAGGCCCAGCTCTGGGTGTCTGCGTGTGATAACCAGAATGGACACAAGAACACCATCTCTGCCAAGGTGGCCCAAGTGTTCCGTAGAGGTCATTTGAAAAGACTAGGGGTCTATAGGCTGGGGTTAAGCAACTGCAGTGGGGGGCTGATGGAGTGGAGCATAGACTTGATGCTCTGACAGCCAAAGGTCAAGGTAGTAGCCGCATGTGCAAGTTGAGTCCAACATGATCAAAGTGTAGTATTAGGGTTCACTCAGAGAGACAGAACCAGCAGGATGTGCTCAGACATGGGGAACTGCCGTACTCAGTTATATGAGGTGGTTTGGCCAGGAGTCTCGGCAAGGCTGTTGTCTGCACAGCTGATGCTGGAGTTTGTAGTCCACAGGCAGACAGTCAGGAAGAAAAGGTCACAAGCAGGAGGGACAAATTGAACCTGTGTCCACTCTCATTGCCTCTAACCTGGTGACAAAGGTGTTCTGCAGAAGCCAGGCTTTCGATTACTAGGTTAAATACATGCAGCTGGAGGGAGTTGGAGGAACAGGTTGGTCTGTGGCTTCATGCTATGAGGTTGAGCAGCTGTCACTGAAACAGATGTGTGCTGCTAATTCCCCACTGAACCCCTTGTCTTCCAAGAATCCTCTGATTCACACTAATCAGAAACATAACTAAAGGTAATTCTGGAAAATGGAGTTCATCCCAGCCAAGCTGACACCTCCTAAAGCCATTATAGTAAGGATGACCTTTTAATACCTGTTTTGAGACTCATGAAAATAGACATAAATCTAGTGTGAACAGAAATTCGAGTAGATTTTTGACCTTTACAGACAATGTACAGACTTCATGGCTGTTACATATTTTTTCTTTATAAATGAAACTCTATAACTTTGTATTAATAGTGTTTACAGTAAAGTGTGGTAAAACAAGCAAAGCAATGCTCATCCCAATGACAGTCGTTCCCAGGAGTGCTAGGCAGGGACATATCCGTGATATTCATGCCCTTAAAACAAGGGCCTGAGATATCCATGCCCTTAAAACTGGGGCCTGAGGTCTTTGTGGACAGGCAGTACTAAAATATTCAAACTAAAGTGAACATTTGAAATTCATTTTCCAAACACAGTCAAGCCAATTCACTTGTTACTGTGCAATCTGCAGTTGACTCTGGCTCCGTTTGGTAGGTCACTTGTTCACTGAGCTCTGAGCCTACATCTCACAAGTCAGTGGGTTTCACCTTTCTGATCTTTCTAACGCAGATCCATTGTAAAGCATTTTAATGACAAATATTGGTAGCAGAAAAAAGGTTGGTGAATTAATATATAAATGAGTTAAGGTTTATATAGAATTCTAATCATGAGTTAAGAAAGTTCCAAAAGGAATCAGAAACCAAAGAAATCACATGGTTATGATTTTGTGATGAAAGTTTTAACCTTTTGTATTTAATGCATATTTTTCATTGGCTAAAATGTCACTTCATGATTTTAAACATCTTTGTTAGAGAAGTGGAATTGGATGTGAACTCAGGCTCACATGACCTGCTTACTGATCACAGTCTTAAGGGGCAAATACGGGCCATGTGCCCAAGACATGAAGAACCATGTTGAAGCATGATGGTACCTTGGCAAAAGCACCTGTGAATATGGGGTGTCCGCAAATGAAAGTGTGGCTTAAGTGGCTCAAGCTGGTTTGGTGAAATTCATAAAGAGATAGTGCAGTGAAAATTCCATTCAACAAATTGGTCATAATAACTGCTACTTTCTTCTTTGCTAAGTACCAAGAAAGCAAAATACAATGAGTCAGGAAACCATTAATTAATTAAGCCCTGCCTTCAAGAGTTTTTCTGCAATATCAAATATTTAATTATTCAAGCACTGAATCATTCTACGAATATAACCAAAGGCATAAAATGGTTCTAATACTATGATCAATATAGCCATAGAGAAAATGAGTATGTCCACGGTCCACTAGTTTGTCTACACACAGGGATTGTTCAGTCATTTACACTTGGAGGAGGCCTCTGATCACCCGGTTCATGGTGGGGCAAAATGTAACTACCAGGTAAGGACGGAGCATCAGGTGGTAGCAATCAGTCAGAGATTGGCCATTGAGGGTGTCAAACCCCACTTGAATCCAATAATCTTGATTTTTCTCTTCTAAATCCCCACAGCCACGTGCCACTGGACACACCACTATGTCCTCACAAAGAACCTTCAAGCTTAAAATGCTCTGAAAAATTGCTGGCATAGTATGAGCATTCTATAAATGTTAGCTATCAATACTCATATTCATATTATTATTATTATCCCTATTTTTAGTTGAGAAAACTGAAAATTCTGTGTTATTAGTTAACTGGTCTAAAATCATAGGCTTGTGAGTTGCCTGAGCTAAGATTTGAAGTCAGGTTTTCCCAAAGCCCATGTTCTTTCCAGTAGCTCATGTCTCAGCTGAAGAGTGACCATTCTCCAAAACCAACTGTCAAGGAGCCAGAACTGGAAGGCAATGGAAATGGTTAGAAAAAAAATAAGCTCTTGAACCAAAAAATTTAAGATCAGTTAGGATCTCAGCTTCTGATCATCACAAAATAACGGGCTTCAAATGTGTTGTTCTGCTGAAAAAAAAATATAAATAGGACAAAATATGTGAGGGAATATTTTCAAATATTGAGCTGAAGAACATACAGACCTGTGGTCTTTAGGAGAATCGCCTGAGGTGAGTTCCACAGTCTCCCAGGTTTCCTCCCTCGATGCAGTCATGTACAGAGGTCAGGTTTCCCCAGAGTACTTGTTTGTTATTGAAATCCAGAGAAGCTCAGGAAAATGACTTGTACCTATTAGAGCTGCCATAAAAGAAATGTTAAAGGAACTTCTTGAAGCTGAAGGGGATGAAAAGTAACAGAAACAATATGTGTGTATGTGTGTATACACATACATATATATTTTCACTCTGCACTGTGTGTGTATGCATATGTATATGTGAATATATATGTAATTGGCTATACACTATATATGTACCATATATTCCATATAGAGCTATATATGTACTATATATATGATTATATACTTTATGCTACTATCACCATAAGTTTTCCATTCTTATATATAGCAAATATAATACCTTGTTATATATAGAGAAAGAGAAAACCACACTATAATTTTGGCTTTAACTAGAGTCATATACTGCTTAATACAGATTTAAAAATATATATAGTCTTTAAACAGTTAACTATTTTTTGGACAATATTACCACTATATATGCTTTTAAAATTTTTATTAAATAATATATGATGAGTTAAAGCAAAATGACCATGCTGTGTTTTCTCTATGTTCTAATTTATTCAATTACATTATATTATATTTACTATATTTAAGGATTTAAAATGTATGGTCATGACAGCATAAAGAAATGGAACAGAGGCTTCAATTCCTGCTGTTTGGGCCTTGCCTATGGACCTCTGCCATGGCAGTCGGCTTCCTCCAGAGCTGGAAGGCATGAGATAGTGAGAAAATAGAAGTCATGGTCTTTTGTGACCTAACCTCAGACGGGACAAGTCACTTGGCACAGCCCTTATAGCAATGGAGGTTATTCTATAAGGCAGCCAGGAATACCAAGGTGGGGCCACTCAGGGACCATGTTAGATGTGCCGACCACCATGACAGATAGCAAATTGCAGTCGCTTATGAATGGAAATTGACTGGAAGGGGCACAAGTAACTTTCTGGAGTGATAAAAATACTATGTGACTTAATTGGTTGGTTATATGGGTAAATACATTTATCGAGACTCCTCAGTTTATGCACTTAAGACCTGTGCATTCACTACATATAAACTTTTCCTTGATTTTAATACAGTTTTAAAAGAATGCAATTGAAAATTTTTCTTAATGGGTAATTTGTCATTTCAGATTTTATGCAAATGAATGCAGACCCTTAGACACAGACCAGATAGCCATAACCACAGAAAAACACATGCATTTATTTTGCTACACTTCAAGTACGTAAACTTCATACAGTCAAAGGAACACAAATGCTGTATTTTCACAAGGCTCTATTTACTCTCCTCTGGGAAGGATGTTCAAGGTTTTTAGCCAAACCTCCAAGACTTGGTTGGGGATCTGAGGACAACCAACCACAGTCTCTTCTTTTAAAGTCCTTGTCTAATCTTCAAAGACAGGAAAAGACAGGACGCCCTGTGTTGGCGCTCAAAGCACTCCAGGGAGATGAGACAAGGAGCTGAAATCAGGGTTGGGACCGAGGACAGTGCCTGTAACCGATTCCTTGCATTAGGATGCTTCTAAAAGGGGTCTCAAGGAGTTGTGGACAACAAGCATCTCTTATAAAAGATTGTTTTGACAAATCAAGTAGAAGTGAAGCAGAAACAGGCTGCTTGCATTGCTCTTAAAATAGACCAGGATTTAAAAATTAAAAGAGGACTTGCTTAGCCAAGTACCTTTGAAATTTTCCAGACCTAAAACATTTAGAAAAGCAGCTCCATCTACTTTTAAAACCTAGAGGACAGGCAGATATTCATCTTTGGGAATTAGACGCATTGAACATTAACCATTTTGTTCCTTATCCCTTTGCCATTCTTAGATGGGGATGATAGATAGTTCTATTTTTATGCATTAAAGTGTTCCCATTTAGTCATGGAGAGCCACCCATGCTTGGTATGGAAAAAGTCAGCTGGGCAGCTCTTGCACTGCACAGTATAGACTTAACCAAAGGAAGTGGTATGAAGCCTCCTCCCAAAGATCTGATTGGCTAGACGTGAAGTCAGTCCCCAAGGTGACTTTGGGACCTTTCATTTGGTGATAGGGTTTTAACAGTAGAGACTTCAAGCTTTGCTTTCCAGCAAGCCAGTGATCCGGGGACTTTTGACACCATGATCAAATATTTGCAGGGTCACTGAACCTATGAGGTCATATATCAAAGAGGAAATGTGCAAAGGCTGATGTGTGGGCTTGCTTAGACTTCAACTGGCCTCCAACCTCTCCCTCTAAAGTGGTGGGGGAGGCTGTCTGACAGTGATGCAAACTCAAAGTGAAGCGTGGTTTTGGAAAATCACATCCAATAATAGTGTAACACAACCCTGGTACTGTTTGAAATCCAGAGAGTTCTGACTGGGGACGAGTGGTCACTCTCCGTCTGGGCAGTGGTGGAGAGAACTGCAGGAGTCACAGACAAGTCTCCCCAGGGACCTGAAGTTTGCTCTGGTGTTGTCTAGGACTCAGTGGGCCCAGTGACAGTAAATGACTTGTTCTCTAGTTTTCCCATCTATGTTTTATTTTTTTTTAACTCCTATGTTCACTCCTTTAGTTTATCTTTATCCCTGTGTTCCTACATTCAGTCTTTTAAGGCTAATTGGGACTATTTCTTGGGACAAACTGGAGGCAGCAACCTAGGTTAGTCTCGGCATCTTCTCTCCCCACAAATATACACATGTGGGAAAAAAATGTAAATAATCTATTTTCAGTTGATTCTAGGAAAGTGCCAATTTCAATGAGTTGCTTGTTTCTATAGCATTTGTCAACCTCTCGGGCAGCCAAAGAGCATGGCGTGAAAATACATGGGCTTCCAAGTATGTTCTTCTGTGAATTTCCTTCAACTTGAGCCCCAGAATAGTGCTACTTGCAAGGGCTATGAGACAATGGGCGAGCTATCTCAGGATTGGAAATGGGGCTGTCATGAGGATTATCTTATTGCACAATTCAAGGGGCACTCTTGCTACTGGCTGCCAGTTGCAGGTCCAGGGCTGAGGCTGCAGTTTCCCAAAAGACACAATCCCTGTGCCCTTTTATAAGACTTTGTTCTGAGATGTGAACTGCAGGAAGTATGGCTGGATCTGGGAAAACCACCATGCAGTCAGAAGAAAATTTGGAAAGCAAACTTTTGAAATAACAACCACAAAAATAAAACTCACATCAAGATGAGCCCCAAGCCAAAAGAATGAAACAAACAAAACAGTATAATACTGTGAATGTCAGCTAACAAATCCAATAAATGGGAGAACTAACCTCCAGAGAAAATGGAAATTAAAAAGAAGCCAAAAAGACTTTGAAATTGGTAAGCTTTAATTTTCTAAAGAGACAAAGGAAGGAAGGAATACATCCATAAAATAAAATGAGCAGATTGTGAGTCAAATATGAGAGGTTAGGAACTAGAATGGGAGCATACCACGGGGGTGGAGGAGGAGAATTCTGGAAGTAGGAAGTATCTTCATTGAAATAAAAACAAGTGATGACAGAAGAGATTAAGCAGGGACTTGAGGAGAACTGATGATGGAGAAAACCAAACTGTGAAAAAATCTCTTATAATCTAGTTAGTAAAGAGAGCAGGAAAAGAGATGGAAAATATGACAAAAAATTAATAGACATGGAGACATAGATTAAGAAATGTCAACATATAGTGAAGAGGAGTACCATAATGAGGGGGAAAAACGATTTTTTTATATTTAAATATATAGTTGTTGATACTATTCCAGCATAGAAGATAAATATCCTCAGATGAAAAGATCACAGAATGCCAAGTTAGATAATGTTTTAATAGCACGAAGGAACTATTCTTTTCCAGAAGAAAAAAGTAACATTAGATCCCAGGACAGTAAGCACTTGCTCTACACAAACCCCCCCAACCCACCCACCCAATGCACTCATCTCAGGGGACATCCACACAGGTGTACCCTCACCTGCCTTCTGTGATCCCCAGAGTCTTTACTCCTTACCACCATTCCCCTGCAGCACACCTCTTGTCACATGCTGGCTAGCCTCCCCAGTTGTGTGAACCCCACTGAGTCACACGTGCCATAAGATGGCTCTCAGGTTGGCCACCACACCTTACCAGCCCACAGACCCTCCTTGAGGGCCACTGTCTTTATCTCAATTCCCAACCTCAAGCTCATCCCCTCAGAAATGAATGAATCAGCATGAATTTTAAGTAGTAGGAAGAGATATTTTGAAGTCAGAAAGATCCAGGATTCTTCCTGAGTCTCTTTCAAGCCGTCTTCTCTCCACCAGATTGAGTTCATACATTCACACACCTCCTAGGTGGGCCAGTTTCTAGCTTCCATGTGTCTTTTTTCTAGGTATCCACAGCAAAATCTGCTGGAACATTCCAGTGATGGGAAACCAACTACATGAAGTCCCCTAACAACTTCATGGGGACTTCAGGGGGAACGTTCCCTGATACAGACTTAGTCTATAACCCCGAATCTATTTACCTTCTATTTAAAAGTCTCACACAATTAAGGATATTGAAAAAATAAATCTGATTAGATAGGATCCTCTCTTTTCCTCCAGGAGGTGAGATTGTATCACGGAGAGGCTAGGCTGGAGGCAGGGCCTGATCTTTGGGACGTCTGCCGACTTGGGTGTCAGCCAACATGACCTCGGCTTCATCTGCTCCTGATGTTGGGTCCACAGGACTCTCCATCAAGCCCCCTACTTCCTGGTGCTGAGGCTCCCACCCATGTCAAGCTGGAGTCAGCCCACCTGTGCCATCGCTGGGGGTCCCAGGATTCTGCGGGTCGCTGAGGGGCGCATGGGCGCAGGGGCAGGTGAGGCTCTCCGTGGTGTCTCCAGGCACTCAGTTGCTCCCTGGTGCCTCATTCCCCAGCTTCTGCCCATGAAGGAGGTATCTCGAGTCTCCCTCTGGGAGTGCTCCTCCAACCCTCCTCTCCTCTCAAGACCTCTGGTGGCCCCTAGAAGTCCTGAATAGTGACAGTGTCTCTCAGAGGCACAGTATGTTTTCTTCATAAACTGCCTAAGGTTTTTAGAAGCAAGGAGTCAGGAAAGACCATTTCCCCATCAGCCCCCAACTTAGAGAGGGAAAGGGGGTGCTACTCTATAAAACAGGCAGTGCTGGTTAAAGATGTGTCATAACCACAATCACACGGTGGCATGCTGGCAGCTCTCCAGACCGCCCCAGTTGGCAGAATCTTCCTCAGAAAGTCGAACGATCTTGGGAAATTGTCTTAACCCTGCTTTTCTTTCTCTATAAGAGAAAGAATGGTGATAAAGAACAGTCCCGCCTGTGGACAGCAGCGAGCAATCCGGAATTAGTGTCGCCTGGAGGCCTGAGGGCAGCTTCTCTCCCTTGCTGGGCTGCTGCCCTGTCCCCTTAAATAATGTGGATTGACTCATTCAAACATTGCAAAGACCCAAGAGTGAGCTGTCACTCTCCTCCACATTTTCCTGGAGGAAATTAGCACAAGTAGTAGGAAAAAAAAAAAAAAACATGCAGAAAGCAAATGGAGCAGTGAGACTGGGATCTAGCAGTTGGTCTCTGAAGTTGGTTACTCTGTATGGCTCCAACCCTTGTCATTCTCTCTCTCAATTCTGTCTGTCTGTCGGTCTGCCTTTCTGCCTGTCTCTCTCCCCCCTTGCAGTTCCCTTTCTATCTTTATCTTTATCTCTAGCTTGCTCTCCTGTTACAAATATTTCCAATCACTTATCAATTTCGTAAACATATTTTCAAGAAATTAATCCATAGCAGTTATTGTTCGTGATCTCTCCTTCTAGTTCATTTCTGTTTGGTTCGTTCTTCCTCCCTTGTTCCATGAGCTAGTGCCTTTGTTTCTTTGTTAACTTTTGGGGTTATTAAAGCTCCCTTCACATTTTCATTAAAATTGCCATTTAAAGAAATTACTTTCCCTCTGAGAATGGTTTGGCTTGAGTCCACACACTTTGTTAAGAGTATCTACATTTTAATTATTTTCTTAAGTGCTCTTTGTTTGAATTTCCTCCCTGCCTGGTTGATATTTAGGAGGCTATTTTTAGATTCCATGCGGTTAGGTACTTTGACGTCCTGACTTTTCTGTTATTTCCAGTTTTATCATTTGAGGCTCGGAATATGGGGTATATGCCCTGGGTTTTATTTTTCTGCACCCAGAACTCCTTAGCTGCCTGGAGTTTCCCTGGACACACTTGATCCCTTGTAGCATCCACCCAAGGCCTTCATCATGTTGGATGGTGAGGGACCTCTTTACTGTGGGTTTGTTTCAATCGTATTGAATCCCTTGGGAAGGGAGGGGGTCACCCCCACCCCGGCAATGTAAGGGCAGTAACAGTGGGGGAACTAGGTGCTGAACAGAGGGCCCATCAGCAAAGATAGCCAGGGCACCCACCACCGGACAGGAGAAAGCCGACGTGTGGTCACCGCAGCCACAGTAGACTGGACCCCTCTGCTGACATGGGGCAGCAGCATCTGAGGTGACTATGACATGGCAACACATTGCTTGGGTTCTAGGAAAGTTCAAATGGAAAAGACTGGTGAGGACCCAGCCTGCAGGGGTTTTACATGAACAGGTGGACACACTCTCAATCAAAGGACACAGAGCACCTCGCTTTTGACCAGTCACTCACTTTCTTGGTAATAGATGTACACGTTTCAACCTGCAAATTCTCAGGGCTCTCCTGAGCACTAAACTGAAGATCAAAGAAGTAAGAGTCAAGAGTGCTAAGCATGGTCTAAGAGTGGGTGTCATGGCAGTAGTTCAGGGTCAGACCTAGCCATGTTGAGGCAACTGCACCATTACCCACAAATGGAAAAAGACAATCCACGCAGCTGCCAGAAAGCACGTGTGTGAAGGAGAGCAGCAGTCCTTGGCTCTGACTTTAATTCCAAATGGTTAAGCGTGTTAGGCAGTAGTCACCTCCAGGTGAGAAGAGAAGCTCTGTGCGGGAAAGACGTGCTTCTGCCTCTCTCTCTTTGACAACCTGGTTGTGACTTCAAAAAGGCGGTATTCAGACAGTCCCAACTCTTCACTGAGGGCTGAGTTCAGAGTCATACCCATTGCTGGCCCAAATCTGCCCAAGGCTTCCACTTCTGGTGTCTGAATTTCTGCCCTGTTCCTAAGAATTCATGCGCAACTGTTCCCAACTCCCATGGTTCCAATTCCCCTGGAACCAGGGATAACTTTTGCTCCGTAGGACCTCCCCCCAGCCTGAATATTAATGGGGATCTAAGCCACTTTACTACCTTCGGTCATCCTGCCTAAAAGTGTGCCTGTCCTCCACACCTCACCCCTGTGTGACCACACATAAGTCAGACTCCCTAATGTCTCTGGAGGCCAGTCCTGTCCCCTATTTCCTGTTCTGTGCTGCCTGTGTCTACTATTCCACCCATCTGGACACATTATCCCTTTTCAGCCAGTTTTACCCCCTCCTCTATTCCTCCCATCTCAGTCTGACAGGATGACATACAGGTCTAGCAGATTTCTGTCTCAGCTGACCCTGCAAGTCCAACCAATAAAGCAATTTTCTGTACCTAAGTTTCAAGGGGAAACTGGAAGTAGCCATCAGATAAATTTTGAGAATTTCAAACAGAAGAGTGTCTATACCAATTTGCTTAGTTGATTTACAAATGAAGACATGGTTCATAGCAATCTGAAGGAGAGCAGGCTGGTTTGTGAGCTTAGTGGAAAGAAAGCATTGAAGAATACAAAAGCTGACTTACTTGCGATCTTGTCAATAAGAAATGAACGTGAAGGGTCATTGGGAATTCATTCCATCTTTCTTGTGACAAATACACAAATGAGTCAGTGAGCACTAAGCTTCTCCAGGTTCGGTGCTGGTTGCAGCAAGAATATAGATAGGGGCCCTCCAAGACCCTCAGGGGCTTCAGAATAGTTGGTTCATCTTCACTGGAAGACCAGTGTTGCCCTGTGGGGTGGCTGTCATGGGAGCAGCACAGGACTAAGTAGAAATAACTCAAAGTCCAAGCAGTGAGAAAGAAAAAGAGTGACAGCTCTCATATGGGAATAAACCCAGAAACAAGCCTGAAGCCAATGACATGCAAAACCAGACACTCAACCCAACACTTGTCAACTACTGTCACTAAGCCGCCACTGTGCATGAGGGGTTCAGTCCCACTCCCAGAACACCAGCGCCTTTTCTGGGTAAGTGGCTCAGGAACCTGATTGCTTCAAACTAGTCTGAAAATCATCTCTGGAGGTTACAGAAAAGTCACAGCCATTGCCTAGGCCTACCCTGACTTGTAATCCAATTCTAAACCCACAAACAAACAGGAATCCAGGGGGATTTGCCCAATTTCAGTTCACTGCAAAAACGTCTGTGTACCTCAGTTGAATTATGTTGGTAATTTGGCTTTGAAGATGGCTCGTTGGAAAAACAAATCAATGACTCTTAACTGAACTGTTTCTTCAAAGGGACATGGAATCGAAAGAACCAAAATGTGAGTATTAGCCAACAAAGGCACTCCTGTGTCTGTTGAAACTCTTGCTGGATTTGGGGCTCTGGCTCATTCTCAGACCTTGGGAAATCAGAGCTCGCTCACTGTAAGGTCAATGCAACTTCCTGTCCTGAGAAAGGAACCATCAGAACATTCAATCACTCTTGCAGAACAGCTTTAGTGACTTAAGGGTAAATGAGTTGGAGACATAAGGCTTGCATTTCCCTTGACATACAAAAGGGTTTACAAATTAAGAGGAAGGGAAAGGTTTTTGCTGAACCTAACACATTTTTTCAAAATCGTCTAAAAAGAGCCGTGGGCCCAGAGCCAGCTGAATTCAAGCTCCTTTATTTCATATTAGGCGAATCTAGCATGTAGGTTATACTCTTTACCATATTTTCCATCTAAACAAGAATCCCTAGGGTCTACAGAAAGAGAAGAAAAAGAGCCATTTTATGGCCTGCCTTTGGAAAAAGACAACTGCTCCATGGAATGACAGCAAAGACATTTGGTTTTAAACGCCAGCTCTGGACAGCACAGAGCTATAAAGGGCAACACCAGACTCTACCTCAGGGGACCCGTGGCCAGCAGCTTCTGATTCCACTTAAGTCGAACCTGTGGGGCTAAGCCAGAGAGACTGGACCCCTCACACATGTACGTTACCTCAAGGCTTCCAGGAACTTTCTGCAACAGGTGCCACTGTTTCATTACATAGTGCGGAAGCTGAGGCTCCTGAAGGAGGGGACTCTTCACTTCAGAGGCCTGTTAGTCCTAGAAATGGATCTACAGAGGGGACCGACCACCTGTCCTCAGCTCATTGGAAGGAGGCTCTCATCTGAGCCACAGCTTGAGCTGGTGCTAGGAGGCAGTTAAGAGAAACCAGAGGGACCAGGTTTGACTCCCAGCCCTACTTTTTCTAACTATATGCCTTGGACACTTCATTAATTTCTTGGACCACTTTTTACTTTCAGTAGCTTAAAGAAGATAGAACATGCAGTGTTTACGTGCAGGTCAATGGGGGCATTGAATGGACCATCCATCTCTGTGAGCGCCAATGACCCCCTCTGGGCAACTGCTTGGCAGATGTGAGGCAGGTTCTCATGGCTTTCTTCCAGCCAAGGAACTCCACACTCAGGTTTTCTTACCTGCCTAAGCAACATCTCGATCATTTTGATTTCATTACTGCAACAGGAAAAACAAAATCTCTGCCTAGTTTTCAGTTTCTACGTGGCATTAGCCTTACAGTGAAGGATGTACAGAGAAACACACTTTCTGGCCACAAACAAGCCTACATAAACCAATACACATACCCTGAACAAAGGTGCTTTCAAATGACAGAGGCATGATTGAGAAGCGTACTGAGAATAACCACACTTCATAAAAAGTCCATGACTCAGCCTGGCTGGGGGAGTCAGGGTAGAGGTGGGGAAGGGTGGAAATCAGAGGCCTTGGGGTGATCAAACCTCTCCTTGCAGGGAACCCGAGTAGGACAAAGAGCCCATTAGAGGGCAGGGGTTGGGGGAGGGACCTTCACAGAGGTGGGGACCTGGGACAGTCACCAGGGAACATAACGATCCTGCCAAAGCTGGTCACAGGAAGTATTCAGAACATGACATATGACACCAAGCTTTGCGGATGTCCTGCTGAGGTGCTGGGGAGTTGTGGGGCTGGAGAAGGAGGCATTTGGGGCCCAGAAAAGTCTCTTTATAATGCCAATTTCAAGAGAAAGGGGAGTCCATAAAACACGTGGGAGCCTCTGGTTTCTGACTCTACTACTGTTCAAGTGCACTAGAGGAGTGTTTTGTGTAAGGCAGGAAAAAAATGGGAGCTTAGTCCCTATCTTCTTGCCAAAAAGTCATTTCTGAGCCTCACAGACCCAACAATCACTGCAAACTTCCTTTTCATTTTGGAAACTTTTTCAGTTCACATATAAATGCCCTGGATTCCCACGGTGTGTCTTCTAATTCCCTATTTAAGAACTTGTCACCTATATCACTCAAAGCAATATTGCTGTCCTCAGTTTCTCAAGGATCTTTGAAGGGGGGGTGTAGAGGAATAATAATTTGCCACCCCCAAATATATCTTTTTAACAAAAGGTTGATTCATGGGAGGAGCTCTGAAGGGTGGGTAGAGGTTGCTTTTGAAAAGGTATTTACATGTAAACTTCTGTAAAGGCATGTGTTAAGAAAACCTAGTCTCCTCAGCTCTTCAGGACAAGGAGAACTTAAATCTGCATACATTCACTTACTGTGCCTTCCTTGGTAAACTCCTTAACTGAACTTTCCCTTTCTGCTTCTGACCTCCCTTGCTTTAAGCAGTATCAGATGGTGACTGAAGCCAGGTGGGAAGTAACTTGGTTACGATATGTCTCGCCCATGTATACAAGGAAACTATTAAAAGCTTCTCTTTTACTTTTTCCTCTTCTACTTTTACCAATCTGATGTTGCTTGATTATTTGTCAAGATTATAGAAGAACCCAGAGTGACACAAGGTGACTACCGCTGTGCCCTAACAGCACCACTATCTCAATGGATTCTGAGTCCAATAGCTATGTGTGTTTACAAGTGGGGAGGAATTTTCCATGTCGCCAGCAGCTCTTTGATGTCAACTGGCTACTCAACCCAATTCAACCCAACTCAGATTGAATCAGAGATAACATCAGATTCCACTGGTTAATGGCTCAGGACCAAAAAACTGCCCTTCATTTCAGATGACAACCTCAAACCCAGGATGTTATCTATGCTTCTGTCATGTGATTCCCATGACCCCCATGTTTCCTGTGCCCCTGACTGACTATATATCACACCACAGCTCAAGAAAACCAGTTACTCACTAGATTACCAATTCATTACAAAATATAAGCCAAAAGTCCCATGAAGACCTACAAAGGGCAAGGTCTTGAACAAAGGAGCTCTGACCTTACACATTTTGGGGTCCAGCTGGTGGCATCTGGAATCCACCCAGTTTCCCAACCTGGAAGCTCTCTGAACTCCATCCTTCTGGGATTTTATAGGAGCTTCACTGCCTGAGCATGATGGATTAATTCTCGCGTCAACAGTCATTTATTCAATCTCTGGACCTTCTCCCCACCTCGGAAATCAGGAGGTGGGACTGAAAGTTATGACCCCCTACTCATGTTTAGTCCCCTCAGCATCCAAAACCCATCAACTAGCCCCCACCCCTAGGTGCTTTCTGAAAGTCTCCTCACCATGTGAGCGCAGCTGTGGAGGTTAGGGACTTGTTATAAGTAACACGATGGCCATTTTACTCTATGACTTTGAAGCATTTTCAGGAACTGGGAACAGGAGATCAAACAGACTGAGAGATGCTCCTCTTGCTCTAACTGCTCAGGAAATTCCCAGGGTTCTGGGAGCTGTGAGCCTGGACCTAACATGGATGAAAACCACATACATGCAACAGACATATTTTGGTCATACAATTGACCAAAGATGTTTCTTATAAATCAAAATATAGCTCAGATGGGGAAATGGATCCAAAAGGGATAGGATTTTCCCTGGAAAGTGGTGACAGTTGCATGACAGTGAGAATGTACTTGATGCCACTGACCTGTGCAACAAAAAATGGTTACGGCGGTAAATTTTTTTTAAGATTTATTTATTTATGCATACAGAACTGGGGCCAGAGTTACAGGGGTGGTGGGAGTCTTCACCAGAGACAGAGTGGGGAGCAGAACAGGCTGACTGAAGAAGTACACTGCTGAGGGAGCAGTGGATGGTCAGGTGAGGTCTGCCACGCCATGTGGGTCACCTCCAGGGCAGGGATCGAACACACACTGAAGTGGCTTTAGCTTCTTAGTGCTGTGCTTTAACCCGCTGCACCACCGGACAGGGTCTGCGGTGGTAAATTCTAAGTTATATATATTTTGTAGTGATGAAAAGTTGAGGAAAAAGCACAAAGGCTGTTTATTCTACATTAAAGTAACATGAGAAAGAAAGCATTAAAGGTTCATATTCTTCACTCCTCCAGTTGCTGGCCCTGGGAACCTGACACAAGGACTCAGTCTCTTCATCTACAAAATGCAGGACTAACTCTGAGGCTCCGTGTCCCCATTGTACTGGCAGGAAGTGTCAAGGGGCAGGACAGGGCGAGATAACCCTCATTGGCCAGCCTTTGGACCCAGGTTTCCCAGGAAGGGGTACGACATGGGTCAAGGTGATTTTCCTCAGCTGAGACAATTCTGAAAAGGGCTGATTGTCAGTAGTTTCCCAAACAGCATGGAGAACAAGTCCTTCAGTCTTGAGAGGCACATGAATATATCACAGCTTCCATGATGAAGATCAAGTAGGTAAGCAAGGTTATCTCCATTATATGGTGCCTGTGGACAGTTAAGACAAAGAAACTTGCCAAACAATTTTAAAGCAACCTTTTGGGAACATTGAGTGCCCCACACCTTATTCTTTCAGTAGCTGGTCCGATATGGCTCAGGAAAGGAGAGATGTGAGGAAGCTGGTGAGTGTCCGCTGCCACCCTGGAAGCCACACTGGAGTCCTGGAGATGTTCTTTGAAGACTCCATTTCTCCCTCTCGCAGTCCCTGACTCCTTTCCCAATGGCAGGAGGGTCTAGAAAGAGTGCTCTAACACTTAGCAATTGAATCTAGAGCCCAGCTACTTGAGATCAGGCAAAGCCACTGCCCAGAGACAGTCCTCTATTAATTGCTTGTCTGCTCAATATCCCTTTCCAGCCACTCTTGCCTCTGTCCCATTCATGGGTGCTGATCCAAGAACATCACTACTCAGCCTTTTTGATAATCAATCTCTGCAGCTCACAGGGCATATTTATATAATATTTGTAACCAGCACTTTATTTCACAGCTTTTTGTTCTGTCTCATAATCTGATTGTCTTTAATATTTTTGGGAGGATGAAAGGATCCCTTGCCTTCTATACCATACTCCTCTCACCTCACATTTGTGTTGGGTGTGTTAGCATGTTTTGAGGTCTGCTGCCAAATGGCCTAACAAAGATTTCTGCTCATTACACTCCTGGACTTATTTCACATTTTCTCAGAATGTATGGATATATTTTCTTGGTTTCTTTCTGTATTTTTTTTTTTTTTTTGGAATATGCTCTTATAAAAATTTGCTGCTCTTTCAGGGCGAATGTAAGGGAATTCATGAGCCTTGTAAGGCTGAAAATATCTGCCTCTCACCCTAGCATCTAACTGGCAGATTTATCAGTAGGCAATATTTATCCATTAGAACATTAAAGTTCTTTCTGAACTTAATTCTAGGTTTTAGTGATGTTGGCAAGGTGCCTCATTTGATTTTTCTTTTAAAAACCCAATTTAATTCTTCTTCTTTTGTAGCTATCTTCTTTGTTCTCTCTAGAAGTGTCTTCCCTACACTTCTTTCCTCATCTTTTTTGCTGGCCTGAGTAATTCCTTTCAGCCTGATTTTTTTTTTTTTTTTACTTTAGCTCATGGAACTATTCCTCTATTATTTCTTTAATTATTCCCTAATTTCCATTTCCTCTGTTCTTACTTTCTGAACTACGTTTACTTGGATGTGGCTTCCACATTTCATTCTGTAGTCTACTTACCTCTGTTCTCTAGTTTTGCATCTTCTGTCCCAAGTTTTACAGGAATTTTTTCATTTTTCTAAGATTTTTTATGCTGAATTTTGAAGTTTGTGGATAATGATCCTTTAAATTCTGTATGTTTTTTCATACTCTTTGCCTAGGCATGAAGAAGTTTTCCACGGAAGGTTTCCTTTTTTCCAGTTCATGAGTACAATATCATACTATGCTAACATATTCTTGCTTTTAATATTTCTGAAAATAGTTATCACAATTCCATTGGGCATTTAGTGAAAAGTCAACCAATTGAAACATATAAGAAAGATTTTCTTGAAAGTAGTTAAAGTTTCTTAGAGAGAAGATAACGGATGAAAACAAGGTAACATGGGGAAAATTACTGTCTCACAGAATCATAAAGATACAATGTTTTGAAGATACAATTTTTTAAATTTCCTGAAATGAAAGAACATCTTAAATTTCATAGAGAAAGTAATGAGACACAAGAGATAAAATCACTGCAAATGTAGGAAGAGCTTGGCTAAGAAGTTGAATGTAAAGGAGAAAGATAGAATACTCCAGTACAAAAAATTTAAAAAATACAAGCCATTGTATAGTTGCCACCACAGCAACTATTAGAGAAAAAGAAAAAGAAAAAGAAAAACTTCTACAAAGTGCTGGGGTGGTGCAAAGAGGGAGGTGGGGAATGAATATATCCTAAAACTAGCAAAAACACTAAGTTGTTATAAACTGTAAATTTAACAAAAAGACATTTTTGATGTCAGGGATTTTAGAACTGAAGACAAGTTCTTTAAAAATAAAAGCAGTAGAACAACAAAACTCACTCAGTGGTAAGATTCAGAGAAGCTAGAAACAAAGAGTGGAGCGCCAGCCTCAAATGCTGACCACAGTTCAGGACTTACACTGTCAGCCATGCGATTCTGGGGAGCTTTTTCCCAAGTCCCTTTTCCCCAAAAAAGAAAATGAACAAGAAAACAAAGTAAGCTTTTTTTTTTTTAATTCAGTGACTACATTATAAAAATTAAAATTAAACCATTTGTGCATTGAGTTAAAAGCAACATTAGTAGGATGATATAAAAGTAAGAGCCAGGGCCCTCCATGGTGGCACACGGGTTAGGACGCAGCACTGCAAGCCAGCCACAGCTGCTTCAGTGTGAGTTTGATCCCTGCCCCGGAGGTGACCCACATGGCGTGGGAGACCTCTCCTGACCCACCCGCTGCTCCCCTCAGCAGTGTACTTCATTGATCTGCCTGTTCTGTTCTCTATTCTGTCTCTGGTGAAGCCTCTCACCGTCCCTGTACCTCTGGCCTGTACCCCATTTCTGTATGAATAAATAAATAAATCTTTAAAAAAAGAAAAAGAGAGCCAGTAACTTGTTCCTTTTGATGACAGATAACTTCTTTCTAAGTATGGGAACTATCTTTAATCTCTGAACAACCAAGCACAAGATGCTGAGGATGGTGAGGAAGTAGCTGTGCCCAGACTGAGCCCAGAGCTTTTAGCTGCTTTGTCTGTCCACTGGGGGCCAGCTGTCTTCAACTCCATCCCAAAGGCCACTGCTGGTATCGTACCTCTTCCACTTCCTTCTCTATTGCTCTCATCACTCACTGATGAAACCCACATGGTAGGCATTGAAAAGCAATCTCCACTTGACTGGTCATGACCCAAGAGTCACTTCCTTCAAGCTCAATGAAGGAGAAGTTTGTCTGGTTTGCTGGCTTCAATCTGGATTTATAGATTACAGGGCCCTGTTAGCTAATCCATCTCCTGTCCCCACAAATAGCCAGTTGAGTTTGCCTTTTCTTTTCTGACATTCATCCTTATTGTTAATTCCCACAATTGTCCTCTCATCATTGTAAATATTGCCAAAAATAGAACTTCTTGGTCTTAAAGGGGGGGGTACAAATTAAGAACAAACACACTGCTAAGGGATTTAGGTGGATATTAAATCCTTCTAAATACAAAGCTAAACCTAAAGAACTGTGGAAAACTGAATACCATCAACATTGACAATATAAAAATAACAATCAAATAATTAGGAGAGAGAAGAAAAGATAACAGTAAATGGAGTAATTTCCTTCACTTCTTTATATGAATTAAGAGAATAATTAGCTACCATCAAAGGTAAAATCTTATGAAACAGAAAGTTGTTGAAAATAAAAATTTCAACAAGCAAATATACCCACCACCACCCACAACTGCCAAACAATAAAAGTTGATATTAAATTATTTTCTAAAAGGATTTATAAGAAATTTAATGATGAGAGGAAATATTAGAGACTAAGGGGAGAGACACTTTCACCACTGTTACTAAACTCTGATGTTACACCGGATACATGAGATAAATGCACAGACGTGCTTTACCGCACAGCTGTGTGTCTGTGTGATCCCCATCACATCTGACCTGCCTCCATAGCGGTAAAAATATAAATATGTGTGCATTAAAGGAATATGGATCACATGATTGTAGAGAGGCTAACATTCTTGCCTTTAAACAACTTTGTAACAAGACACCCATAACTACAATAAAACTAGATGTAAAATAGAGAAGACGAATGACTAAGAGAAGTGCTTATCTCTAAGAAGTGGAATTAGCGATTATTTTTTCTTTTACACCTTTATGCTTTTTTGTAGTTTTCTGTATAGTAATCTATATGATAAGAAGTGGTATGAACCTTCTGTTAAAGTCATGGACACTGGACCCAAATTTCAAAGGTTTAAGTATTGGACAAGCCACTGGGCAAGTCGATCACCCTACACATGTCTGTTTAATCAGCTGTGAAATGCAGTTTATCATGGGGTGCCTCTCCACAAGGATGCTGTGAACATTAAAAGAGGTAACACAGGATTGAGGGCCGTGAAAAGGGCCTGGTGCATGGGGTGCTCATGAAGCAAATTCAAGCTGTACTTACTTGAAAGGAATTACTTTATTGGTTCACATTTTACCTCAGAATGTCCTTTTCCTCTGTCTTTTCTAAGTGATAGTCCCGTTCGGCCTTCCTTCCTTCCTCCCCCAATCTTTATCACTCTTGCTAAAGTATGCTTGCATCGGTGCCTTCACATTTGTTAAAGTTGCCCATGCTTCCTACATGTTGTGCTGCAATACACAAAAATCACCTTAGCATTTTCCCATGTAACTTGAGGCCTGTTTTCTTCCCTTATGAACTATAACCCAGAGGACTGGACTCTCTTCAGATGTCCATGGGAAAGGCACTGTTGGGCCAGTGTGCACAGGCTGACTTGGGCCATCCCAGATGTGGGTTTTACCCGCGTTAACTCACTGATCTCTGCAGTAGCTGCCTCACAACTCCTAAGAGAGGAGGAAACAATGGTCAAAGCTTGTTTGAGGTATGCCATGTTAAGAATGCCTAAGTAGGCAGGCAACACATTCTAGAATTTTCCCAGAGTGTGGTCATCATCTTCTCCTCCCCCTGCTCCTCCTCATCCTCATTTTTCCTGTCATTCTCTTTCTTTTCCTTTCTCTCTCTCTTTCTCCTTTCCTCTCCTCTCCCTCTCTCTCTCTTTACCCGTCTTGAAGGAGTTGGGGAGAAGTGTGTTCTCAGTATAGCTCTGGTTCACCTATGAGCATGCTGTTCCCCTTTCTTTGGCTCCTATGTAACCACTTTCTCTCCTGCCTTCTTGGGTTATGACTGACAGCTGGAAGGCAGCTGCCTCTTCCTCACGAGCTCAAGCCTGCTCTGGGGTCAGAGTGGTGGCTGAGTGTCATGCTGGAGGCCACCAGGACCCCACTCTACTTAGCAGATCAGATGGACTCTGACAGAATGAAAGGGAGACCTTAAATTGAGGGTCTAAGACAAGGGTAAAAGGTGCTCCTCTTTCCAGTTCTCCCTAAAGCAAATCTTCCCTGACTTGCCCACAGCCTTGCTCTCTCCCATCTGAACTACAGGGAACCCTCCATGCCTGTCTGCCAACACCACCTCCAGACGGCTGACATTGCAGCCCCTTCCCAGTGTTTCATCAGACAGGGGAGCCATTCTGAACTTGGTTCAACCAGATTCTGTTTTGCATTAGAACCTCATCTTCTTCTGGGAGACTGGCCTGCGTCATAAGCAAGGGAAATGGAAATTGAGAGTGAGGCCAAAGGCTGATTGAGGGCAGGCGCTGCCTCCCAGGAGTACAGGCCAGAGGAGGAGACCGGCCTGACTCCTCCATCCCCCAAGACTCATCCTGCCCAAGCACTGGGCCTGAGCCACCACCACACCCAACGTCTCTGTGGTGGGTGTGGCATAGGAAAACCCAATCAGAGACCTAGACCCCACACCAGGCAGCATGAGGCCAGTTGGTTTTCCAATGGTTTTAAGTGTTCTTTCTACAAACAGCAACTAATTAGCCTTCTTTTATGAGGACTCTCAGGAAAAGAGATTACTTGAAAATAACATAATCACATTTTGGATAAACTTTGAAATTAGATTTGTTGGACAGTTAAGTTCAACAGAAACAACGAATTAGGGGAAGAATTTTCCAGGGTGAGTTAGTTTTGACCACCGACCTCCACACCCTTATACATCCACAATGTACCCCACATGTACCACCTGAACCACAGGCATCAGCCTATGGCATCAGCGGAATAGGGGCATGGGAGTGGGGGTTGTAGCAGGTCTTCACTGTTATCTAACTGCTGGGCTTCCCACCCGGTTACCAGCCTTTTCACAAACACTGTTACTTCTTACTGAATTTCTGTTCTCTGGTTATAGCAGATGCCAGGAATTTTCTCCTTCCTGGAGTCTTCCTCCTTCCTTCTTTGCTTCTATCTGCCCAAAAGAGAGTGGCCCACATTTATCAAGTGTCCTCAAGGTCCCAGGCATTTCTGAAACATGATTTCATTTCAACTCGGGACAGTCCTACAAGGTGAATATTACCTCCACTTTCTAGAGGCTCAGAGACACAACTGGTAGTGAGTGCTAGAACCAGACAGACATGACGGGCCTGACGTGAGTAGACACCATGCTCCCTAGCCACCCCTAGGTCTCTCTCCCCCATCTTGAGGTTACAGCTTCCACTTCAGGCTCCCTGCACCCCTTGGGCTTCAGCTGAGGGTCTCTGCATGTGGCTCCTGGTGCCGGCAGGAGTAGGGATGTGGCATATCTGGGTGGCAGGTCTGGACCCTCGCTGTGTGACACCAGAGAACCCAGCCTCTCAAGATACAAAGTAAGCCTTCTCTGAAAAACAGTCTAGACCCTTAAACTGTCTGCCTCTGTGTGACCTATGATAACTTGGAAGCTCTTGGCCATTTACCTCCAGGACAGCCCTGGCGACCATGGTGAAAACCTACAACACATATCCTGGGGATTCCCAGGTTTCAGATGATCCTGTAACTTTCATACAGAGACACAAACAAAGTCCTGAGAATCTTATGATGGTGACAAATTGGGAGATAGCTTGTGACCCTCAACAGATCTGCCTGGCAGCATTCAGGAAGGCGAGCATTGTCCCAATGAGAGCACTCCCTCCACCTTTCACCCAGGCGGGGGAAGGATTCCCCCAAGATGTGGGGAGTTATTAGGAAGGGACATGGATGCAGAGAAGGAAAAGGCATTCAGTGCACACTATGGAAACAGACCAGGGTCCCAGTCTGGAGCTGGAGGTCACAGTGAACATGAAGTAGAGCGGCCTGAAGGATGTGTACAGAAAAGAGGGTGACAAGAAAAGCTGCTGCTGGATCCTGAGGCTCGCCCATGTGTACTAGGGGCTCAAACCTCATGGAATTCTTGTCCTTATCTTATAGGAAAAGAAACTCAGGATTCAGCAAGATGAAAAGATTTACACAGCTACATGCTTCAATTTAACTCAAGCAGATTAGAAAATCATTGAGCAAACTGAAAATGTACATTATGTGAAAAATTTGAAAATGTGTTTTATTTAAAATATTTTATATGTGCCAAGACCTGCATGCACGTACTGTGATGGTCTGTATAAAAGGGGATGACCTTCAACTCAAATACCGGTATCCCAGGTGTCATAATGGGACCGAATCTACCAACAGGTTGTGGTTTCCTGCAAAGAGCCTGTGTCTTGCAGAAGATTTGCAAGTTTGAGAGTCACCTGTCAACAGGGTCCAGCCCAAATCCTTCACTGAGTATCCCAACCTCTCTACCATCTCTGCCCTCCCAGGTTAGGAGAGAAGGGTGCCTCCTTTCAGCAAGAGGGACCAGAGAAGAAGTTGTGGAAGGTGAGCTCCTGAAATGGGGAGAAATTTGGTGTGATGGGACTTGGCTATGAGGTCCAAAGGGGAAGGAGGGAAATGAGGCCCCCAGGCAGGATAGCATAAGGGTCTGGTTCAACAGGTAAAGTCAGGGTCTTCTTGGGGTGGTGGTAGGAAGGGAGATGTGTGAAAAGAATGTCTACCTTGGACTTGCTGGAGTGCACTGGCAGAGAAAGACAGCAGGCTGGTTAAGCAGAGGAAATTCTTGTGAGAGATGGTGAGAGATTAGAAACGGATGTGAACTGGGCCGTGCAGGGCTGGATAGAGAGGCAACTAACAGATATTTGGGGACTGTTACCAAGATGTGGAGTTGACATTGGTGTAGGTTGGGCCACAAGCCATTGTAGGATGTGGCTGTGATGTGGGCTTGGAAGAGATGGTTCCACTATATTTCTCAGGGAGCCAAGAGGACCTCTGGCCACAGCTGCATCACAGCCACCCACCCTGACACTGCCCTCAAAGCCCGGGAACAAATGTGCTCATGGAAAGAGGGACAGCCAACCTCTACTTGGGGTTCCACCTAGAGCTTTCCCAACCCCTCTTGCTCAACTTGCTCCCTTCCCTTTTCTGCCCATGGAGGTGATACTGGTTCCTCTGCTGGGAAGTCAGTGCCTTTAAACCCATCCAGCCTGCCCAGGTCTGCCCTACTCCACACCTGGTGGCATCACCTCCGTATCTGAATCTTCACATTCCCTGCTTTGGGGTGCTAGCCCCATGTTCTTAATGACAGTTCTTTTCCCTCTGCACAACAGCTCCTGAAATTCAGCCGAACTTCTAGGATGGAATTGCTCTGTTCCGTAAGCCTGTGGGCACTTACAGGACCTCCTGGGCCTTTCTCCATGGACATTGGTGGTCAAGGTACTTGGCACAGTGGGAAACTGAATTGGGAAGAGGAGCCAGGCAACCTGCCCAACTGCCCAGTGCTTGTCAGAACACCATCCAAGTAGCTCTCCAGGACACAGAGACTGAGTGTGCCTGTGAGGCTGCGAGATGCCTGAGAGAGGGCGCTGGAGTGAGGGGAGGATGCCAAGTGTGTCTGGACCTGAGGTACGTGTGTGGTTGGGACACAGGAGGCTCGGCCAAGAGTCAAGTCCACAGGCTAGAAAGGAGCTGGAATGAGACTGAGGGCCGTGCTTCACAGCCACGCAAAGGCAGCAGAGCAAGGACAAGGCACATGGCCATATTCTCTGCATGAAGCACAGGTGGCCAAGTGGAGGGGCCAGAATTCCAGTGCTAGAAAGACAACTAAGGGCTCCCAAGAGCCGCCCAAGGGGAACTTCTATGGCCTTGGCCTCCTATCCCTACCAGAGGCCTGCTCATCTGAACACCGAAACCATGACCGGCCCCCCTGCCTTCTCTCTGACACCTTGAAGGAGTTCTTCAAAGGTTGTACATGGAGAGCAGCAGGAATTGCTCCTCAGGCAACCCAGGCAGGCCTGGTCATGTCTCACAGGCCCCAAGCACAGGCCAAAGGAGATCACCTCCACATGTTACCCCAACTGGTTGCTTCCGATCATTTAGCACAATCAAATGCTCCATCAGTTACTTCATTTTCCACTTCATATTCCACTTACTTGCCTCTATTATCCCAACAATTACTACAATCGCTTGCCCCAACGATTACCCTAGCCAATCGTTATTCCAATGACTCGTTCCAATCACTTACCCCAAGCAATCAGTGAGCTTTGCTCAGAAGCCAAGGCCAGGATGCCTTCTCTGGCTTGAGTTTCTTCCCCTTCCACCACACCCTCCTCTATGCCACCTCACCTTCTGACATGGAGGTGTCAAGTTTTCTGTGAAGGCTACATATTAAATCTTTTGTCATTTCATCTCATTGTGAACTAAATCATCAGCCCTTGCTCTTAGAACACTTATCACTTCATAAACACCAGCAGAGTGGAATAAAGATAACAAACCAGAGCCCTCCCTGGTGGCCCAACAAGTTAGGACGCAGCACTGCAAGCTAGCTGCAGCCGACTCAGTGTGAGCTCGATCCCCCGCCCCAGAGGTGACCCATGTGGTGCGGTAGACCTCTCCTGACCCACCCGCTGCTCCCCTCAGCAGTGTACTTTGTCACTCGGCCTGTTCTGCTCCCCACTCTGTCTCTGGTGAAGCCTCTGACTGGCCCTGCACCTCTGGCTTGTACCTCAGTTCTGTATGAATAAGTAAATAATTTTTTTTAAAAAATCACTCCTTGGTTTCCACACTGATTCTGCCCTTCCTGCAAAGCTGTATAAGAATAAAGTCTTTAGGAAGGAGAAGCACACAGTGCAGCAGCCCATGCTATGGCTCAGACACCGGGGCTGGTGCTCCCAGGGGCCAGACAGAGTGTTGCGCAGGAAGTGAGACGCACTCAGGGAGGATGGGTATAGGCAGAAGTAGGCGACACCAAGGGATAGGGACTAGTGTGAGCCCAACAGGGAATGGGACAATGCCAACGCTGAGAAAGAGTTGGATGCCCGATTGGTTAAACCCAAGGTAGGACCTTGCAGGAAAGAAAGAGGACATGCTCTTGGGCAAAGGCTGTAGAATGGACTGGAACAGAAGCAAAGTGTAGACTCTATTGGCAAGAGGAGGCAGAGTGCAGGGGACTCAGGGAAGGGCTCAGGGCACCAGCCCTTGAGTAGACAGTGAAGGGGGCAGGTGACAGGTCGTGTTGGATGTGGTGGGCAACTCCAGGGGGTAGGTGGGCAGATAAGCAGTGGACATCTGGTCACTCCTGCATCTCTCCGACACCGCCAGGCAAGGGAGGGTGGAGTCAAATTGTTCTTGCCAGGAAGATTGGGCCAGGGATTTTGCAGGTCACCTTGACCCACAGGCGCCCCTTGACCAGCAGTGGCCATGCTGTTTGTTTCCATTGCAGGGCGTCTCTGCGAGGAAAAGGTAAGTGGGTTCTCGTTTGGTTTTTACTCTGCATGTCTTCCCCATCTTAATCACCTAAACTCATTTGAAAACAGCAAGCCCACAGCAAAGATGAAAAGGAAATAGTTGCATCTTCCAAGCTGGTCTCTGAGCACCCTGTCTGGTCCGAGGCCCATCCCGCCGCCAGGCTGCCCACCGTGCCGTCTGTGCGGTCTCTCTCCAGCTGGGAAGGGCAAGGCCAATCTGGGCAAGCCCAGCTGCAGCCCCACCACAGGGAACCTCTGCTCTTCACGCTCCACCGAGAGTTTTCAATTGACTGTAACTTCCTTTTCAGAAATCCTATTTGGCTTCAAAGTTACAGAAGATTGTTCTCCTTGGGGACCACAGAGATGTTCAAAGTTTGCCTCCCAGAGATGACCGGAATTTGCTTGAAGTGTTTTTTTTTTAAAAAGACATAATAATACCACTATTGTCCTTGACACTCAAATGCAAAAATTAAAATCCTTGGACCTAAAGTGATCTTGAAAATTTCATGGAAATGTATTCTCTTTAATGCGGAGGCCAAAAATTAAAAATTTCCTCCCCAGGAGGGTTCTGGCGAGCTGGGAATGAAAGAAACAGAGAGCACAAATTATAAGACATGATCAAAATGCTGAGGCAGGCCACTCCAGGTCTGTGGTCTCAAAACCTCGAGACCTTACGGACCTTAATATGGGAAAGACTGGAAACAAATAAATAATATCCATAATGTAATTTTAACTGGAGAGCTGGGCTATGAGGAATGGACTAAGGAGTGACAAGCATGAGAGGGTTGATTTGGGGAGGCGGGTGAGGCAGCGCTTGGTAGGGAGGTGCTACCAGAGCGAAAGCCAGACAAGAAGCAATATTCTGTGTTCACAAGTAAGGACATGGCTCCCAGGAAGGAGGACAAGTGCCCAATGGCCTGAGGTGGGCAGTTTGAGGAGCAACAGGCCACCCTGTGTGGGTGAAGGAAGTGAGCATGGGGGTGGAGGGGGGAGTGAGAGGAGATGAGGTGGACAGGAAAGTAGAGCCAGGTCACTAGGGGAACTGGTGAGTTGTCTGCAAAGGTCCAGTTAGTAGATACTAAAGTTCTGTGACCACACAGTTTCATGTGCACTCAACTCCGCTGCTGCATCATGAAAGCTAGCACAGGAGATATGTCAGTAAATGAGCCTGACTGTGTGCCAATAAAACTTTATTGATCGAGACAGGCAGGTGACCAGATTCAACAAGGAGACCTAGTTTGCTGAGCCCTGTTTTGAGGTCTTGTGAAGCAGGGTGGGAACTTCTTTATATTGTTTATGTGACGAAAGCCATTTGAGGACATTAAGCCTGAGAGTAAAGTTATCTGATTTTCGTTTTAGACACTCTGTTCATGGAGAAGGGGTCATGGGGCAAGCATGGAAGCAGGCACGCCAGTTTGAGGCTGTTAAAGTTGTCTGTGTAGGAGAGCATGGGGTCTGGATCTGTAGAGACCACAGCATTAACTCACGCTGTCTCTGCAGCTCCTCCCTGGCCTCTGGTAGAATTGCATTTCCGACCCTTGAGATGAGGTATGGATATACACGGTTTTCTTCAACCAAGAAAAATGTGAGAAGTAGAAACCTCTAGAATTATTGCACAGTTTGCCCTTTCTTTGTCATACCAAGGTGACATTATAAATTCTAAACTCTGTCAATTTGGGTCCTTCAATGAGAAAGACATGGAGTAGAGGTCCCCACTGGCCTGCAGTGGCAAGAACAAGGAATAAATTTTTGCTATTTTAAGCCACTGAAGGCTTAGTTCTGTCACTAGGCGCAACCTAGCTCCTTTTGACTAACACAGGGGTAGATTGGGAGGAGGTCAGGCTGGGTGGCCAGGTTGAGAAGAAATTTTCAAGGTGAAACTTATAGGATTTGTTGATAATCAGTTATGGGATATTTGAGAATAAGAGAAGCAGAAGGCGACTCCCTTAGGGAAACTGCCCTAAACAACTGGATGAATGATTGCATCATTTTTTTTTTTTTTTTAGGATTTATTTATTTGTGCATACAGAACTGGGGTACAGGCCAGAGGTGCAGGGGCGGTGAGAGGATTCACCAGAGACAGAAGGAGGGGAGCAGAACAGGCAGACTGAGGGAGTACACTGCTGAGGGGAGCAGTGAGCAGACCAGGAGATGTCTGTTGCACCATGTGGGTCACCTCCAGGGTGGGCAGGGATCGAACTCATGCTGAAGTGGCTTTAGCTTCTTGGTGCTGTGCTTTAACCCGCTGCACCAGCAGGGAGGGCCCAGAGTGTCACTTTCGAGGTGGTACACCCAGAGCCCACTCCCCTTCAGCATCACGTCTTGTTCTCCCAGCAGCCAGCAGTGCTCACTACTGACAGCTGACAGCTGAGATGAAGGCCACATCTGCTCAGGGAACAGCCCATATTCAATGACTGGCCAGAGCAGGGTACAGGAGTCCAGCCCACCCACCTCAGGACCGCTCCATAGAGCCGTGTGGCCCCACCCTCCCCGTGAATGTGGCTGAGGCCCCTGCTGGAACTGCCTGTGCCTGGCTTCTCTCTGTGCTCAAGACTGACCCCACCAGTCTTTAAATGTGCTGTCCCGAAAAGCACTTTACCAATACATTTCCTGCACACAAATCTCAGAGGGGAGCCTGCTTCCCAGGGAGCCCCACCTCTCAGCCCTGGCGGGTTCCAGATACACTGGGAAGGACTTAGAGCAAAGCAGTATTACACACAGAGGGCAATCAAATCTCTTATTGCTTAAAAATAAGCATATTTAAAAGACAAGAGAAAAATCCTTAGTGCTAGCCCAGCCACTCTGTCCACTTATTTTTCCTGTAGTGCTGATTTCTCCTGAAAACTCCCTGTCTGGGCCATCAGGAGGCCCTGCTTGGCACTTTAGAAGTCACAGGTCCTGGACCTTTTGGTCTCAAAGAACCCTGGGACATGTCCCTTCTGCTATTTGTTTGGCAAGAAGTCCATGTCTGAAATGACCGCTATCCCGCGTGTAAGGTGTCCAGCTGGAGGGTCTTTGCTTTGCTGTTAGTGAGGCCAGGACATCTGTGCTCCCCTGCACTCCCCTGCATGTATAGAAACTGGTTTTGACAGGCATCTTCAAAGCCCTTGAAATTCTACCATTCCCTTCTAGAGAGAAAGAGTATTCATTGCTTTCATCAGAATTGCAAACCCCAAAAGCAGGAAGACCCGTTGCTGCTAGAAGAAAATGCTCTGCCCACTGCTGACATGGCCAGTCACCCCTGAGAACTTCGCCCTGGTTCCTAGAACTCCTAGAACACAGGTGGTGAGGCCCCTCATGACTCCTTGTTAGGCAAGAGGCACTCTGGGATATTCAGCCTGCCTTGTCTCCAGCCTCTGGATGGCTGGTCTGATTCAGGGGTCACCTTCCTCAGGGTCTCTGCCCCAGCTGCCTCTCATCACATATTTCTAATTGGTCACCCTCTGGCTTCCCCTCCCTTGGTTGCATGTTCAAAGATGTTACTTGAAAAGTGGGTGTGACACATACATGTTAGGAGGAGAGAGAAGGATTAGGATCCATGCTGGGGTAGGGGCGGTCAGGCTGTGCAGGTCTGACTCCAGCTCCACTGCTTCTAATTGCAGACCTCATAGGCCAAAGTTTTTCACTCCTTGGTAGTGGCAATGAGGGGCACTCTCTGGTGGTGCACCGGTTAAAGCACAGCACTATTGAAGCTACTGCGGCCACTGCAGAACAAGTTCGATCCCAGGTCAGGGAGGTGATCTACATGGTGAGGCAGACTTCTCCTGACCCATCTGCTGCTCCTCTCAGCAGTGTGCTTCAAAACATCTGCCTGTTCTGCTTCCCACTCTGTCTCTGGTGAATCCTTTCACACACACACACACACACACACACACACACACACACACCTCTGGCCTGTACCCCAGTTCTGTATGCATAAATAAATAAATCCTTTTTTAAAAAAGTGGCAATGAAGTCATACTAGCCAGGTGTGGGTTTATGATCGTGAACTGTGATGTGTAAGAAGCTTAGTGCCTTTGCCTGAGTGAGCCCTGACACCTGCCCGTGGAGGCTGGGACACTGCAGGTGGAAGGGCACTGATGCCAGCTGCAAAATCACAGGGTGCCACTGCAGTCTCTATAATGAGCTGTTCTTAATACAAAGCTCTTCCATTGGATTTGAGATCAATAAATGAGACTGGACCAAGTCAGAGAAGCCTAGTCACTGCCATTGTCAAATTCATTCTTCTTTGGTAAACATTCCAATTTTCACTTTTTGTCTCTGCCCCTGCCTCCTCCTCTCCATTGCAAAGGCGAGGTCAGAGCTTTGAGTGATCCCTTCCCTGCCTGTCCTGCTGCTCAAATCTTGTGGGTGAGTCATTCCTCAGTCCTTCTGGGTCCTAGGACACTTCTCACACATAGGAAGAGAATGAGATGTCTCAGGGTACCCTGTGGTGATCCTGACCCACTGCAAGAGTGAGTATGTGTTCCTTCATCACCTTGGCCCTATCTTCAATTGATCTCCTGGCACACTAGGACTGGCCTTCGGGGGTTGACCAAATATGGCCCCCCAGGACCGTGTACTCAGAGGCCCCTGAACTTGGGGTTCTGTGCTCTGCCATTGCTGCTTGTCCCCCTGGGAATTCTTCCTAAGCTTGTCTTCGAATTTGTGTTGTATGCGTGAAATCCTAGCGAACGAACTTAGTGCATGCACTGGGACTGGCACCACAGCTCATCAGCGACCCCAGTTCCCATCCAGGAGCTGAACACCGCCAAGCCTTCCTGCTCGACCCAGTGAACTGCCACCTCCGCCCCTGGTGGAGGGCATGGGGAGGGTCAGGGTTCCATGTGTGTGCCCCATGGCGTCTTGATGTGGGCGTGGCAGTGGCTGTGCACACCTTGGTCAGCATAGGTGTGCCAAGTCTCTCGCTCACCCAATCCAGGAGCGATCTGATTGTGTCCGGAATCCCTGGGGTGTGCTCACAGGTGTCAGGCTCAATATCCCACCCATGAGCCTCTGTTTAAGCAGGGACAGTCTCACTGAAAAGCACTTTAAATGAGTGCATTGGATGGCATGTAAAGTGTATCTCAATAAAGTTATTGTTTTGTTTTGTTTGTTTTGTTTTAAATAAGATGTGTATGGTTGTAGTTGTCAATGACTTTCATCCCTCCAGCAGTCCTGCTACAGATTTGATATGTTTGAAAACCAAGTGGACAATATCCTGGCCTTGCCCTTATGCCCTCCAGTCTCCTGCAGCAAGACCTCATTGGTGCTCATAGCAGGAGTATAATGGACCACGCAAGAAAATAATAAGAATAACGAGCAGCCATATACCAGAGACATTTTGTGGGGGTGGAGTGGGGAATGGGATCAAAAACGGGGGGAGGGGGGAGGGAAGTGCACGGGACTATGGCGATGGCACACCGCCGGGGATTACAACTGAGATAAAAAAAAAAATGTACAAAATGATGTAAAAATAAACTATTATATTATTAAAAAAAAAAAAAAAACCTCGTTGGTGCTTATAGTCTTTGCTCCTGGAGACCATGCCAAGCCCACCCCTGCTGGCAATGGAAGAAGGTGACGGGGTGTGTCTATTTAGAGGCCAAGGCTTGCCAGTGACTCCAGGGCATGTCTGACCCCAAGGTGTGAGAGGAGCCTGTCTGCGGCCCACTTCCCACTGCTCTGAACATGCCCACACCCAAGGCCACAAAGTCGAGTCCTTGTACTGGCAAAGCAGGGGTGAATCCGCATCCCACTCAGCAGGCTCGTGCACCACTGGGGATGGATACAACGAAGTGTTGCCGGGGTCCCCTGATGAAGTTGCCCCATCATTACCAGAGTCAGTCCTAACACCGGGGAGCCCCACCCTCCCCCCACCCCACAGATGTCACAGTGGCTTTCAGACTGGGGGCAACAACTGCCTGCTGGCGCCAGGGAACCTGGGTCAGAAGACTCCCTCCAGTTTGCAAGCACAAGGCTAGGTTTCCTCTCTTGGGAGTCTTCAGCCTTTTGCTTCCCCACAGTTTTATGTAACAAAGCAAGGGCACCGGTCAGGGAGCACAGGCTGTTCTGGAGGAGCCACACTGCACGTCTAGACACATCCATCAGAGCTGTGCGGCAGAGGCCACACAGAGCATGGCCAGGGAGGAGCTGAAAGCAAAACGTGAAACTTGCCAGCTGGCTGGGCAGAGAGCTAGCAAACGCAGGCTCTTCCTGGGTCAGCACACGGCCTTATTTGGACATGCTGTTGCAGGTGTAATTAGTTAAGATAGGGTCAACCGGAGGAGGGTAAACTCTTAATCCAATGCCACTTGTATGCTTTGAAGCATAAGACATAAGACAGAGGCGCAGGAAGAGGGCCAAGCAACAAAAGAGGCGGAGATTGAGCGGTGCTCAGTAACTGGTGGTTAATTGGCCAAACACCCTAGAAGCGCAGGACAGCGAGAAAAACATAGCCAACGTCTTCCATGGCTATGGCTTTTACAGATACAGCAGAGCAACACGGGAAGCTTATCAACTAGGCTTGCGCTGAGCGCCAAGAGCAGGAGGAGTTAGGAGATACGAATTCAGAGGCTGGAGCTGCTTTGAGGCAAGGGGCCGCCAAAAGACATTCAAAACTCCACTGACCTGAAGAAAAGCCTCTTCGCACTCCGGGTGTGGACCGCCCTACACCGGCAGCCTAACTTCCACCTAGTCGTCGTTCTTTGCCCCTAACCAGCTTTCCAGCTGATAAACTTTAGTTCTCTTGTCCTCAACCCTTGTTGTCCCCTCCCGCCAAATTCCAATTCCCTTTCTTTGTCAGAGAAGTAGGTAAATCAAGGAAAATCTAGACCGGCTGGCAACACCGGAAGCCGAGAGGCAAGGAAGATGCTCCCGAGGGCCTGCAGGGGGCGCATGTCCCACCGCTTCCGACTCCCGGACTCCAGAATGTATTTTCTGCGGTTTTAAATCACCAGTTGGTGGTAATTTGTTTCAGCAGCGAGGAAGGTAATAATTAGTCTTTATTCCTGAAGCAGCAAGATAAGCATAAGCATTAGTGATCATTAATTCAAGTAATGTTAGTGGAACATGCAAGTGGCAGCTTCTGGACTGGATGCAGAAAGAAGGGGGGGAAATACACGGTCCACAGCCCTATGGGAGAGGGCTGGCACTCAAGAAATAGCCGCAGATCATTGAAAGTGCCCTAAAAACCATGCCTTAACCCCCCGGGACAGTGTAGCTGAATCTGGAGAGTAGGACCCCCCTCGGCCCACCCCCATGGAAGTGCCTAGGTGCCTCACGAGGTGCAGGCGCAGGCTCAGCAGAGGGAAGTGACCAGCAATGAGCTCACCCTTGAATTAGACCTAGTGAAACCCGAAGGGAGGGTTTCCCGGTGGTAAATAGCAGGGGCAAGGCCTGTAGGCAGGGAAGGCTGTGTGTACCTGAGTGTTCTAAATAAGGTACAGAGTCAGCAGAGGAACTGAGGTTCAGGTAAGTAATTCCGAGGCTGACACTGGGAGACACAATGTGTGTGGAGGTGCAGAGGTCAGTAGGGCTCCGAGAGATCTGGAAGGATAGGACCTCTGGCACCTTTCCCCTTTCATCCTGCAGGAATGGGTTCGGCATGGGCACTGGCCAGTCAGCCCAGAAGCTGGGTCTTCCCAGCTGATTCAGTCGCACCAGAGCCAGTGAGCGCAAGAGTTAGGGCAGAGCCTTCGGGGTGGGCGGGTGTTGGGAGAGCAGCCCTGCTTCCCAGCTCTGCATATGCCGCTGGAATAAAGGCTGTGGCCCACGTCTGTCTGTCGCAGTAGTATTCCACAGTTGATCTGATGTGTTGCAGGACCCATATCCTTTACCTTATCTCCCTGATCTGCTATCACTAACAGGTAAATGTCATTTTCTCCAATTCCAAAAAACTGAATTTGCAATTGTCAAGAACCTGCAATTACAGTTGCCAAGACGTTTTAGCCAATGTAATCAGTCTCAATAAAATATAGTTTTCAAAATATTTCATAATAATTTAAATATCATCTTCCCATTTTGGTAACACAGAACAAAAATCCAATCCCATAGATTTGAATACATACCTCAGTGAACATAAAAAGCTAGTGAACAACCTCAAACAGCTGGCACTGACTGACTACCTAAGGAAGTCAGCCTGGAAGTGAAAAGATTGTTACTTTAGTCTGCAATGGTTGTTGACTGATTTGTTACATTTTTGTAATTGGAGGCATTCAGAATAAAAATAAATGTTTAAAGGAACTAAATGAAAAAAACAAAGCCATAAAAATTTTAGGAAAAAAAATGAGATTATTTTTACAACTTTAGGGTGGAGTCTCCCTTCCCCAGGAAGGAAGATTCAACACCCAGAAGCCATAAACTTAACAACTGGCAGATTAAGCTCATAAAAATTAAAAACTTCTGCAGATCAAAACATATAATAAAGTTAAAAAACAAAAGAACATGCAGACTTTCCTAACAAGCAAAAAATTAGTAGACAAAAATAACTCTTACAAATCACACAGACAAAAAAAAAAATCCAATAGAAAAATGAGTGAAGTATTTGAATAGACTATTAGGACAGGGCAGTGTTGATGAAGTTAAAAGGGAGGCATGAGAGTATATTCGCATGAGAATATATTGACCCATGGGCCCCTGGCCTCAATGTACAGGTCAGAAGCTACCTCTCCCTCAGCGGACACGGTTCTGCTCTCCACGGGAGGGAACCAGGGGGTTCTGGACTCAGGCACCATGGCACAGACGCCAGTAAGATCACCAGGTAGACACCTGGGAGGAAGCAAACGTCCATATAATGAAGGCTGACACCACACCCTGCTCTCCTTCCCACTGAGAACTGGCAGCCGAGTTTATAATCCTCAAGCGGGAGTTTGGATGATTCCTCTTGGGCAATACCGACCATTCCAACAGAATTTATACAGACTCTGCAAGTTCAGACTCCCCTAATAAAATGACCCAGCCCAGTCTTCCTCTAACAAAGCCCCACTCAGACACACAGAGTTAAAATGTGTTATGTGAAGCCTACCTTCACATAAAGTCAGAGAAGAAAATTATCAAAAGGTCAAAAAGAAAATATGGAGGAAACACAAGGAGTAAGGAAAATATATATTTACAATGGTTGTTCTAGAAATAAGAAACCATTGCACCCATGAAATGAGAATGATTGCTTAAAAAATAACAACAAAATAAATTCTAAGAATCATTTCCGAATTTTGGAAATTAAAATGGCAGTTACCCAAACCAAATGCATGAAAGAAGCATCAATGAATGGTGAAGGACAGCTTTCAAGGGATGGAACCCAAAAAGATGGAACAGAAAGTGACAGGCTGCAAAAATGAGACACTCAATCAGGAGGTCCACACTTGAAAACCAGAAAGGTTTAGAAAGAAGAACAGAAAAAACATGAGGGTAGGGGCAAGTAGAAAATTCACCAGGCTTGAGTAACTATCATAAGCCTCCTGTTTGAAAGGACCTATTGAGTGCCCCCATGTGGAATGAGAGCACGTCAGAGTGCCCCAAAAATGTAAAGAACATTCTGAAAGTACTCCGAGAGGAAACTGGCCTCCCATGAAGGCCAAGCTAGGGACGTCTGACTTCTCGCTGCAGCACTGAGCAGGGTGATGAGTCTGGGATCAGACTCTCGGGGTCAGTCTCCAGCAAGCTGCCAGTCAGTGTGAGCATGGTGTCCTTACGGTTTACTTGTACGGACCCTGAGAACAATCTCCTAACACAGACTATCTCTCAGCAGCTATTGAAAGAGGTGTTTCACCATAACCAGGGAGAAAACCGCGACACCGTAAAGTCAGGCAACGGGGATCTCCTCCGGCCCCGGCCTCAGAGGACAGCATGTCGGGGCCAATAGGTCCAGCTTGGAGCAAGCCCCCAGAGGGCCATCCAGCGGGACAGAGGGCTGTCGAGCAGGAGCACGGGCTGAGCCCCCAGTAGATGTGTTGCACAGGCTGCAAGGAGAGCCCCCTTCACCCAAAGGCTAAGACTGAACAGTGATAGAACACTAAACAAAGGGAAAAGTTGGCAGCCCTTGATTCCAAGGAAAACAAAAAACTGTACAAAATAGGAAATGTGCACGTTGCACACGGTTTAGCTGTGAATAATAAGAACATAGTCATAACTATGTAAATACTGAATATTGATTTGGCCAAAAATCACACTCTAACTACCATGACGGGGGTTGAGGAGAAGAGAGGGTACACGCGTGGGGGAGGGGCCGAAAGAGCTGAGTCCTCCTTGGCTTCATAGGAATTCATTAAATAACATTTTAGCTGGAAAATCAAGAAATGGCAGTCAAAGCATGTTATTTCAAAGTAAGGAGGAAAGTACCAGAAGAATCAGCAAGAAGAATTCAAAGCGATGGCCTCTGGGGAACGAGAATCAAGCAGGGGAAGGGAAATGCTGTTTTTCATTATAAGCCTTGCAGAACCATTTAACTTTTAAAATTTTGTACATGTGTGACTTTGATAAACATAAATTAAAAAAAAAAAAAACTACCAAAGAAACAACAAGGGAAGGATTAAATGGGTGAAGTCAGCACATTTCAAACGCTTTAACCAGTATATCTCCAATGAGTGAATAAGTAAACTTGGCCCTTTGGAACACAGACCATAAAGGGGATGTGGTCCAGAAAATTCCTTGAAGTCTTGCTTATTATCTTTAAGATTCATGTGCACGTTTTCATTCCCCTTCGTATTACACCCCTGTTTGTTTCTATACTACTTTCTTCATCTCATCAGACACACACCAGGCCAGGATAGCACCAGCAGGCCAGGGGCTCGCCCAGGATTGCTTCTATGAAGGGGAGGATCATCATTCCATTGCTCGTGGCCCTTGTCCTGGGGACTTCACCTGACTCAGGGTCCAGGCCTGGTACTGCTCAGCTTGGAGCTGGGGAAGCCAAAAACCTGAATCCCAGTAAGAGACCAGAATGGGTCCCTCCCAGTGGGACGCAGAAGAGAGACATGGAGGGGGTCACCCTGTAGGGTTAGAACTCAAAGTCTACAGCTCAGAGTAACTGACTGGTGAACTTGGTGGAGTAACAGAGAAGCCCAAAGCTCATCACTCCAGTGAGCTCTGCAACCAGTGCAATAAAACAATTCTGAGCAGAACATTGGGGTACATAAAAGCATCCCCCAAGGAACTGTTTTTCAATTTGTTACCTTAACTGGTAAATGATGTGCTTAGTCTCCCAAAGACCCCAGCTCCCCACTTCGTGGATATCACAAAAAGGAAGGCAAATAAATCAAGTGTGGGACGGACAATGGCAGGAGTCGCAGAGCAACTGGATGAAGGGTGACCCTGTCACTTCTCTCTACGTCTTCTCTCTCGTTCTAGGATGGAAGTGGGTCTTTGCACTGTGAGGGGAGCAATGGGGCGGGAAGCAGAACTTCCCAGAGGGGATCCCCATTCCTGGCTTTTTCCCACTGAAGGCATAATGGTAGGAGGAAAGAAGCTAGAGGTAAGATTAAGAGCAGGTGGGGGGAAGAGGGATTTCTCAGACTAAGAGGGGGCTGGAGGTTCATGGGTCCTGGAGGAGAGGAGAGGAGACCCTGGCCAGCTAGACATCAACACCACACAGGGAAGTGACAGGAGCTCTGAGGGGAGGGACAGGGTAGGCAGGCTGATGTGAGCTTGGGACCCTTAGTGGCGTCACTAGGCCTCAGGAGCTTGCAGGCTGAAGGACCCCTGAGGCCTTCAGAAACTGGGGATACAGACAGTCTCCAGTGTTTTCTACAACAAATTTCTTCCAGTCTGTCAGGAGTACCACAAGTTAATAAGACAAGACATGCATCTGCCATGCAGGTTATTCTTGTCGTTCTCACCTGCTTTTTATTGGCTAATAAACGATTCACCTGTACCTGGCCATGGGAGGGGTGTTCCATCAGAGCCCCACTCTGCCCTCCTCATTCCTGACACAAATGCCCCTTCGGAGTTTTGCCTCTCTGTGTTCTAGATCTCCCACTCCACAGCAGCTATCTTAACTGGCCCTGAATGTTGAGGTGTCTGACTTTGGGGAGAGCTGGCACGGCCAAGAGATCAGTGACAGAGAATAGACCTGGGAAGGGAGATAGGAGGCTTCGGAGACAGACAGCTGGGCCTTACTAGGCCAGAACAGACCAAAACAGGCCAGCGCCCCACACCCACCTGGGGATCAGGGCTTACCTCTCAGCTGGGGATCCCCTAGCCAATGATGACCAGGGGCAGGAGGCCCAAACACCACAGGGAAGGGAACTTGTCCCCAGGCTCTGACAGCTGTGACCCAGACTTCAGATCTTGTCTGACAGACATAATCAAGTGGACAGAGAAAGCTACCAAGTCATGATTCTGAAATCAGCACTTAAAGTAGATAGTTAGGAGGTAACCAGGAGCTGCCCCAAAATATGTGGGTTCACAGCAGAGGCACAAAAATACTATTCCTTAGGGAAAGATGCCGAAACCTCAATGGGGACCCCAGCACAGAGGTACATCCAGGAATTTTCCAGAAGCTCAAGAGAGTCGTCCCAGAACTCCATGACCGTGGGTGAGGAGAGACCTCACCTTCAGTTTAGGACACCTCACACCTGCAGGCTACCTGGCAAAAGAGCAGCTGTGTCAGTTTCTAGGTCCCCGGTTGCTGTCTGCAGACCTCTTTGTCTTTGAGTACTAAGTGAGGTCAAGGCGTGAATAATTACCAGCGATTAGCTCTGTGGCCAGTGATGAAGCCCTGCTCCCCAGGCTGTCTGCTGCCAAGGGGCAATCCCTCTGGCCCCCTGCTGGTGGTTAGCCTGGGTTCCAGCCCAGTTCTGGTGGGATGGAGCCACTTCGGGGCTGGCAGCCCTGTCACTATCCTCCTGCAGCCTGTCTCCTGCTTCTCACTCTCAGATATGAGCAGAGGGGGTGCGTGGGATATTATCCACGAGTCCCTTAGAGCCTCAATAACCATGTGTTGGGGGTGCACAAGTGTCACCCCGTGCAGCTGAGCCTCTCCTCTAATTTCTAGTCCCACCCTCCCACCTGGGGGATGTGGGTCCAGCGTGCACCTCCTGGGCACCACGTAACAGGGAGGTCTTTGGCACTGGGAGCGCACTGAGGAAGTCTTGGGCCCCGGACTGTGCTGCCTGTTGCATGGCCAATAACTCCTGTGACGCCCACTAGATGCAGCAGCGGTGGTCCCTGTTCCCTGCGCCTCTCAACCCACACGTTCTCCTTAGATGATTTCATCGCCTCATGGCTCCAATTACTAGCTCTCTGCTCAGACTGATGTCTGCACACCAGACTGAGGATGGGGCTCCAGATGCAGGCAGCCGGGCATGGGTCACTCGGCTCTGACACCCCCAGACCCTCTGAGCCGCCTCCTCTTCTATCCCAGGCCTGTTGCGCCCCCAATGTCGCCGATCGCGACACATCACACCCCCTCTGCCCCATGCTGTCCCCTGTCTCTCTGCCTCTACATCTAATTGGGCACCACGTTCAGCCTGAAAAACTCCCCTTCACCACCCCCTTCGCCCCACTGTACAAGTCAGCAGTTTCCTGCCTGGGTTATGGCAACACCCCTTGAAAGAATCACCCGCTGCTACCTACTCTTGTCCCCAACAAATCTGTCTGTGAATTGGCCATATATTTTGAAACACAAATGTGATCATCTCACTCCTTCACTTAGAGGCCTTCAAATCTTTCCAGTGCGTTTGGAGAAAACTCTGGAGGTCTGGCTAGGGTCTCCAGGCACTCTGGGCTTTCCTGCCCCCATGCAAGTTCTTTGGACAGTTGCTCTCTGTTGTTTTTTCAATCAGATGAAGGACCTCAGAGCCCCAGTTCCTCCCAAATGGGCCCCCACATGTGACGTTTGTGCTGACCTCTTTCTCCCATTCTCTTGGCCTCTGTGACACCGCCTATCCTTGAGGTCTTTAAGGTTACTTCCGTGGGAAAGACCCCTCACCCTCTAGTCTAGTGTGCCTGACCTGTCGCTGCTTTCAAATACAGGGTCTCTGTATAAGCACTTTCCCAATGGTGATTTTAATTTGTTATGTGTACTTCAGTGTAACTAACTTCCCTGTAGAATCCACGAACATAGGAGTCTCCCCGCCTATTTCTTGATTCTTTCCCCAGAGCTTTGTACAGACCTTGCATGTTGAAAGATTAATAAATAACAACTGAGTGGATTGCTTGGAAGTGACTATTAAAATAAGTCACAAAAATATTGAATATTTGATGTCTGATGTAATTTTTTTTTTTTTTTAGGGAAAGACCAGAGCAAAATTGAGCTGAACATGGAGTTTGCAAATGCTCCCGGACTCTGCTCTGAGCATGGCAGGTAGTCTGAGTATCATTATTCAGACAGTACTGAAGATTAATAACCATGCAGAAAATGCCCTAAAATTTTACAGCTAGACACAATGTGAACGTGACACAACTGTTTCTCAAATCTTATAAAAATTCCATATTCTCATGTCACTACCAATGAGTTGTGAAATTGAAAGCAGTTTTTCTAAACTACCAAAAAAAAATTAAATATGTTTGATCAGCCATGTCCTGAAGAAAGAATGATGTATCTTTCTATTATGGCTATAGAAAATTATTGTCATATGAAGAGAACAAAGCATACTGAGTCAGAAAATGGACGGAAAGCATTATGTGTAGAAGTCATAAAGACCATGTTCAATATTTAAGTGTTTGTGAAGTTTATTCAGCTTTTATAAATTTGTAATTTCTTGTGACTCTTGTCTTTTCAAATATTCACTTTTATATCTAATTTTGCATCCATGTTTTGTGTTCTTTTTCCTAAAGAAGTCTCCCAAGCTGAATAAGGAACATCAACCTAAATCTACCACCTCTGGCCTCTGACACAGCAGGGAGGGAGGGAAGGAGCCTGGCCAGGGCACTCACCTCGCACTGTGACGGAGCCTTAGGTAGGCAGCTGCTGGGCCAGG